>NC_046300.1:41351620-41651828 GCF_004115265.2 Rhinolophus ferrumequinum
CTCAGACTATTTACTGATTGTCGTAACGCTGTGTATGCACATGGAAAACCCAGAGGGCTATTGTGAGCTGCTTTCCTTTTGATGATTAGGTCAGTGCTCAAATATTGTAGAGAAGACAGAAAACAGAGTTAAGCAATTATCTGACCAACCTTGATGTGAAGAAAGAGGTTCAAATATGTGAAGTTTAGTATTTTCTTTTTAGATTCTTAGACTCCATAAGTGGCAGTGTCGGATAGATTCCATAGCAATTCATGTCGCAGATATTTGAGTACTGATTATAGGCCAGAGGGCACTGTGCCAGAAACGATTTTTAGGGATTTTGTAGAAATACCAGCTTTGACCAGTTTTCACATTATCTTTTGCATAATATAAGTCTAAAAGCAATTTTTATTTTTATTTCAAACATTTTTTGAATAGAAATACACAAATTTGAAACAATTAAGAAGTGAAAAAATATCTGCCTTTTAATCTCTGATGTCCAGCCCCCACTTAGAATCAACAAGTTTACCAGTTTTTTGTGTATCCTTCCAGAGATATTTTACATGCATATATATGTACATGTATTTATTTATGTCCCACCTTTTAAAAACTCACATGGAAGCCTACTATTCAAACAGTTGCTTTTGAATACACCTTGCTTTTTGTCCTTATATATCACTACTTACAAACTTGTATCATTTTTTTTAATAGCTGCATAGTATTACATGTTATGTATTTAACATAATTTTATTTCTTTGGGTTTCCCATATGCCCACACAGCATTAAGACAACCAGTACATTTTATGTAACATTTCTTACATTTTAGTGAGGGTCACCGTGCTGCCCCTGAGCCCAAGCTTGTCTGGGAAAGTGATCATTATCTGGCAAAGAAATATGATAACCATATTTGGCCTCAACCAATCATGAGAAATCTCTAGGGGTTAGGCACATTACTACCCTGAACAAAACGTGAGTTCTGATTAATGAAGAAGGGAGAAATGGCTGTTGGGTTGAAAACTAAGTGTCTAGCACTTTTGCTATTACAAATAATGCTTCATTGAATATCCATGTTCCAGAGAAAAGGTGGGTATAATTAAATTTTTTACAGGTATTTCCAAATTGTGCTCTCAAGAGTTGGAATCAATTTACGTTCCCATCAGCAATCTACGAGAGCGCTTCCCCCCCCCCCACCCCGCACTCCTTACAAATTAGACGTGTTATCAAACATTTTGATCTTTGCCATTCCGATAGCTAAAATATGGTATCACATTTAGATTTAATTTACATTGCGCTTTATGAGTGTGGTTGAAGATCTTTTTATCTATATGAAAAGTCATTTATCTTTCCTTTTCAGTGAATTGGCTGTTCATGTTAGACTTTGGTTCTTTTTCATTGATTTTTCTTTTTTTCCCCTTATGAATTTGTAGAAGCCATTTATGTAATGAAATCAGCTTATTACTAGATGTGTTGCAAATATCTTTTCCCAATTTATTAGTGTTTTAAATTTGGTTTGCTTACTTATTTTGTTATAAAGCACAGTGTGATTATAGGATTTGTGAGTTCTGCTTTTGCTAAGCTATATGGATCTAGATCTTGAATAATGGTATAATAATAGGCATACTTACCCAAAATTTTGTAAATGACGCTAAAACTGGGAGGGTTGTCTAATATGTTACATAAAAGAAAATCAAGGTGACCTAAGACAGGATGAAGTATGAAAGTGGCAAGATAGGTGTGATAAAAATGTAAGGTCCTACTCTTCGGGCCAGAAATGATCTGGCCCAAAATAGTTTGTTTTTTGTTTAAAAGCCACCATAACGTAAGGTAATTGTATGATGTGGCTTTGAGAAGAGACTAACATTGATGAACATTTACAGGTAGACAGAGCTAGATTAAGAGAAGTAATAGTCCCTTTGTTCTTGTACTGTCAGATTATATCTGCATTATTGTGTCCACTTAGGGATTTTACATTTCAGTGAGACAATGATAATCTAAATTGTTCGATGAATGTGACCAGAATACTGAGAGCTGTAACCACTCTATCTAATGAAGAACAGTTGAAGAATTAGGAGCTGTTTTGGTATAGAAGATAATATTTAAAACTTAGCTATCTAAATATATTTGAAGAGTTGTTTTAAGCAACAGGGAGCAGACTCCACATCTGTATTGCTCCAGAGGACAGACAATAGGTAGAAGGTACCTCAGAGGTGAATTTCATCCCAGTAGGGTAGACCTTTTGCCCAGTAAGATTTGTCCAGCAATAGAATCAACTAAATTGTGAGGTCTCTGTCATTAGAGATAGCATGGATGATTGTCTTCTGGAGATATTATAAAAGGTGTCCCTGCAAGAGTTTGGACTACGTGATCTTTCTTGTCCTTCCCAGCTCTTAAGATTTTCTGATTTCGAGTACCCTCTCTCCTTAGTGCTAATATTGGGAATGATGAGAAAGTGATGAAGTCTTACTGACTTTAGTTCCTTAACAACTGGGGAAGACAAAAATTAAATGTTTGCCAACCAGCAAGAGAATACAATGCTGAAAAGACAGTTTTTAAAAATGTATGAAGTAGAAAAATAGAATACTAGATCTATACATGGAATTTCATTTTTATTTTATTTATATTATTTTTTTCAGAAGAAGACTTTCCATCTCTTAAGTCTTTCAAGGGTGTAATTGGGGACATGTTATCCTCAAGGATTGTTAGATAGAGTTTATAATTTTATACTACATAAGAAGTAAAGTTAGCTATAGTGTAGAAGAAGGCATGGATTTGTATGTTAAAAGTAGGTTTAGTCTTCAGCTCTGCCACTCGCCTTGTGTAGTGGGAAATTTAACGATGAGATTTAATTTTCTCATCTGCTACTGGGGGCAGTATCTACCTTTCAGAGTTGTGTACAATGGAAATAATTTATCCTAAGCTTAATGCCTGGCACAGACATGGTACATAGATGGCATACAATTAATGCTAATTATTATTAGTAATAACTATTCTGACAACATTGCTTACATTTTTGGGTCTTCATATGTGGCAAGGTAAACTGGGAGAGATAATATTAACAAATCCATTTGTATTTCCAAGCTTTACAAATACAGACTAAGAATTAACTACTGGTATGTTTTTTCCCCCCACCACAACTAATTGCCTAATTCTGTAACACCAACAGTGTCCAACAATTCATTTCAATTCTGACACTATTCTACCTGTAGTTAGTGTCAGATCCTACAAATTAAAGGGTTCAGTTCCACAAGACTTGCCACCATTGTAGATGCCAGTTGCAAGTGGGCCACCTATACTTTGCAACAAATTTGGGGTTCTTAAGACCCCCCCATTTGAAAATTGGCTGGCATAACTCACAGAACTTGGGAAAAATACTTTACTTACATTTATAGGTTTTTTATAAAAGATACAACTCAGAAACAGCCAAATGGAAGAGATGCATAGGGCAAGGTATGGGAAGTTTTCTTGTCCTCTCTGGGCCCACCACCTTCCCAGTACCTCCCAGTATTCATCATCCAGAAGTCTCCAAACCTCTTTGTTTAGGGGTCTCTGTGGAGGTTCCCTTACCTAGGAATGAATTCGTTAAATCATTGGCATTGGTTGAAGCCGGGCATGAAATTTGTTTCAACCTTCTCATCACATGCCTTGGCTCCTCTGGCAACCGGTTCCCATTCTGAAGCTGTCTGGAGCCCACCTCATTAGCATAAGCTCAGGTATAGTTGAAAGGAATTTGTTACAAATAGCAGAAGACACTCTTATCACTCAGGAAATTCTAAGGCTTTAGGAGCTCTGTGCCAGGGACAAATACCAAATATATATTTCCTATCATACCACTCTCTTATTACATAAAACCGGATCTTGTTTTTAGAGCAGAGGGCTGAATTCAGAACATCAGTATTGAATTCCTTCTAGGTCATTGATGTTTCTTTATTGGGTCACAGTGCCACTGCTTTGATTCTTGCTAATGTAAATAACATTTGTTTTGAGATCGATAGATGAAATACGCCATTGAAACAGCTAAATGCCATATTCCTGAGGGGTGTTTATCAAATTTCAGTACTGTTTCTTTTTCTGCCTAGACTTTTGTGCTCAGATGGCTGTAGTTTAATCCTGTGACAGAACTAATTCTTCAGTGTGATATGACAAAAACAGATCATTTTTCCAACAGGATAGGCTCATTTTTCTTAAAGTATTGGGTCATGGGTAGAGATGCCTTTTGAAGGTCATAATCTTTTTAATGGTAAACAACAGCATGTGAATTTTCATAGCCAGGACAGGAAGGGTAAATTGTTTGGAATTCCAAATTCTTTCCAACTTTAAAGCTTTTTTCTTTGCCTGCTTATTTTAACATGCTTGTTCAAGATGTGGACACTGTCTTGCCCTAATACAGAAATTTCCTTGGAGAGAATGTAAGTTTTAAATTAATGTTTTAAATGTTCTGAAACATCTGTGGGAAGTATCTTGGTATACAAGAGGGGGCACTCGCCTAGCCGAGTTCTCCACACACATTAGGCTCTCAGTCAATGCCTATTGCAGGAATTAGAAGCCTAGTTCTAGCTTTTGCTACCAACTACCTGTGTGACCTAATTAGAATCTAATTTCTCATCTTTAAAATCATTAGAGTCCCTTGTAGTTCTGATTCAGTGATTCAGTTCATTCTTAGCCTTATTTTTTAAAATTTCGTTTCAGTATGGCCTTGAAGTCAGCTTTTTGAAAACAAACACAGTCACCAAATAGGCTGAATTAGCAACTGTTGTGAAATAACCCACTATCTGTGGCTTCAGTTATTTACTTGGCCCTATGTTCTTTCTTTACGCTGATAGAGTAGATTTTCTGTTCACACTAGGTTGGGACTAGATACTTATCAACAAGTACATTTCTTAGCATTTATCCAAAGAGGATGGAGTGATATATATATATATATATATATATATATATATATATAGATATATAGATATATAGATATATAGATATATAGATATATAGATATATAGATATATAGATATATAGATATATAGATATATATATAAAATAGGAAATATATATTTGGTCTTCATGGAATGACTGACTGGTCATTTTTCTGGCTATATATATATTTCCTAAATGGTACCATGTGCAGTATAGTTCAGGTTCTGAAAAATTACTATTGAAGCTGTTTTGTGTTTTTTTTTTAATAGTTTTGTTGAGATAGATTTAGAAAATTCTGGTCAGTTGACCCAATTTTTCAACATTTTCATATATTTTCCTCGTGTTTTAAGTATGTCATGCTTCAACAATGAATGTCAAGTGTACTGAAGAAGTGTGGTATGATCGTCAAATTTCTAATCTGATTTTATTTAGGGTTTGCTTAGTTTCTTTGTATACTTTCTCTGTATGAAAGAGAATTTGCATTACTCTTTCAAGTATTCTGCAAGAACAATTGCCTTTTTCTCTTCTACTTTGCAAAAATAACTTTCTTTTCCAGTGTTTTAATAATTAGTCTTTTCTTTCTTATGGTCCTGACATGAGATGATAGACTTGGCCATAAATTTCAGTTTAAGACTGATGTCGGTGTTTACTGGCCCCACATTAGCATTCTTCTAGATGGTCTAGTATTTGCTAGTAAAATTAAAAACAAAATAATATTTTTTTTCTGGTATATGACAATGTGGAGGCTAAGGAGGATCAGGAAGCCACAAATCTAAGATGCAGAGTTAGTGAGTGTTTGTTGGACGCCAGCTGTGTGCTCACTATTGTTAGGGACTTGGAATTTGATGTGACACCTTTCTTCTGGAAGCCTACTTTCCAACATGAGGAAAACACAGTTTACTTTTGAAGGACACTCAATTTACATTATTGAAATTCAAATAAGGGAAAGACTAGGTGACTGAAGTGGTTAGAGGAGGATTTGATCTGTGGCCTCTATTTGGATAAATGTTGGAAAAAAGCGATAACATTGCAGGGATGAAAATAACATGAATGAAAGCATGAAGACAAATTAGTCTTACATTGTATGTTTCTGTATTAATGAGACTAGCCTACCCATTTGTTGACGTTTCGAGCTTAGTTTTGAGTAAGGTTCTTTTAAGATGCGAAGGCTGAATATTGAGAGGTAGAGTTGAAACAAAGGAAATGGGGAGGTGTACCCCTCCCCCAATTCATAGGCAGAATGAATTGGAGGGGGAAGAGACTTGCATGGGTGAAGATAGTTGGAAGTGTGTTGTAATCCTGGAATAAGATAAAAAAAGAATCCAAAAAAAACTTTTTTCTGTCTTCTTATGAGATAAACATCTGTAAAAAATATTGTCTACTGATAAAGAGTGCTCTCTCAAAGCATTCGTTTTATCAAGAGTATTTCAAGTTTCAAAGTGAAATTTTATGAAGTCAGTAGAATGGGACAAAGCATTATTTTATGACAGTTTGCCAGGGAATAATATTAAATTAAACCAGTATATGAATTTTGTATGTTTATGAGAAATAATACCAAGTGTATTGAATTTCTGATCTTCCCTGGATCTGTGAGCCCAGAATTCTGTCTGTGGCAAATAGTGAAAATATGAAATGCAGCCGTGGGCCTTCGTATCCTATTAAAGCACATGAGAATGAATGACTCTAAATCATAAAGTATATTTATTTCATAATCTAAGTTTAAACATCAGTGGGGTGAAGATCAGGTTAAGGTATCAGGGCACCAGAATAGTGGTTGTATTCTGTTTTGATCTGCATGCCCTGTTCTGCTATTGATTCAGAGCGGGAGATGCTACAAACTGGTGTGCGGGAGCTCTGCTCTGTGGTATAAGCGTCATGTGGGTGATTCCCCAATCTGTACCTTCAGCCTAAACTCCCTACTGGTTCCTGAAATTTAACGTCTTCCACCAAATTCATTGGCATTTTGCTATGATCTATTTGCATTCCCATATAACTACACTTCCTCTAATTTTACTTATCTTGATTAATGGCTTATGATTCACTTAGCCAACTAATCCATGAAACTTGGGGTTATCTTTGATTTCTTCATGTTCCTGGCCTTGATGTTAATCAAAGAGTGTATATTTTACTTTTGAAATGTTTTTTCTTCATTGAGCCTTTAGGATGTTCATTTGTTCACTCATTCACTTATTTATTCTGACATGTTTATTGAGCACTTAATATGTGCTAGGCACTGTACAAAGTACTAGGGATATAGTGGTAAATAAAACAAACTGGTTTCCTGCCCTTACAGAGTTTATAATCCAAGCTTTCATCATTTCCCCTGCCTCCCCTTTGAGTTATTGTGATAGCCTTCTTATTTTTCCTGGTTATAATTATAATACATACTTAACGTGTTTCCCTGAAAATAAGACCTATCTGGACAATCAGCTCTAATGTGTCTTTTGGAGCAAAAAGTATTGGTATTGTATTATATTATATTATACCCGATCTTATGTTATATAAGACCCAGTCTTATAGTTAAATAATAGTTAAATAGTTAACTATTATAGTTAAATAAGACCGGGTCTTATATTAATTTTTGCCCCAAAAAATGCATTACAGCTGATTGGCTAGGTCTTATTTTCGGGGAAACATGGTATTTTAAGAAGTGCAAGGATTATTGATATGTATAATACTGAAAGTGGGAGACACCCTATATTCTCATCCACCAGACATACCACTGATGAAAATTCGATATCATTTCTCTAGATTAAAAAAAAAACATAGCCAAAACTTTCTAACACATCGCTTTGCTTCTAAGCGTTTTTCTTTTACAAATGTTACCAGACGTATCCTGACTACTGAAAGCTGTAGTGTTAGCGTTGTGAAACTTGTCCCCATTTAGAGAGGCAGCGGTGGTAGGGAGATTTAAGTTCCAACCCTTTCACTTGCTGCCTGTGTGATCTTCAGAATGTCACTAAAGAGCCTCATTTCCCTCATCTATAAAATGGGAGATAACAGCAAGGATCTC
The DNA here is from genome assembly GCF_004115265.2 of Rhinolophus ferrumequinum. Lineage (NCBI taxonomy): Eukaryota > Metazoa > Chordata > Mammalia > Chiroptera > Rhinolophidae > Rhinolophus > Rhinolophus ferrumequinum. Next base: position 41,359,518 of record NC_046300.1, read on the forward strand.
ATAGGATTGTGCTGAGGATCAAATGAGATGATGTATTAAGAAGTACTTTGAAACTACAACATGCTGTACAAATGTGAGCTTTCTAAATCTATAAGGAACAGTAGTTGCATATTAGTATTAGCTTTTGTCTTCAATTTACTGGCTCTTCCTGCTTCCTATAACTTTGTTTCTATTTAGGCTCGATTGGTAATTTTCTTACCAGACTGAGCAAAAAACTGAGTGGCAAGAACCTCCCACAAAGAAGTTAAGGTTGTTGTACCTGGGTAATGAGAACCGCCTGCTGCAGCATACTGAGTGAGAACCCGAGTGCTGCCACCAGTGCCTGTATGGGTGCCTGTCATTTCCTAAGACTTTTCTTTCTTTCTTTTTTTTTTTTTTAAGCTAATACTTATGTTGTGCTTATTGCATACCAGGTTCTAAGTGTTTTCTATTTAATCTTTACAATGACTCTAAGCATAGATTCTATTATAACTCAAGGGAAATGAAGGTTAGCAAATTACTTTTATGGTGGTTGGCGCTGCAATGCTTTGAAGCCTTCTTCTGGGTGGAGCTCAGGCTTGTTATAGCTGCACTTCACACATTTGCTTTCTAACCACATCTTTGCAAAAGATTACTTCTGTTTGCTTTCATCAATAGGTTATTGTAAATTTTATCTTGAAGGCACAATAGATTTTGGGATAAATAAAGGTCCAGGAGTAGTGTTTTGGTCCAACTTTGAGTTAGAAAAATTTGGAACAAGTGATAGGTGTTTGTTAGGCTCACTGGTAGTATTTCATAAATCCCTGATTTTGTCAATTCTAAGAGGAATGTTTTTTGCATTTTATGTTTTGAAATTATGTTCATTTAATATGGTAGTATTTACCCTCAAAAAGCTGTTATGCAAGTAAAGGTGTGCCTTTTAATCAATTGATGAGCTCCAGAATCAAGAAAATACAGTAATGTTTAGTCCATTTGACTGTAATATTTTTGAGCTAACACCCACTTGCAGTGTGCCATTCTTGGCCCCTATACATAGTCTGCATTTTCTGTACTGATAGTTAAATTTTCTTTTAGGCAGCTAAGATTGGAGTTGCTATGGGTTCTGAGACTCAACTTTGTACACTTACTCTACTTTTTAGAGCTCTTGTAAGAATACCTTTATGACTCAGAGACGGAAGTACCTCATCTGAATATTTTGCCCTACTAGCTACTATCAATTTTGTGAATCGCTAGCTGAGGGGGAAAGTTAAATAATTTCACTGGAGACAGGACCAGAGTTAAAACTCAGAAGGGCAGTTAATGTTTATTGGATAAATTAAAAACATTGTTTTATTTTGGGAAACCACCTCCACCCCTGTCCTTGTTCCTGTTCCCTGGCAACCAGTAATCAGTTCTGCATCTCTAGTTTTGTCATTTTTGAGGATGCTACGTAAATAGAATCTTATATAACCTTGTGAGACTGGCTTATTTTCATTCATTAATAAGTATAATGCTCTTGAGATCTATCCATATTGTTACATGTATCAGTATCAATAGTTCCTTCCTTTTTATTGCTGAGTAGTAGTGCGTGGTATGGATGTACCAGAATTTGTTCCAACATTCACCTATTGAGGGACATTTGTATTGTTTCCCATTTGGGGTATTACCAGTAATGCTGCCATGGACATCTGTGTACAAGTTTTTATGTGAACATATGTTTTCATTTCTTTGGGATAAATGCCAAGGAGTGTGATTGCTGGGATGTATCATAACTGTACGTTTAATTTTGTAAGAAACTGCCAAAGTTTTCCATTTTGCTGTACCATTTTGTATTCCTACCAGTAGTGTAATGAGACCACTAATATTATTTTCTTATTGCTTGTTTATTTTTTTCTGTCATATACGTGGTGGTAGATGCCAGTATTTTAAGAAAAATGTATGTGAGAAAAATCGTAAAATGAGAGGTTTATGTATTGATACAGTTATTTTAGGAGAATATAGAGTTTCAAGAGAATAAAATTATAATTGTTATACATTGTGCGCTTTGGTAGGCTTTTGCTGACCTTGTTTGAAGAGATTAATAACTTTGAAGAATGAGTTAGGTTTGTTACTAAATTTTCATTCTAAGTCAATTGGCCATTTTGGAATCTGAAGAACCGGTGTTTCTCTTTAATTCTCATAATTTCTCAAGGAATTTTTTTTTTTTTATAAATTGTTAATTTCTGATAATCTAGTCTCTTTATAATAGGATATGTTACATTTTTTTCAGTCATTTGTCTTTTTATTTTGTCATGAATTATAATACCCACTGTTTTTATGACTTAGAATTGTTGAAACGCCATTCAGAACTGTTTGCTTACCGTCAAAATGGGCGATTTCTCTAAGTAACCATATCCATATCCAGGCTTTACTCAGTCACTGTGAAATAGTGTGGGTTTTTTTTTTTTTTAGGCCAAGGAAGCTATCCAAGAATTTTGTGAATAAGGCTGAGACTTGACCTTGCCAGAATTCATGAGGAAGATGTCTTTCTTCTTGTTTTGTATGGTGGAAGAGGGTTTTTCATCCAAACATTGCCCTGATTTCTTCTTTTCCCACTGAGCTCTTTTTTTTTTAATGTCTAGAGATTTTAACTTCTTTAAATGTTATTATTTGATAGACTTTTTTTTCAGTAATTTACCTTGAGATAAGTTGAGTAACAGGTTCAGATTTCAAGATAAACCAGAGATTTGTCATTGTTTCAGCTTTGGGACTTGAAAAGCAAAAAAAAAAAAAACTAGTAATTTCATTATGAAAACTATAATCAAACAGATTTAGATTGCTTTATTTTCAAGTATTCGTTGGAGTTTGACTTTTTGATGGCTACCTTATAGGAAGCCATCAGAACACAGCCTATGATGAATAAACTTCATAATCCCTGTTAAAGTAACCTTGCTGAAGGAAATTAAATATAGTAAGGATCATGATGATGGGAGCTTGACTTGGTATTGAACATTTTGTGTTTGCTGGCAACTGGACTTGTAGGCAATCGGTGGCGGTATAAGTGATATTAGTGAAATTTGACCAAGTTAGAAAATGCATCCTGAAAAAAATGGTACTTATGATTTGCAGGAAGAGTAGGTGTTAACTTGGCAAAGAGGAGGGATGTCCAGGCAGAAGAAACAGTAGGTACAAAGGCCCTGTGTTAGAGGGGAGAAGGGTGAAATGAGAGACCTAATTATGGCTAATACGGCCTGGGAAATGAGAGCTAGAGGGAGAAGGAACGTGGTTTGCAGTGGAGATATAGGCCTGCCCTTTGCAGCTTTTTATAGGTCATGTTAAGAAGTTTTTGCCTTTATTCTAGGTGGAATGAGGAACCGCCAGAGGATTGTAAGCAAGAAAGGGGAGGGTCAGATTTGCTTTCTTACGGCTCTCTTTCTTAGGCGGAGAATGGATTGAAGGGGTATGGATTGAAGGGTTACCAGAGTGAATGCAGGGGTACTGGTTAGGAAGCTAGTTCAGATGCTGGTGGCTTGCTTAGACTAGAGTGGTCTTGGTAGAGAGGAATAGAAAGGAATTAATTCAAGAATATTTAGGAGGCATAGTCAGCAGAATTTGGTGATGGGTGAAATAAGAAGAGGGAGAGAGGGAGGACTCCTAGGTTTCTGGCTTAAGCAACTTAGTGCCCCTCACTGAGAAAAGGAATATTGAAAGAAAAGTTTTTTTTTTTAGATTTTATTGAGAAGGGGAACAGGACTTTATTGGGGAACAGTGTGTACTTCCAGGACTTGTTTTTTTTTTCCAAGTCAAGTTGTTGTCCTTTCAATCTTAGTTGTGGAGGGTGCCTTCAGCTTCAAGTTGTTGTCCTTTCAGCCTTAGTTGCGGAAGGCGCAGCTCAGCTCCAGGTCCAGTTGCCATTTGTAGTTGCAGGAGGCACAGCCCACCATCCCTTGCAGGAGTCGAACCGACAACCTTGTGGTGGAGAGGATGTGCTCCAACCAACTGAGCTATCAGGAGCTGAGCGGCAGCTCAGCTCAAGATGCCGTGGTCAATCTTACTTGCAGGGGGCGGACCCTTGCGGGACTCAAGGAATTGAACTGGCAACCTTGTGGTTGAGAGCCTACTGGCCCATGTGGGAATCGAACTGGCAGGCTTCGGAGTTAGAGGCATGGAGCTCTAACCGCCTGAGCCACTGGGCCGGCCCCCCCTTTTTTTTTTGCCCCCCTAGGGGAAGATCATGAATTAGGTGTTAGATATATAGGACTTGAAGTACCTTCTGGTGATAGCCAAAAGGAGATGTCGGTGAAGGAGAAAACTTATTGCATAGATTTAGATATACCCTCTTGTATTTAGTTTAATATTATTTTATTCTTAATATTTAAATAAATATACATGTGGGAATTGCTTTTCCATGTGCTTATGGGTACTTTTCCTATTTTTTAGGTTTTTACATGTGTTAGTGTATACTGCAGTTTTAATCAAAGAGTAGATATGGGGTAATACTTGCTAAATGAATGATTGAATCATTAATTTTAATGTTTTCCAGAAATACTGTTCTCCTGCTTGTATTTCCTGTGTGTTGGAAATAATTAAGGCTGCGTTGTTAATTGATATTTGCAATTAATTAATAGTATACTACCCCATCCAACAATCTATAAACCTTCCCCTTCCATAAACCTTCTATTCTTATTCTAGAATTTTTTAAAATGTTAAGACAAAAATGACTTCATTGTTCAGAAGCATGTTACCTAATAGAATCAACATAGACAGAAAATTAAAAGTAGCCCTCTGCATGGTACTGTTTGGCTTTGAGCTATATTCTCTATTTATGCTAGCTGGTTTATAATTTGATGAAAGTTGCATATCTGAATAATTTCTTATTCTTTTGATCTTTAAAAATATTAAAATTTGTTGAATTTTTGTTGTATTGTCTTTTATAACTAAATTGCATTCATTTCTATTGAACAGAAATTTCTTTGAAGGGATTCATATGACAGTCTTTTTAAATTTACCCTGCTGGAAGTTTGATCCACTCAATCGAGAGCTTTATTTTTCTTTCCTCAAAAGCCAGAACTAGAACTACAGGAAGAAAAGGAACATATGCTGGAGCCAAAGGCTGGTGCTGTATAGGCGGTGGGGGTGCATATTCAGAAGCTTTGCAATTGGTTGGCCTGGATCTGTCAAAACATGTTTGGTGGTTCTGGCTGTGCAATGGTTTATTTATGTGCTTCTGAGTAGTGATCCTGGGGATGAATATATTATGAATATAGTTTGAAAAATTGTTGTATAGATTGCTTGGGGAGAGGAAAAAACACCCCAAGAAGCCCCACTGTTGAACATGTCTTACTTAGGTCCACTGGTTTAATTTTCTGTGAATGCTGTCCAGTGATTAAACCTTTGCTTCACCTCAGCAGCAAATGCCAGTACTTTGGATGCAGATTATTTCACGGGAGGTACTTTGTGTGATAGTATGACAAAATGTGAAATTATATGTCTGCATCTTAACTCTGGCCTAAGTAGATATGTATATATACACGTGTGTGTGTATATATATATATATATATATATATATTTTCCCTAAGTAGATATCGTTAACAACAATTTGTTAGATATACGAGTAAAATAAGTTCCCCTGGTTTCAGGAAAGCATAGGGGGAAAAAAGTAGAATTCTTTTCTAATTTTTGTTGACCCGGCTAGGATATTACAATGTCTTGCATTTTGAAGGCATTTATTTAGTTGGATTGTGGGAAAGGATAGACAAAAGAATAGGACATTCCATATTTGAACAGTGGAAGTAGAAGAAAACGAATTGATGAGGTACTAGTATCCTTCCACATTTTTTTCTATCAGGATTTAGACTTACTGATTTTACATCTATCTTTAAGAAAGATATGAGGACATTTTGGTAAAGTACTAACAGTTTTCAAATAATGTCTAATCTGACGTTAGATTAGCTAGTGTTAATTAGAATAGAATTTACAATTTTGCGTTAAATGTAATCCTTTCTAATGGATGCATATAAATGTAGTGTGAGTGTGTATATATTTTTCATATATGTGTGTATATATTAAATATAATCCTTCTAAATTTTAGTGTTAAATTTACTTCATGATCATTATGTGGTGCATGTTTAACAGTAGTAAAAAAAGAATAGCAGCTAACACTTATTGAGTGTTTGCTTACATTGTGCCAAGCACTATATAAAGTGCTTTCTATGCATACATTGTCTCCTTTATTCTTTACAGTAACCCTATGGGATGAGAAATATTTTTATCCACACTTTAGAGATCAAGTTAAGTGCAGTCAGCTCTCACTTAATGTCATGGATAGATTCTTGGAAACTGTAACTTTGACTTTAAGTGAAATTATGTATAGTGAAACCAATTTTATCATACACTAATTGATATAAATAAGAGTTAACTTCCTGTGGTATATTTCTGGTCACAAAAATGTGACCAAACTTAAATAAAGACTCAAAAGACTTCTAATATTAAACATTGAAATAAATGTGAGCTATATATACATCTAAGAAAGCTGAATAAAAACAGATGATTATTTTCCAAACTGCTCATTACAGTTCAGGTTCTTGAGTAGCTGGAGCCTATGCTGGGTGCAAGGCTGAAACCCACCCTGGACAGAATGCCCTTTTATCGAAGGGTGCATTCACACCCACACCCACTCACCCTCAAATTGGGACAATTTAGACGTGCACATCTTTGGGATGTGGGAGGAAACCAGAGTACATGGGGAGAATGTGCAAATTCCACACACAATGCCCTTGGCTGGGAATTGATTTTTCCCCCTCCTCATCAATGGTATAATGAAACAACGTTGGACAAAACCACGTTATTTGAGGACCTGCTGTAATTTGCTTAAAGGCCAACAATTAGTAGGCAAGTGAGCCGTAATAGCAAAATGTACTGCTATTTCAGTACACCATTTTGTTTCAGTTTTGAAGGAATTTATATCTTCAGGATTATTGAGAATCATCCAAAGTAAATTATTTAGAGTTATAGGAAATTTATTTTGTCTTATATAGTAATGTTTCATTTGTTCAATGTTGAAGGGGATTAGAGTGTTACAAGTGTTTCCAGATTAGTAAAGTTTACCTCTTGAAGAAGTAAAACTTTCAAAGAAATTAAATACTTTAGAATAATATTTTTTCTGAAATGTGTGTTCGTTTTCAGCCTTGTAAGAAAAAAAAATATTTCACCTTTTTAAAGATAGTATTCCATGTATAATGAAATTTGTTCTTGATAATGTAAGAGTTTCAGTAGGACCATCAGTCAATTTATTCTACTATAATGTAATACTTTTAACTTCTCCCTTGCTCTCCAAGTTCTTTTATTTGTATACACTGCTTCTTACAGTCTTCCCTTTGTTTAAATGATTAAACTTGTCACAGTTGTATGTAAATCAAGAGTTAAGTAGGCCTCACCTATAAAGAAACATGCAGTCCACCAGATTTAGAAAAAGAAAGATATTATTATAGCTGTCATTAATTGTGTACTTCCTAAATGGCAGACGTATTTGTCATATATTATTTCTTTTAATCCTTACATCAGCCATATGAGGTAGATATTATTATCCCATTGTTATAGAAAATGAGACTGAAGCTTAGAGAGCCAAAACTGCCTTTGCTGATAATTATTGAAACTGATATTCAAATTTAGGACTGTTTGATTCTTATCAGCAATTCTATACTGCTTTCCTTTTTTTTTTCCTGCTTGTCTTACAGATCGTGGCTCAGTGTTGACTAGGTTTTAAAACAAATGTTCGTTTCTTTATCACTTTATTAAATTTTTAAAAACAATTTTAATGAAGTATAATTAACATGCAATAAATTACACATATTTAAAGTGTTTAACTTAATGAGTTTTGACATAAATAAAGTCATCCGTCAGTATCCAAGGGAGATTGGTTTCAGGTCCCCCTACGGGCACCAAAACCTGAAGATGCTCAAGTCCCTTATAGAAAATGATGTGGTATTTGCATATAACATATGTACATCCTCCTGTATATTTTAAATCATTTCTAGATTACTTATGATGCCTAAAACAATATAAATGCTCTGTAAATCGTTACACTGTATCATTTAGGGAATAACAACAAGAAAAAAGTCTGCATATTCAGTACAAAAGCATCCATAGTAGGCCTAACTACATAGTACACATCAGCAACAGTGTAACATTTTCCAACCCCAATAATTTTGCTCTGGTATTGGTTGTATCTTTCATGCTTTCAAATATGATGCTTATCACATAAATCATTTGTTGAGGTCTAACATTTATTTTGTTCTTATTTATTACCATTGTTGTTTTCATGTTAGATTTTTCAGTTTCTTTAAGGGCCGATGCTATGTTTTATTGGATTTTATGAATCCTAGCAAAGTTGGTAAGAACTTGGTACTTTTTGGTGATGTTGAAACCTAATAGAATAAAAAGGCTGTACTTTAATGATACCTATAGTCTTGAGCTAGAATTCTGACTTTTCTTCTTATATACTTATTTAATCTAAAGCAATAACGTTTTGAACATTTAGAATGTACTACACTCACCACTGAAAATGTTCCTGTTTGCCTGAATGTTGTTGAGTACTTGTTCTACATTTCACTGAATATGTAAATACTAGGTTTAGAATAAAAAGAGAATTGAATCACCTGAATTGAATTTTATCTGGTTAAGGTCTTAGTGAGAAGTAAAATGATATAAAAATTATGGGAATATAATTGGTGTGTCGTGGGTCAAAACTTAAAATATTTAATTGGCTTGTAACTTTTTGGTTATCATATCTAGGTATTTGTAATGCACTTGGATAATTTCCTTTTGTTGGGTTGAGGGCAGGAAGAGGTGCTGGGGAGGGGGTGAGGGCAATCGAATTATTACTAAAAAGGGAGAGAGCTTAAATTAGTTCTGAGACCTAGTTTCAGTGTATGTGTTTGTGTGGGGTCCCACATCACATCAAGCAATTCTCAGACACCAGCAGGATGTCCAAGAATTCAGCTCAATTCTGACACTATACCCAGAGATAGCATCAGATTCCACAGATTAAAGCTTCGGTCCTCCAAGACTGTCCCTTACTGTCCTTAAGACACCAGTTGCAAGCCCAGGTTATTTACCTGTGTGTCTGACAGACTGGGTACAGATTGGAGGTTCCCCCCTCCTTGGGTTCCATTAATTTGCTAGAGCAGTTCGCAAAACTCAGGAAGCATTTTACATACTAGATCACCAGTTTATTATAAAAGGATATAACTCAGGGACAGCCAGATGGAAGAGATGCACAGGACAAGGTATGGGGAAAGGACATGGAGCTTCCATGCCCTCTCCAGGTGTCCCAGCACCTCCATGTGTTCACCAATCTGGGAGCTGTCTGAACCCTAATTTTTTTGGTTTTTATGGAGGCTTTATTACATAGGCATGATGCATTAAATCTTTGGCTATTGGTGATTGACTCAACCTCTAGCTCCTCTCCCCTCCTTGGAGGTCTGGAGGTGGCACTGAAAGTTCCAAACTTCTAATCATGTTGTTGGCTCCGTTGGCAACCGGGCCCCCATTCTTAGGTGTTTTCCAATAGTCACTCTATTAACCATAACAAAAGACACTGTTATCACTCTCAACACTTAGGAAATTCCAAGGGTTTTGGGAGCTGTGAACCAAGAACTGGACATCTGAGTGACCAAAATATATTTCTCATAAATCACAATATTGTGCAGCTCCATGCTTTCATTTTCTCTTCTTTTATTCCCTTCCAGTTACTATTACTAGATACCATTTAGGGAGACATTATTGGTTTCAGAAATGGAAAAATATGGTCTGTGCATTATCTTATTTAATTCTCATATCTTTAGGAAGTAGGTCTCATTGCCATTTTATCAGTGAAGAAATTGTGACTTGATATATAAGACTTTACCCAAAGATACATAGATTAAAAAGTGGCTTTAAAAAACTGGCTCACTCCAAAGCCCAGGCTCTTAAATCACTGTGCTAAATTAAATTGTTTCTTTGTGAATTAGGTAGCCATCTCCAGGATTTAAAAAAAAAAAAGTCCTTTTGAATATCCATTAGCCTTGGAGAATCAATTTTATAACATATAGACATACAAACACACCTGACCCCTTATTGGACAATTACTATATATTTTATTCTTTGTGAAGTATTCTTCATTAGGAGAAACAATTGCTTAGAATTGGAAGTACTAGAAAACACAATAGATTTCTAAGCATTTTTGTGAGCATATAACTTAAATAGTTTTTCAGTCAGGCAGTAAATAGAAGGCTTAAATATAATACAACCTATGAAAGGATCCTGGAATTATTATCAACTACTTACCAGACAGTCTCACTTTGACTTAGTATTACACTGTCTTAGTATTTTAATATTCTCATACTTGAGAATATTAAATATTCAGAATATTCATCCATTCACAAAATTCATCCATTCACAGTATTCACAAATACTGAGAATATTCATCCATTCACAAAACAGTTTTAGCCAAGGAGCCTTAGCTGCCTGTTCTTTGTAGTCATTGTGCTTTAGTAACGTCTTCTTTCTTTGGTCATATTTAATGAGTAAACACAAGGAAGTTTGATAAAACTACTTGTGACTGAGGAGAGGACATTCTTCAAAGTAGTAAATGTCTACTGAACTTAATCATGTCTGTCGCATTTTGCTCTCTTGGGTTTCTTATTTATGCATTTGGTCAGTGGTATATAAAACAAGGAGGTCGAGAAAGATTTGAGTGTGAATGGGCTGGGAAAAGATGTTGCTAAATCATGAATTCCCTTAGGAGATGGCTGGGAAAATGTTACCCTTTATAATATAGAAGAATGAGAAGAAATAATGACTTCAAGAATAGAACTGTTGAATAAATTTTCAGTGTAACAAAGCATAAAGTATGTGTGTTACCATTGAAACCATCTCAAATGACCTACAGTGAAGGAGAAAGCATAAATTGGTGACTTCTTTTAAAATTTGAAAAACATGGCCAAATTTTATTGGTAAACTTTGCATTCATCCATTTACTCCAGGGAGATCTAAGATTGGCTTTGGGACAGCTAAACAGGTTGTACAGCACAGGAAATACTGAGGTATGTGTTAATATTTGACATGCTTGGAGAAGACTGCAAGTTTCCTTCTCTAGTCCTTTAGGGTAGAATTTGTGTTAATCTGGTAGAGGTTGGGCTGTGTTTGAAATTTGTTATTGCTATGGTTATCAGAGTTGACAGTTGTAGTTGCCATGGGAACCAGAGACTTCAAATTTCCCTGTTTTTTTTATCTCCCTGCCTGGCTTTGGGTTTTCCCTTTGTGATGTTTCTCAGAGTGAATCTGTCTCTTGCAGCTGTATTCCACTGTGATTTTTGCTCAAAGCTTGTTAGCATGGTAATGGAGAGTGAGGGAGTTCTATGATGATCTATTAAGCCTCAGATTTAGGCAGGTACTAGAACCTGTGTCTTGGAAGTGAAGCCTTTACAAGACTTTCCACTCCACTTCCAGAGATGGAGCTTCTACCCTTTTTCCTTTTTCCCCTGTTGCCGTGTCTAGCATAGGTTTCTTTTAACCACCACTTCCCTTTTTTAGCTCAGGTTTTTAAAGCCCTTGCCCCCTCTGCATTAAGGTTATTGTTTCTTTAGAGAGAGAGTGAAGAGTGGGTATGTCATTCTCCTTTCCTTTCCAACACAGGTACAGCGGCATTCAACCAGTGTTCTCAGGGTACAGGTCTTGATTAATTGTTCCTTGCATACAAAGTCTTTTGTTCCATAGGCAGCTAGGGGAAGTAAGTCTGGGTTGATTGGCATTGGCTGCTAGTTCCACTCTCCAAGCTCCACAGGGGTGAGTAAGGGCAAGGACGAGGAGCTTTCTTTGCATTCTCTCAGTTCCCCCTGCTTTAGAAAGCCTTTTGAAGTTTCTGGAGGAAAAGTCTGTAATACAGGGTGGGAACTCTCCTATGATTGCAGCACCCAGGGTCTTAGGAACTTTACACTCTCATATTTAGTCTTCAGCAATTAGTCAAAATTTGTGGTTTAATCTTCGCAAGTGCTGGGGATTCATCCATGTTCTTCTGACTGTATTTCCTTTAGTCAGAGAGAAGGCTTTTCCTCCCTCAGAGTATTAGGTCCTTGAGGGTGGGAAGAGTGATTCCCTCCACCCTCTCTAAACTTTAGGAACCCACATTGTGGTCAGAGAATAACTTGTGAGACTCAGCGTATGATCAATGTTTGTAAATGATCTCTTTGTGCTTGATAAATTGTTTATTCTGCGGTTATTGGGTGCTCTGTTATATAAATATCTATTTAGCAGTATGTTAATCATGCTATTCAGATCTGTCTTTATCTTTTTACTCCTTTTTGTTCTATCAACTACCAAGAGAGATGTTAAACATTTCCCCGTTATGATTATGGGTATTTTTCACTTCTTACAGTTCTGCTAAGTTTTGCTTCATATATTTGGAGGCTGTGTTATTACATGCATACAAATTTTAATTTGTTATATCTTCCTGATGAATTACACATTTCATCCTATGAATTATCTCTCTCTTAATGCTTTTTGCACTGAAGTCTACTTTGAGTTCTATTAATATAGCTAGAACAACTTTCTTTTAGTTTATGTTTGTATCACCTTTTTCCCCCCACTTCTTCCACCTACCCCCCACCCCCACTCCAGTTCAAGCTGTTGTTTCTCAGTCTAGTTGTGTAGGACACAGCTCCCTGGCCCATGCTCCCCCGGGCTGAGGCAGTCGGTCATTTGTTGGCTGCTCACAGCAGCTCACGGCAGCTCTCGTGGGCTGCTGGCCACTCACGCTGGCTGCCAGCCGCTCATGGCACGGTAGCCCACTGCAGCCCACGGTAGCTCACGCTGACCTCCGGCTGCTCACGGCAGCCCAGCTCCAGGGAGAGCCATTGTTCACAATCTTAGCTGTAGAGGGCGCAGCTCACTGGCCCATATGGGAATCGAACCGGCAACCTTGGCATTAGGAGCTCGGTGCTCCAACCACCTGAGCCACTGGGCCGGCCCAGTGTCACCTTTTCTATACTTTTTATTTTTAACTGTCCTCTTTATATTTTAGGTGTGATTCTTGTAAGCACCATAATAGTTGAATTTTGTTTTCTATTTAATAACAATTTTTGTCTTTTGATCCAATTACATTTAATGTAATTACTGGAATATTTAGATTTACATTTGGCATCTTACATTTTACCTTTTGTATGTTCTCTTGTTTGTGATCTTGCTTTCCCTCTTTCTTTGCATTTATTTGGGTCTTTACATTCTGTTTTTTCTTTCTATTAGTATAGTAGTTATATCCTCTGTTACTGTTTTTTAAATGTTTACCCTAGAGATTAAAACATGTATTTTCTTTTTTGAAATATGTTTATTTTTTTAGTACATAATATAGTTATAAGGTACAAAATTCAAAAGACACAAAAGGTTATATGATAGAAAGCCCTCTCGTTGGAAGAGGGGAGTTATCACTTTGTGAGGGGTGTAAGTGTCTAACTTACATTGTTTTGTACACCTGAAACTAATAAAAAAAATAAATAAATAAAAAGTCCTCTCTTACATCTGCCCACCGGCCACCCAGTTCTCCAGATGACTCAGAGATGTGGGTATTCACCAATACAGTCATCTGGCCTCTTTACTAGCCCCCAAATATTCTGTATTTACTGTTCTTTAAGCTGGAAGTCTTGGCTTATATCTTCCTGCTTATCCGTCTACTCATACCTTAAAGCTCAGTTAAAGCCTCTTTCTCCTTCATGAAAATGTCCCAAACTAATCTAACTGATCTTCCTGACTTCTGATGGTAATTGCAATTTTCCTCACACATTTTAGCCTTTAATTATGTTGTTTTGTGCTATTTTCTTTAAGTTTTAAGTATATAAATCTTACTTTCTGTCTTAGATGGTGAGTTCCTTGAGGGCAGGATAATATGCTTTACTTGGTCTATATAATGCTGAGCATATAGCAGGTGCCCCCAAAAGTCTAATTAAATTGCTTCTCTGATAATGGCTATCAGAAGCTAGTTTTCCAAGAAAATTTCAGTTTTGATGCATCTTGATTCTCAATTGTACATGGTAGGTGTAGTTTTTAGTTTCTTTTGAATGCAAAATTACAGATACAGAATTGTAAGCTACTTGAAAAAACATTTTCTTACAAGATTGTGTGATTTTTGTGTACTTGTTTTGCATTTCATGTTACTTTAAGATAAGAATTAATGGAATACACATTTCTAATTCCATATCATAGTGTAAAAGTATTTATTGCTACTCATGATATGTACCACTTTCTTTTTTAAGTGCTGACAAGTTAACATTCTTTTTTCTAAAATACCTTCTTTCTTGATTACAATTTTTTAATCACATTTTTGAAAATGCAGAAAATACTGAAAAATATTATTTCTACCAGTGAGAGATAAACATTAACATTTTATATATATATTCAGTTTTTTTCTTTGTGTATATAATAGATAAGTTATACACTATATATACACCCTCTTAAGTTTCTTACTTTGTATTTTTTATGTTTGCTTTTCAGCATTTCCTAAAAGGATTCCTGTATACCTTAAAAGTGCTTGAGGAAGAGTGATACAGGCAAGTATCCAGCTCTTTGTAGTCACTGAAATAACTTGGTTCATAGTCAAACCAAAAATCTTTGGTCACCATATCTATCAAAAAAAGCCAAAAAATTGGAAAGAAAAACTTAAAGGAAAAAAATAATAATTGTATATAATTTGGAACTTCTTTTTAGCATATCCTTCTAAACATTTGACAGATTTTAAAAACATAATTTTAAAACTTATTCTTGGTATTAATTCAGAACTACTTATTTCTTGAATGTGAACTACTGTGTTTCCCTGAAAATAAGACCTGACTGGACAATCAGCTGTCATGCGTCTTTTGAGCAAAAATTAATATAAGACCCTGTCTTATATAAGGTCAGGTATTATATTATATTGTATTATACGATACTATATTAAAGACGCGGTCTTATAGTAAAATAAGACCGGGTCTTATATTAATTTTTGCTCCAAAAGACACATTAGAGCTGATTGTCCGGCTAGGTCTTATTTTCGGGGAAACACGGTAACGGCATATTTTGTCTTTGGCAAAACTGTTGTAGAAAAATTGTTAAAAATTCTGAGAATTTAACAAAATTAACTGAAATGCCTGGTCTGTAGGCGGCTATCTTTTCCTCATCTCTTTCTCACTTTTCACTCCTTCTCTCTGCGCCCTTTCTGCCATGTCCTTCTGTTCCCTTTTCTCTTTCCCCACTTCCTCTGATTTACTTATAAGAACTTTACTTTTCAGAGAAGCTGAGTGAATAGAAGCTAACATTTCCTTCTTACAAAAGCACACTTAGCTTTGCAGTTGAACTTGTTTGTGTTAAACCAGGGATCTTGATATATTTATTTGGGGAATTTTATAAACCGAGGAACAGTTATTATTTATTTGAATTTTACTGTCTTACAGAAGAAAATGGAGGAGTCCTAAAAAACTTTGCTATTATTGAATTCCTTTAGTGCTTTCATTCTTACTGTCAGCAATTTTATAGAGTTAATTGTTATAGCATTACTGTCTCTGGTATTTTTGGCACAGCATTTTACCTGCCTTAATATTTGGCTTATATTGAGTGGTGGTCTTAAAGATTTTCTAGCTAGCTTCAAAAGTTTGACCATCTTTCTTGTTTTTGTTGAAATCACAGCAGTAATGCAGATGATAGCTACAAGTGTAAGTACCAGATTAACGTATTTCGCAACATTTAATGCGCTCCAGTGTATAATGCATGTTTTTGGCCCAAACTTTCAGGGGGAAAAAAAATCTTTTTACTTTTTTTAATTCAAATTTTTATTTGTTTACATGTAGGTACTTGTTTGTATTATAAAGGAATTTTAGCATTTTTTCCCCACATATTATGGTACAAGAAATATTATGTAACAAATAATTATATAGCAAAAGAACAGCTACAAGGTAGAAGAAATTTTATGTACCCGTAACAAATTTACGATATTTACGCATCATAGAAGGCCAGGAACTCTTCGTCGTTACGTTTGTCGTAAGTTCAACAAAACTGATTATCGTATCCCAGAGCATTTTGCGTACAGATATTATTGATTTCTAGAGTTACACTTTTAATCCATAAGCATAAATAAAAGAATTTAGAACATTTATATAGATATGGAATTAATACTACCCATGTATAATGTGCATCTTTATTTTTCCCTCACAAATTTGGGCAAAAAAGTCACATTATACACGGCAAAATACAGTACATTTTTATTGTTAATGCAATAGGTTGTTTTTAAAAATTCTTATCTTACCATTTGATGTTTAAAGCACAACTTAGGGTACTGTGTTAGATAAGCCTCTGCTAGTTAGTATGGTTATGTCTTGCCTTTAGAAATCGCAGAATTCATTACTGTTCTATTACGTAATCTTTGCAGCTGTGTGGATAGATAACCTCTGCAAGCTTTGGCTTGGAAATTGACACCGTTTCTAGGTTTTCCTAGGAATGCCGGCATTTCCTTGTAATCAATCATCATTTCGAGTTATATGAAAATAAATGATGTCCAAATGTTAGTGAAATCTCAAATGAAGTTGCTGACATAAAATTACCGTATTTTTCATTTTAAAAATGAGAAGCAGATGGCCATTTGATTAATTTATAACACTGCCCAAAGAAACAGATTTGCTGAGTAATAAATTCCTAATACCTTTACATAAGAGACAAGTAGGTCATTTGGTTTTCCAACTAACCTTAACACCGTTCCTTTATTCGTGGTATCTTTTACTCTCGTGGGAGAAACTTACTTTATATATTTTACTTCAAAAAACAAGAGAATCAGTTGTATTATTTAGGTAATGAAATACAAGTAAGGAAATAAGTAAATTATTTCCACATTATCAGCCTGCTGCTTTCATATCCTCCCGTCTTCTCAGGGTCTAAATAGCCCAGTGCAAGAGGTTAGTTGATGTATTAGTTGGATTATTTTGGAAATTTTTCTCTGAGGAGCTCAGTGCTTTGCAGAGTGGGAATAATTCAATTAACTAATAGTCTGCCCTACAAACTGATGAGGGAAGGTGAGGATAATTAAATACATATACTATGGCAACATTTTTGCCCAGAAGGAGCTCCAGAAAACTCCAGTAGAGGCCAAGACAATCATTAACTAGTAAGAATTAAGAGTTTCTTTCTTGGCTTTCCCAAAGGGAAAAGGAGAAACAAAAGCAGTGCAGTCTGGAAAAGGGTAAGAGGCCCCAGTGATGTGGCAAGATTTCATTGTGACCACAAAGAATTTGAGTGAAAGGCAGTGAAATTTCCTATTCTCAGGGCTGCTACTTTTTTGCTTAGTTTGGGAGCAGAGAATTTTGTGGTGTTTAGAAAGAGGAAAGATAAATGTCTTTCACCCAGTCACACTGTGTATGCTTCTGACTCATGAAGAGGTCAGGAGATGGGAAAATACGCGTACACATGAAAGAACATGGACAGCAGAGCCCTAATGACAGCAACCATATACATGGTAAGAAGGTCTTCTGAAAGTAGTTACCAGGAAGAGAACTAGTGGGTTTGCATTCCTGTCCCTCTGAACTCTAGTAGCCTTGAGTTCTCAAGAATTCTTACATCAGGCTAATTTATGCCTTCTAGTTTGCTACTTAGCGGCAAGGAATCCTCATTTCCCCAGAAAAGGCTACCATAGAGCTTCATTGATAGTAACTTAGACTATTCAATGTACGTGGTAGGGTAGGGGGTTTCAAAGCCCTTTGAACAAAAGATAGTGAAAATAGGAAATAAAGAACTTCTTCCTATATCATATTTTGTCTTCTTTAGTAAATTCTATGCATTAATGCAATTTTGTTTTATATATTTGCAGAAACTCAATATAAAAATAAACACTTTTTATTATGAAAAAATCTCACGCCTACCATTTCCCCTCCTCTTTTTTTGCATGTGATTTCCGTAACCATGGCGATTGTGCTGACCTTACATTTCTTAGTTTCAGCTGCCTTTTAATTTCCTGCATTTAATATTGGTGTGTGGTTGTTATTTGACCTTTCTTTTTCTCTCCTCTTTTATTATACACCAGTTACTGTGTTACTTTGCTTTTGAATTTGTGTGAATATATAGGAAAACTTCTGTCAGGGATGATACTATTCAGAGAAAAGGATTTCTTAGAATCTCTTTTCTTGATAACTGGTACTAAGCAAAGCTCTAGTCTCTCTGAAGACAGGCTCTGTCTGGATCATTCACTCATATGGTACCAGAAGGTCATGTGTGCTTCAGCAGAGAATTCAATTTACAAGATTTTTATTTCAATTTTCTTCTTAAAAAGCGAACTTGTTACCCAGTTACCAGTGACCTCGATGAATATGAATGGTAACAAGAAGTTCCTCTTTTCCATTAAAATCCACATACAGTTAGGTTAGGATATCCACTTCTCATTACTGTTTGAGTTTACTGAGTTTCAGCATGTGGATAACTAACTAGGGTTATGAATGACAGGAATTAAATTGCCTCAGCAAGACTATACATGTTGAATGGTCTGTTCTTTTGATTTCCCAAGCAATGGCTATTTGTCAAGTATTATGGTTTCCATTCCAAGACGACCCCTTTAGTATTCAATTCTTCATATATTGAAACTTGTATGGATTTTTTTTTAATTGCTGTTTTCATTTTCTGTGTACTTGTGTCTGAGCTTTTTCTCCTGTTCTAGCAAATAATCATTACCCACTATCTGGAAAACTGTCTTTTAATCTTCTGATTAAAGATTGCTTAATGATAGTGCTTATTTGTTTGGCTAGTGGCATGTTTTTCTTTGTTTTTAACACTGGAGTTTCTGCATGGATTTATAACATGAGGTTCTTTTTTTTTTTTTTTTAACATTAGATAGGCATGGAGCCTCCGTCTCACTGCTGCATGTGTAGTTGCTATTGAAGCAAATGCCTGCCTAACTTGACAGTGCTGGTGTGTTTAAAATTTTTTGAGTTTGCAAATAAGCATATTAAGTCTACTGATGGAGCCTTCGGGCAGTGAACAGTTATGTGAGGACCCTGATCCTGGAGGCAAATCCCAAGATGCAGAGGCCAGAAAGCAAACAGAATCAGAACAAAAGTTGTCTAAAATGACTCACAATGCTTTGGAGAACATTAATGTGATTGGCCAAGGCTTGAAGCATCTCTTCCAGCACCAGCGCAGGAGGTCATCAGTGTCTCCACATGATGTGCAACAAATTCAGGCAGATTCAGAACCTGACATGGATCTGGAAAGCCAGAATGCATGTGCTGAGATTGATGGTGTCCCCACCCACCCCACAGCTCTGAATCGTGTCCTGCAACAGATCCGAGTGCCTCCCAAGATGAAGAGAGGGACGAGCTTGCATAGTAGGCGGGGCAAGCCAGAGGCCCCAAAGGGAAGTCCCCAAATCAACAGGAAATCTGGCCAGGAGATGGCAGCTGTTACGCAGTCTGGACGACCCAGGTCTTCATCCACTACTGATGCTCCTTCCAGCTCTGCTGTGATGGAAATAGCGTGTGCTGCTGCTGCTGCTGCCGCTGCATGTCTACCAGGGGATGAGGCACCTGCAGAGCGGGTAAGTCTGTTAGAGTTTCTTTTTCTGTTACTTCTTGTTCTTTGTATCTAGGATTCTCCAAACTTTTCTTCGGTAACTAAAAAGAGGTATCCCAGCAAGAGTTATCTCAAAGTTGTGGTAAAAGATAGTTTCCGTTTACATTAAATAAAGGAGATGAATAATTCCTGCAGCTAATGAATGCATGCTTATAATTCCTTTTTGCTGAAACCTTCAGTATTCTTGCCGTATGTGCTCTTAATGTATTAAAAGTCTCAGTTTTATGGTAGAAGAACAAAGAGACTTTGTTTTAGCTTTGATTTTGCACATGAATTGACTTTCTTACATTAAGGAAGGTAATGAATAAAGTTCTAGAATCTGGATTTGTGCTTAGCGTGGAAATACACTAAATTGCTTAAAATTTTCGAATATACTGTGCCACATCAGCACTCAGTATACGTTTTGCTTTCAGCAGTAGAGCATATGTTTTCTTATAACTTTCAAAGTTTTTTTGGGGGTCTGCTGGATGGCAGAACTTTATTGACATATATTTACAATAAAACTCACCAATTTTAAATGTGCAATTTGATTAGTTTTGGAAAATGTATAGTCATGTAATAACAGTCACGATATAGAACATTTCCATCACCCCAGAATGATTTCTCATGACCCTTTGCTGCAGTCAGTCCTCTTTTCTCCAACCCTTGGCCCCTGGCAACCACTTATCTGCTTTCTTATCACTATTGTTTTACCTTTTCTAGAACTTAATACATTTATGGGATCATAGGGTGTAGTCTTTTGTGTTTGGATTCTTTTACTTAGCATGATGCTGTGGAGATTCACTTGTGTTGTTGCATTGTTCCTTTTCATTGCTGAGTAGTGTTCTACTGTGTAACTATTTGTTTATCCATTCACCATTTGATGGATGTTTGGATCATTTTTGTTTTCTGGCTATTATGAATTGAATTGCTGTGAAGTTTTGTGTATAGGTATTACAGATATGTTTTCATTTCTGTGAATTATATGGTAAATGTATCTGCACTGTTTTTTACTTAAAATACTTTGACATCAAATGTGTGGTTTTATTCCACACTGATAGCCAGTTGTGACACCAACTCAGTGTCCTATAATTCAGTTCAGTTCTGACAGTAACTACTTGGACATAACATAAACCTCATAAGTGAAGGACTCAGTCCTATAAGACTGCCCCCACTTCAGACATCAGTTACAAGTTCCAGGTTGCCACATGTACTTCTGACTAACCAGCTATAAATCAGGTGTTCCCATGACTCCCTCCTCAGGTTCAGTAATTTGCTAGAATGGCTCACGCTCACAGAACCCAGGAACGCAATTTACTTACGTTTATTGGTTTATTATAAAGGATACAACTCAGGACAGTCAAATGGAAGAGATGCACAGGGCAAGGAATGGGCAGGGGGACGTTTGGTGGTACAGAGCTTCCATGTGTTCTCTAGGTACCCTCCCCAGCCGTGTGTGCACTAACCTGGAAGCTCTCCCATTCCTGCCATTTAGTTTTTTTGTGGCAGCTTCATTATAGAGGTATGGTTGATTAAATCATTGACCATTGGTGATGAACTCAAATCTCCAAAACTTCTGCCTTCCCAGAAGTTTGGGAGGTGGGGATGAAAGTTTCACCCCTTAATCATGCCTTGGTCTTTCTGGGGACTAGCACCCATCCTGAAGCTATCTAGAGGGTCACCAGTCATCTCATTCGCATATAAAAGATACTCTTATACTCCTGTGATTCCAAGGGTTTTAGGAGCTCGCTCTTTGTCAGGGGTCTGAACAAAGACCAAATATATATTATCACAGTAGTATGTTTACCTTTCAAAGTGACTGCACCATTTTGCATTTCTACCAGGAGTGTATGAAAATTTCAGTTTCTTCGTATCCTCACCAGTATTTGGTGGTATCATTATTTTTAAACATAGCCATTCTAATGTGTGTGTAGTGGTATTATTGTAGTATATTGTATTGGGGTTTTTAATTTGTGTTTCTCTAATGACATGAAAAAATTATTGGTAGCATTTTTTATAAAGTTTATAAAGATTTGCTAATGATTCTAAAAAGGTTATTTCTAAGTATTGAAGTGAATTCTTCTTAGACATTTAAGTGATATGACAGAGCGCTTCACAAGTAGAATAGCCATTCACCCAAAGTTTGTTTTTTGTTTAATTACATTAAAGCTGAGTATCTGACTTCTTATGTTTTAATAAATAATTTTTATTTATAATAACCTATCTGGGAGATAAAGTTAGTTATTCATGTGTAAAATCAGAATGCAATAACATCAATTCTAATTTATAAAATTTGACATGTCTAGAGACAGAAGGCACTATGTTTTCATTTGCTTCTTAGAAACTTGTAGGTTATGTTCTCTTTATTAGGTTAGGTTCATTTCTAGAACCTAAGAACTGCAGTTCCCTTCTTAGCCAGCATAATTGGGGTCAGATAGTTTATCAATTAATCAAAAAGTCAAAGTTTTTACTATCAAAATATTATCAAAAACTGGAACATACATACTTTGAATATTTTATTTAACTTAAAACCAAGGTCTTACATTTTAAGATGAAAATATAAATCTACTGATTGGACTTCTGCTCCTTTCTTGTACTCATTGCATGAACTACAGTTGTCTAGTTTTACTTTTTATAAAGTGGAGTGATAATCTAATGATATTTGTGAAGCAGTTTGAAACAGAATCTTAGGTTTTAATAATCTCTTGATATGCCTTGCCCACCTTAAATATATTTTTTAAAAAGCAACCTGCCTTTATTGAGTCTTTCCAAAGCATGTCACAGTTTTCATAGAAATTCATATCTGATAGTATTATATTTATTTAAACTAATTGTAATGAGTATAACTAACAAACTGATGTGGGAGCAATATGGGTGTGGAAGTACTAGCCATGAACACTGATTATCCTGTGGGCATGGAATCTGCATGTCTTTCAGAGAAAAGTGAGCTTAAGAATAACACGGCAAGTTAAGTGGAGATGAGTCTGGAAAGCTTCTACTCTGCAGTTTCTTAATGTGTGAGATAGTTTCGAATTCTAAATATTGACTCCTTTATTTTTATAGCTTTATTTTCTTTCTTAAAGGTCTGAGGATGAAAATATTTGAATACTGGTGATAAACATTTAAGTATGCCGATATTTCTGTTCCGTGTAAGTTAAATAGCATTCTTAGAGACTTGAGTGAAACCATGCACACACCCAACAGTAAGGCAAATGTTGAGTTGATGTTTTTTCAGTGTATCCATTGTGTTTGAAAGCCACCTGGTTCTGCATTAGCCATGTGCCGCATAACTAGTCTGGTTTTTAAAGTATGTTCTTGATCCTCAATTTAGATTCCATTTTTAAAGAAAATTCAAATTTGGCAAGTATTTATTTGTGCCTACTATATGCAAACAATAGCTTTGACCTAATGATGGAAATGGAACCTGGTTGGAACAGTCATGACATGTTGAACCTAAAGGTTCTGTATTTCCTTCCTTTTCAGGTTTACTAATGTCAGTCTTTTTCCCGGGAAAATCTTATTGACACAT
Organism: Rhinolophus ferrumequinum; assembly: GCF_004115265.2. NCBI lineage: Eukaryota > Metazoa > Chordata > Mammalia > Chiroptera > Rhinolophidae > Rhinolophus > Rhinolophus ferrumequinum. The sequence continues at coordinate 41,382,571 of NC_046300.1, forward strand.
CCAGTCTGCTCCAGTACTTGTATTGAAATGTTTTCGTTTCTTATAGTAAATATATTTGTACTTATAAACAGATGCCATATGTATATGGTTAAAATAACGTCATTTTAAGGATTATCTTTAAATGCACAAAGGCAGATTGATACAGTTATAAGCAATTTTTTTATATGGAAGTTAAAAAGTTAAATTTTTGAATTTGAAAGAAACATGCTCAGTGTAGAACAACTTTGAAAATTCAGAAAAGCTAAAGAAGAAAAAATAGAAACTACTATTGCCAGTATTTTTTATTTTCTATTAAATAATACTACTTACATATGAAAAAAATATATGAAATAAAATTTAAATTTATTTTTATTAAGATTAATATTTTTAAATAAAGCCAGAATCTTATTAAATGCACCATTTTGTATTCTTTTTGATTAAAATTCTATTATAAGCATTTTTAGATATCCATAAATATTCTTTACAGAATTTTATTGATTGCATATTACAACATATTTTATTGTAATACCATAATTTGTATTAACCATTTTTATATAATTGAGTTGGAGATGGAGAAATGAAAATATTTAAATTTCCAATGTAATTTCTTTTACATAAAATAATATATGAAATATTAACCAAGAACTATTTAGGAGTACCTAGTTGGTAGTGATAATAATGATAGTTACTATTCATTGTGTGCTTATTATGGCAAGCAATGTGTTTAAACACATTATATACATATTTTTAATTCTAAAACTGCTCTATTTTTTGTTTTCTTTTTTTTTTTTTAATTGATGAACTAGCAGAGGCATAAGGAAGTTAAGTCTACCCATGGTTTCCCAGCTGGCATGTTTCACAACTAGAGTGTTTCAGAACTGAACTAATAAATCTAGGCCACTTATATTTTGATTAGCTAGGTTTTAGTAACAATGGTGTGCTAGGCACTATCTGATTTAAAAGCTGCTTTTACCTCTCTTATCAAAGTGTTTCTCCATTTTTATGTATTGGACATTGGTCTAAGTACTTGGGAGATACAGAAAATGTACAGGAAGTAGTATAGGTTTTTCTTTCTGTACTTTAAAATGTTAGCAATTTTATTGGTACATATAATTTGATAGAAACAATCAGCTATTCACATTTAATTCATGAAGATTCGGGTTAGCATTTCATATATAAGATGGTCTTATTTCAGGTCCTTCTGTCAGATTTTTAAAAATGGCCACCGCAGCCGGCCCGGTGGCTCAGGCGTTTAGAGCTCCGTGCTCCTAACTCCGAAGGCTGCCGGTTCTATTCCCACATGGGCCAGTGGGCTCTCAACCACAAGGTTGTCAGTTCAATTCCTCGAGTCCTGCAAGGGATTGTGGGCAGCGCCCCCTGCAACTAAGATTGAACACGGCACCTTGAGCTGAGTGAGCTGCTGCTGAGCTCCCGGATGGCTCAGTTGGTTGGAGCGCGTCCTCTCAACCACAAGGTTGTCAGTTCAATTCCTCGAGTCCCGCAAGGGATGGTGGGCTGTGCCCCCTGCAACTAGAAACGTCAACTGGACCTGGAGCTGAGCTGCGCCCTCCACAACTAAGATCGAAAGGACAACAACTTTACTTGGAAAAAAGGCCTGGAAGTACATGCTGTCCCCCAATAAAGTCCTGTTCCCCTTTTATTAAGATTTAATAAAATCTTAAAAAAAAAAAAAAATGGCCACCGCGTAAGATTGTTTCTTTTATACCTACTATTTATGTTTAAAGTTCTCTAGAGTAGCTCTGAAAACTTTCTGATCCTAGACTCAGTGAACTTACAGTCTAGTTAGTGATATAGCAAACAATATAAAACAGTATCTATATGATAAATAGTATGGACAAGTTGAGAAGAGAAAGATCGTTCTGAGTTGAAGTGAATAAAAAGCTAAGAGGAGGTGGATGTTTTGATTTGGATCTTGTAGGAGAAATAGGATTTAGATATGTGAATACATGAGGATAGGAGAAAGGGTTATTTCAGAAAGGGAAATGATCTGAGCAAGGAAAACAAAACTTATTGGTGGGATACTTAGTCGATTACAGTGGTCAAAGAAGCATGCATGTCAGTTGCTTCGGATCATTTTTGGAATGAGGTGGGGTATAAATTTGTCTCTTTTTCATCTTATATCTGTTCAACATATTTGATCAAACTTATCAGTGCCTGCTATATGTAAGATATTCTGAGAAATGCTGTGCTGGACATATAGATGCATAACACTTGATCCTAGCTCTTAAGGATTTTTAAAACTAGCAGGAAAGCTAAGATGTACATTGAGAAAGTAACTTGTGCATTTTAATAAAGCACTTTAACATGAATCATCTCACTTGATATTCTTAATAATTCTATGAGATGGTAATGAAAGTTCATATTGTCATTATTTCACAAGTTAGGAAACAGAAGTGATTTTAAGGTCACAGTAAGGGGTGAAAATTCTGATTTCTGTCGGTTAGTTGTCTTTCTGCAGCACCATGCTGCCTCCACAATATCATAAAAGGTAGAATGTGATACGTGCCACAAGCAGTATTAAAAAAACGTGTGTTTATGAAAGGAGTAATTAGTTCTGAGGAATCCTTGAAAATTTTGAAGGAGGAGGAGCTTCGGGATGTTGATAGGTAATAGGGAGTAAGGATATCCTCTAAGTTAAAGACTTTTGAGAATAAAACTAGTGTTTTCTTAGTAAACTTAAAACTCTTTCAAAGTATACAATGGACTTGAATTTAAGGCCTTTGGCATTTTTGCTGATACATTGAGGGACCTAGAACTGTCTGCAGGGCTTGCAAGACAGGTGCCATGTATTAGCTTTATATCCCTCCTAACACCTAGCAGGACAACTTTTTTCACATAAATACCTCATGCAAAATAGCATTTTAGAGTATTTATTGAATAATGAGCAACCTTAAGTGTTGTGTCATTTAAAGTTTTAACTATAGCCTGTACCACTCTGTTCACTCCTGTGAGCTTAAATGTTGTTATACTTTCAGCTTCCACCAAATTTTGGTCTCCAGCCTGACCAGTCCTATAAGCTTCAGAATTGGTTATCTAACTGTCCGTTGTCTGCATAGGCAATTCAAACTCATCATTTCCAAATTTGAACTCATCATCATATCTCATAAAACTTTTTATCTTCTAATATGTTTTCAAACAGATGTTTGCAGATGTTTTCAAACTTGAGTGAATACAGTAGAAATCATTTAGGACACTAGTTGAAAATAAGATTTCCATGCCCCACTTGCAGAATTTCTGATTTAGAAGGTCTGGTATGGAGCCTAGAAATATGTATTTTTAATCAAGGCCTCAGATGACTCTAGTGCAGTCAGCCCATGAGTTTGATAATCATTTGAATCTGACTCTCTGGAGCCATAGGTCACCCATGTTGGCAACCGTAGAGTTCTCTTCACTTTACAGTCACATGATCCTCAAGATTACCCCAATTCTCCATTTTTAAATCAGCACCCTAGTTTGGGTCTTCATCTTTCTCATTGCCATTTCAAATCTTTTTTCCATGCTACATGCATCTTGTGAGAACTATCTAAAATGCAAAACGAATCGTGTCATTTTCATGGCTTAAAAACCCTTCACTGGCTCCACCATTACCTAAGGGGTAAAGAAAGTTTTCTAAATGACATGTAAGGCCTTCCATGATTTAGCCTATGTGGACTTCTTACCTTATGCCACTCCCTACCTCATAGCAACTAGCACTTCTTTCGCCCACTTTTTATTCTTCCTCTGAAGTTTTTCATATTTCCATATTTTGATTTAGGCTTTCATTCAGTCGTTCATTCAATAAGTATACCTTGAGTATCTGATAATGCTAGGCCTGCGGATACCTGATGGACAAAACCAGATGTTATCCTTACTCTCATGGAGTTTATAATCAGACGGGGACACATATTAAATAACGATTCGAACAAATCTAAAATTTCCAAATGTGGCAAGTGCTACTAGAGCCTTCATAGGGACATTTGATCTCATTAAGGAAGTGACAGAAATCTAAAGGACAAGCTGCGGGAATTAGGTGATGGAAAGGGAACTGAGGTTCAAAGGCCCTAAGATGGGAGGAAGTTTCTTGCTTGCTTATGAGGGATAGAATGGCAGGTGTGTATGTTTGTGTGTGTGCATGGGGAAGTGCATGCTGGTTAAGCCTGGAGAGATAGACAGCAAGCGTATCAGAGGTTTGCAGGCGATGGTAAGGAGTTTTGTCCATCTGTGAGGCATGAGTACCATCAAAGCATTTTAAGCAAAGTGGGCATTTTAAGCAAGGTGGGCAGTGCCATCTTGTGATTAGAAAATATCACTGTTTACAGCATAAAGGGATTGGAGTAGGTTCAGACTGAATGCAGGTAGTTGAGTAAGAAGGCTATCATAGTAGTCCAGGTGAGAAGTCCTGGTTTGGATCAAGGAAGTGATGGTGGAAATGCTGAAAAGAGTTGCCTGAAGGCAGGGGTTGTCTTATTGAATTCCTCATGCCCAATCTTCTGCCCTTGGTTTATTTGTTCAATGTATTAGTGAGTAGTAAATAGGCATAGGGAGCAAGAAAGGATGTGTAATTAGTGAGTTTGAGAATGTATATGGATACATTTTTGAAATGGAGTAGCATTCATTCAGTCATTCATCAATATCTATTAGATACTATATACTAGGCAATGTTCTAGATAGTTAAGAGACATCAGAAAAAACAAAACAGGCAAAATTTTCTGTGCTCTTACGAAGCTTACTCTCTATTAAAGGAGATAGCATACAGTAGATAATAAATGAATTATATGTTATGTTGGAAGGTAAGCATTATGGAAAAAATAGTGAGGTAAGAGAGATGAGGAATGTAAGTCTCATTGAGGTGACATTTGAGTGAATACTTAAGATGAAAGAGTTAGTCATATGGCTGGCTATCTGGGGGATACGTGTTTTTATGACAATAGGTTTGAGATAGGCCATGTTTTAAAGCAATGGTAAGATTCAAAGTGGTCCAGAATTCAAGTATTTCATGGTGTTAATTGAGATTATTTAAGTAAATGCTTTGAAATTTCAATGCAGTGTGTAAATACACAACAGTATTTGGATAGTGTTAATGTTTAAAAATAAAGTGATAACATCAAGGGGAGAAATGGACAGTGGAATTAGAAGAGAAAGGAGGCCTGTGAATTCAGAGTAGTTTTGGTTCCCTAAAGTTTTTGTGTTATTACAATTGTTGTTTTATGGTGAATCAAGCTTTTAACACTCAGATTACTTGTAACATTATAAAGTCAAATTTTATGCCTCATCCTGAAAGAGTGAAAAATAATTGTTTTATTAAAATTGGCTTGATTATAGTGGAAAAGAGGTGTTTTTTTGTTTGTTTTTTTTAAAAAGGCTTCTGTCCTGGATTTGCCATTTACTAGCTGAAAGATTTTAGGCAAATCACTTAAGTACCTGATCTTCAGTGCTTCTGCCAACTTTGTTCTTTGAGTCTGTGATGTGGAATATGAAAAAAATTGTCCAGACGAAAGTGCGAACCTGGTGAAGTGTACTGAAAGCTTTCATGGTGTTGTTTCAATTTACATGATCTTCTGTTTTATCTTTTATAAAACACCATAGGATCAGAAATGTTTTCCCCCAGTGTTTGTTCACAGATTTGTTCAGTAATGTTTATTGAGTGTTTAAGGTCAGGGATCTGCAAACCTTTTCTGTAAATACTGTGTTTCCCCGAAAATAAGACCTAACTGAACAATCAGCTCTAATGCGTCTTTTGGAGCAAAAACTAATATAAAATCCAGTCTTATTTTACTATAAGACCGGGTATAATATAATATAATTTAATATAATGTAAAATACCAGGTCCTATATAATATAATGTAATATAAGACCGGGTCTTATATTAATTTTTGCTCCAAAGACGCATTAGAGCTGATTGTCCAGCTAGGTCTTTATTTTCGGGGAAACAGGGTAGTAATAGTAAATATTTTCGACCACATGATCTCTCTTGCAACTTCTCAACTCTGCGTGGAAGCATGAAAGCAGCTACCCACAATGTGTAAATGATTTGGCATGCCTGGGTTTGGCTGTGGTGGACAGTATCTGGGCCGTGGCCTATACTTTGCCCACCTCTATTTTAGGTGAGAGCTACATATAAATCATGTTACAGTCTTATTCTTAAAGACTTTACAGTCTTGTTGAGGTGGCAAGATTTACGTAAGGGGCAGTTAAAGAAGCAATGTGGTATATTCAAGGCCAGAAGCCAGGAGCCTGTGGCTTTAGATTCTAAGAATGTCTTATTTCTGTTATTAATTATCTGTGTGACCTTAAACAAATTAAATTCTTTAGGTTTCATCTCCTTCCATTTTAAGGTGAGGTCATGGTACTAAATAATATTTAATGTTACTTCTAACATTAAATTTAATGTTACTTCTAATTTGAAAATGCCTCAAATTAAACTTGCTGTACTTCCCACTCTTTTTCGTGGCTCACATAGAAAATTAAAATACTTGTACAGCACAGCAGGGTAAAGTGATGATATGTGCACAGTGAGGTATTTGATCCCATCACCCAGGCCCTGCTGGACCACCTGGAGGGTTGAGGTGATCAATACCTACAGCATATTTACAACCCATTCTTAGCAGTTTAAAGCTTTGATAGAAAACAACATATAATCAGATGTTACTGAAATTAAGGGTAATAGAAGTTCAGGAAAAGGAGAGCTAAGTATGGGGTCAAGTTATTGACCAGCTTTTTAAAGACTGTGCTCCTTGGAAGATGTCTTAAGAGTGTGAGGCACAGTCAGTGTAGATCTCCATCCGAGGACACCACAATACATGCAAATTTCAAGGTTCAAAATAGCTGAGATTTGCATAGAAAAAGCAGAAGAAAAAAGAAAATCCCAGTTGTGAGCTCCTGGAGAGCTAGGACCATGCATTAGTTTTCTTTATTAGGTTGGTGCAAAAGTAATTGCAGTTTTTGCAATTGTTTTTAACCTTTTAACCGCAATTACTTTTTTTTTTTTTTTTTTTTAAGATTTTATTGGGGAAGGGGAACAGGACTTCATTGGGGAACAGTGTGTACTTCCAGGCCTGTTTTTTTTTCCAAGTCAAGTTGTTGTCCTTTCAATCTTAGTTGTGGAGGGTGCCGTTCAGCTTCAAGTTGTTGTCCTTTCAGTCTTAGTTGTGTCGGGCGCAGCTCAGCTCCAGGTCCAGTTGCCGTTGCTAGTTGCAGGAGGCGCAGCCCACCATCCCTTGCGGGAGTTGAACCGGCAACCTTGTGGTTGAGAGGATGCACTCCAACCAACTGAGCTATCCAGGAGCTCAGCGGCAGCTCAGCTCAAGGTGCCGTGTTCAATCTTAGTTGCAGGGGGCAGAGCCCACCATCCCTTGCGGGACTCGAGGAATTGAACTGGCAACCTTGTGGTTGAGAGCCAACGGGCCCATGTGGGAATCGAACCGGCAGCCTTCGGAGTTAGGAGCATAGAGCTCCAACCGCCTGAGCCACTGGGCCGGCCCCGCAATTACTTTTGTACCAACCTAATATATCCCACATAGAACCCTGCAGCCTAACCATTGTGAGGACTAGTAAGACATTTGAGGAACTAATGAGAGATAAGATTGGAATAATGTATGCTTATATATAGCTGATTTTTAAAATTTAAATTTAGGGGCCATGTCCTTGATTTAACATTATGAATGTGAAACTAAATGATTTTGATAATGTGATTGGATGTAGGGAGCCCTCATTACAGATTTTTAAAAGGGATTTGCATGTTGAGAATACCATATTTGATTTTTTTGGAATAGATTTATGTTCAAGATTGAATAAAATAGGAAGAATACAGCTAAAGTATTAGGGAGCTGAGCTAAGAAGTTACTGTCACGTAGTATAAGAATCCACGAACTTAACAAAACAACATTCAATTGTTCGTTTCTGTGGGACAAGTCGATTTGAATTTCAGTGTTAGAAATGGTTTGTAGATTCCCAGGCTAGCCCCCAGATTCCATTCCTCCAGAATCTAGATGAAATGTTATACTCTATTTCACAATTACAGTGGTAACTACATAGTGAAATAATGCCAATCAATACTATTTAAATATCCTTACATTATAAACATTAATAATGAATGATTTTTTTTTTTGCCGTAAATTCTTAATTAGAGGGAAATGAGAAGGTAGATGTAAACTTTGGAAGCTTAAGGGAAAGTTTGAGGTTAGTGATCCTGGTTCTCTGTTAAGGAAGGTTATCAACTCAAAGCTCACTACATCATTTTCCTGTTTATAGGTGAATTTAGAAAAAGCAATATACCTTTATTAGGCTGTAATTGGGGAAATTGTGTGGGGTTACTTGCAGTATGGACAGAGGGAATTCTTTGTAGTGCCTGGCTAAATCTGGAAATTAGAGGCAGGGTTGAGGTTGCGGCAGGCAGGTAGGGTGGAATGGGAGGTAGGATTATTCTTCCTGGTAATTCCCACTCTTTGGTGGCTGAACCACACTTGACAGAATCATGGTTTCCAGGTCTACATATGGTTTTCCATGCAACAGAATTGGATAGCTGTGGGCACCAGCTGTCACCTTTATCCTGCGCTGGAGGTCCCATGCACCACTGCCTCAGCCGCTTTCTCTGCCTCCAGACTAGCACCTCAGAAGTAGAAGGATCAGCAGGAACTTGAGACTGCTTTCCCTGTGGCCCATATCTCCACAGAGTGGAATTGGGCCTGGGCTTACCTGGAAGGACTTCCCTACCAAGGCCAACATCAGAAAAGGCACACAGCTCAGTGCCTGCTGCTGCCTGGAGTTCATGTTTGAAGTAGCTCTCAAAATCCGTTTTTTCTATTCTTAAGCAGTAACAAAGAATTTGTTGTCTTTAGAGTTTGTGGATTACCAAGGGTTTATAGGTGAGGGACTCTGCCCTCCATGGTAAATCACAGCAAGATGATGTCCTGCTTTTTTCAAATGAAAGGGAGTGTTCTAAGATTGAATCAGTTGAACTGTGAGCAAAACCAGAAAGCCCAGATGTACTGCTTTCTCAAGGGGGAAGAAATAAGGTGTTGGAAAGGGTAGTTCCTGTTGCTGACCACAAGGTGGTGCCCCTCGGCCAGGATCAGTAGGGGGAAGTGAATTTGAGTGTCCTACTGACAGGATAAATAGGGGATTATAACTTGAGAAGTAACTAGTACAGGAGATCATTAGGAGATAGATAGAATTGACTGCAGTGAGTGATACAGTAGTAGATCCGCTTTGTAAATATTGAACTGAAATGATAACGATGGAAATGGAACAGACAATAAAAGAGTAGGTAGGATTTAACAACATTGGAATAAAAAATAAAGGTAACATTTAAAACCTAAATATTTGCTTAGGAGAGCAAGTAAGATAATGTCCATTTTCCTACAAAACGTTTGAAAAATTGTGTTGTTCTGATGAAAACTAATAGACATCTTTAATTTCTGTATATTTAGTCTCAGGTAGCTGACACTGTTAAAAGGAACATTTTATTCCGTCAAGGGAATAATATGGGACTGGAAAGATGGGAATAAGTTAAATATGAAGATGTATTTTGGCTTTTTAGTTATTCTTTATTAAAGATACTTTATAGTGCAAAACTTGGTTGCCAAAGCATGTAACTTACAGGTTTATTGACCCCACCTGAGGTTCAGAATGTGTTTCCTTTAATAGAGTATATTTATGTCATGGCCCAAAAGATATTATGATTATCCTTAATGATCTTATGTTGACATTTAATATGGTTGTCCTAACAGTGAAATTGAAGGTATAGATAGAGTGTTCTTCACCTTGGTAATTGTGTCATGCAAAGTGTATCATAGGGATGGTTCTTAAAGTTTTGGGGTGGGTTTTTTTTTTTTTTTTTTTTTAATCTGAGTTACATTCCTTCTGTTCCAAGCAGCGGCTTTTATGATGAAGGCTCAACGCAATACAAAGTCAAGTTCTCTCTTTAAGTGAAGTTTAACCTTCTTTTCCTTTATGTTATAAAATAGATACAGATGTTAGAATAATTAGACCTCTAAAGAAATATAATGGGGCCAGCCCGGTGGCTCATGTGGTTGGAGCGTTGAGCTCCTAATGCTGAGGTCGCTGGTTCGATTCCCACATGGGCCAGTGAGCAGCACCCTCTACAGCTAAGATTGTGAACAACGGCTCTCCCTGGAGCTGGGCTGCCATGAGCAGCTGGAGGTTGGCGTGAGGTGCCGTGGGCTGCTGTGTGCTGCTGTGGGCTACTGTGTGCTGCCATGAGCCGCCGGTGGCCAGTGTGAGCGGCCTGCAGCCATCGTGAGTGGCTGGCGGCCGGCGAGAGCTGCCATCATGACTGGCTACCAACTGCCTCATCCCGGGGAGCGCAAGGCTCATAATATGAGCATGGGCCAGGGAGCTGTGTCCTACACAACTAGACTGAGAAACAACGGCTTGAACCGGAGGGTTGGTGGGGGAGGTGGAAGAAGGCAGGGGGGAGAAATACAGTATGTGATCTAACTTCTGCTTTCCTCTTTTGTTCACGAGAGATTTGGGTACTTTATCAGTAGCCTTGAATCTTAGGAGCGAGGGAGGAAAATTTTGGCATCCAACGTCTACTACTCTTTTGTTTATCCAGAACAGTGTCTCAAGGTCTTGTCTTGTGAGTGTTAGCTTCCAAAGACTCATAGGTAGGTACATATACAGACAGACAGAAGGACAGACCAGGATCATATATTATATGAGGTAATCATTAGAACAGGCCGATTTTTCTTCAGAGATCATAGTACAGCATTTATCTCAGGAAAAGTGACTTTCGCCAAGTTAGCACAGTGTTGGACTTAGTATTTGTGAACAATTGACTTTTTTTGATGTTACACCATCATGACCTGTGATCTGGTCAATCAATAGGAGCAGACTAGATTTCGTTTTCAAGCTTTCATACTTCAGATGACTGTGTGTGTGCGTGTGTGTGTGTGTGTACATGCATATATATTGTGCATTAATTTGTATTTCATTTTCTATATAGATTTTAAAATATCTTTTATTAATAGAATCATTTTACATATATAAAATATATTTGATGTTTAATATTGTTATTATGACAAATCTCTTTGTGAAAAGAATTAAGAATTTGTTGGTTTATAGATTTTAAAAATGTTCATAGTTCAACCAAAGAGCAAGTCAAATATTTATTAAGAACTGATAAGTACATTTTATCATAGTAACATCTTACTGGGATAAGGAGCCCTGACGCAGATTTCAAAATTGTAATAATGAGGAAGCTTAGAATTAAGAAAGCTTGGGTTACAAAATGCATCCCTTGCAACACAAATGATTTTTAGCCAATAGATCACTGGTTGTTGCCAAGTGATTAGCAAAGACTCATAGGGATAATCCTGATCAAAGTCCTCAGTTTACAGGTCCAAAGACGTTAAAACCTGCCTGAGGTTATACATCTAATTATGAGTGATACCACAGGTTTCTGGGTTACCTCTGATTTTGTGTTCAGTATTCTTGCCTCTTTACACCCTTGACCGTGTTAGAGAATCAAAGAACACCAGTTCTGTCAAGCAGGGGACAAGAAAAGGGGAAAAGAAACTTTTTCCTTTTTTTCAGATATTGGTAACTAGATCAGTTGTTTTGAATGAGGGCAGAAATCTAAGAGCAGTGACTAAGGCTCATTTCATCACTACTCGTTTGGTTTTTTTTTTTGTTTTTGTTTTTTGTTTCTTATTACTTTTAAATAGCTTGTCATCTTTTTCAGATGAGTAGCAGTGGAAATAAAATACTATAATGATTCCCTAGAGTTATAATAATACTGTTCATGAAAACATGAGCAATGGCATTCTGGATTCTCAGATATTGAAACAAAATAATAAGAAAAAAGAGTAATTATTTACACAGTATGTAAGATAAGGCCTCTTCTATTTAGTGACCTTAGCCAGTTAAATAAACAGTTTCCATGGAGCTATTTCTGCATTGTGAGGTTGAGGGTAAGATGGAAAAGAGAGCTCACATTAAAGCCTCCCAATAACCACAACATAATGTTGCAGAATTACAGTTAAGAAAGGGGGATGAAGGTGAGAACGATCCCTCTGTCATCTTTCTTATTGCCATAAAACACCAAGAAACCTGCCCTGAGAATACTGAATTTTAATGACTCATTTGATAATTGAGAATCTTTTCCATGTAGTTGGTAGTAATCTTTGCAACAATGTTTTATGGAAATGAATTTCTTTTAATATCATTATATGGTATCATACTCAGTTTGTAGAATATATAATATATGCAAGACCTTTGTGTGTGTGTGTGTGTGTGTGTGTGTGTGTGTGCAGTGTAATTTAAGTTACATGTCAGCTTTTTGAAGTAGGTCTGATCTCCATTTTTACAGATGAGGTAATTAGGGCTTAGGGAAATTTTTAGATTTGCCTAAAAGCAGAGAGCTAGTACACGGCTGGGTCTACATTCTTTGCTCATTCTGCTACAGCTCAGACGCCTCAGTATTGTAAATTTTTATTATGTATTTAGTGTGAAAAGTGCAATATAAAGGTAGAGAGTGTAGAAGATCTTAAAAGGAACTAGACTGCCAAAAATTTGGTAACCTGCCAACTAGTTGGAAGATACATCTAAGTAGATTAATTTTCCTAAAACACCTAAGGAAAAAAAATAAACAATTTGTCTTAACAATTAAAGCAAGATTTGAAGCCCAGTAACTAACTCTTGTAATAGAAATGAAGCTATTTTCAAGGATAACAATATCATTTTATAATTTAAAAAAAAATTTTTTTATTGGGAATATTGGGGAGCAGTGTGTTTCTCTAGGGCCCATCAGCTCCAAGTCATTGTCCTTCAATCTACTTGTGGAGGGCGCAGCTCAGTTCCAAGTCGAGTCACCATTTTCAATCTTTAGTTGCAGGGGGCACAGCCCACCATCCCATGCGGGAATTGAACCAGCAACCTTGTTGTTGAGAACTCGCGCTCTAACCAACTGAGCCATCCGGTCGCCTCTCCAGCAGCTCAGCCGCAGCTTGTTGTCTTCAGTCTAGTTGTGGAGGGAGCAGCTCACTGGCCCATGTGGGAATCGAACCGGCAACCCTGTTGTTCAGAGCTCGCGCTCTAACCAACTGAGCCATCCGGCCGCCCCAACAATATCATGTTAAATATTGATTGAAATGCATTTGATATCTTCTTGGGATCACTTCCAGTGTTACTATTCTGAGGAATCCAGCTTAGGCCTTTAAATGTAAATTCAGTCAAATTAGAATTAAGTTTTAGAGTTAGGTTGGAGGGATACTGAAAGGTAGATATCCTCATTGGTCTTTGTCTGCCTCTGGGTGTGTGTGTGTGTACACGCACAGTTGCTGCATGCATATTGTAAGCTTGATGGAGAGTAGGACGATCCATTTCTCTACCACTAGTTCTGTACTTTATTGGCGAGAAAAATCACTTTACTGTTTTGATGTTTTAAAAGATTATTTGGTGCCATTAAGTTCTGATGCTAAATAATTATACATGGTTGATGGTACACTGATTATGAGTATTTAATATCTGTTGAAGATCCATAATTATATAGGTAGGCCCCCTATGACCTAATATTTCTTTAAAAAATAAAGGGCATTAACTAGTATAGTGGCCTCCAAATTATTTTGCTTACCTACACCTTTCAGCATCTCTTAACATTTTTATCTTTAGTTATAAATTATACACATTTAATTGTTTCTATATATTATGTACATCATATAACAACAAAAAAAATTAAAAGGATGAAATACAAACTATAAGTGGAAGTGATAATGTTTTCTTTCCACAACCCACTGGATTGTCTTGTATACCCACTGGGGTGCATATATCCTGTATTTAGATCAAGATTAAAAATTAAGAGTAATTCCCCTCTAAAGAATTTTTGGACAGTATGAAAATAATGTATACTTGCCTTTGGAATGTGACAATAGAGCAATATAAGATGATTTTACAATAGAACTGTCCAGGTTGTCTGTCTTGGGGTAATCAGGCAAAGGCTAGAAAACCACACATCATGCATTTGGTTGAAAATATCCATGGCTTCAATCAAGAGTTGGACTAAATTGGGGCCGGCCCGGTGGCTCAGGCGGTTAGAGCTCCATGCTCCTAACTCCGAAGGCTGCCGGTTCGATTCCCACATGGGCCAGTGGGCTCTCAACCACAAGGCTGCCGGTTCAACACCTCGAGTCCCGCAAGGGATGGTGGGCAGCACCCCCTGCAACTAAGATTGAACACGGCACCTTGAGCTGAGCTGCCGCTGAGCGAGCTCCCTGATGGCTCAGTTGGTTGGAGCGTGTCCTCTCAACCACAAGGTTGCTGGTTCGACTCCCACAAGGGATGGTGGGCAGCACCCCCTGCAGCTAGCAACGGCAACTGGACCTGGAGCTGAGCTGCGCCCTCCACAACTAAGACTGAAAGGACAACAACTTAACTTGGAAAAAGTCCTGGAAGTACACACTGTTCTCCAATAAAGTCCTGTTCCCCTTCCCCAATAAAATCTTTAAAAAAAAAAAAAAAAAGAGTTGGACTAAATTACCTCTGATATTCCTCCTAAGATTCTGTGACTTTTGATAGGAATTCACAGTTTGAGCACTTAAATTTAAAACACTGCAGAAAAGTTAGGCTGTGGATCAAAAACTGGCTCAGTAATACACTGGGAGATTGTTCAACTTATTCATTCGAATCTTCTGCTCAGAACTTTTCCTGCTGTCTTCTTTAGAAATTTGATGGTTTCTGAGTCTCAAGCCATCTCCACATAGGAAAAAATTTCAAGTCCTCTTTCCAAGTGTATAACCTGATTATATGGGAGAGTAAATATTAAGCGGTAAAGAATATCAGCCTATGGACTGTATCTTACTCTGCTTCATTATACCAAAAAGAGAACATGAAAAGTTTAGAAGGATAAATAATTAAAGTGTATAATATCACAGATGACTTAGTAAATATGTTTTCAATTTGTTAAATTTCCTGTAACATATAAAATTATTATTTTAGTAAGAATAATTATTCTGCAGTAGAAATTGAACAGCTTCACCTTTTTAAGCTCAAAATTGTATCACCTTAAAAACAAAAAAACTTAGCCTCCCCACCCCCTTCCTTTTTCTTTTTTCTTTTCGGTGAGGGAATAGTTGTTCAGTGAAATACAGCTAGCAGAGATAAGTCGGCAATAAACTTAGAGCTTCTTCACATCCTTATCTTGATTTGAGCATTGTGACCATCTGCAGTGCTACAGAGTACGTGCTTAAGTTTCTGTTCTGGTGGCTTTCTTCCCTGGTTTATGTAATACCCTGTTCTCTTTCATTGTTAACACAGAGGCAAAAGCCCTTCTGCACTAATGAATCTAAGAGTCTCAAATACTAGAATCTCCAAAACTTGTGATTTGTTTTTTTAAGGCTAATCCTGCATCTATTGAGAAGATTTCCATCTCAGCAGCACTTTTCTTTTAAAAATATAAGATACACAAAATGAATGGCCATAGAAGTGAAAGATGTTCAGAATTCTGATCTGTTTACTTCTGAGCATTTCTTTGCAAGAAGCTTAAAACACAGTAGTGCATCAGAAGAAGTGGAGATCGGTGTAACCTCTCTCGTATGGGTGCTCTGTGGAAAATGTTTTCTAGAATGTGAGTGAAATGGAAGCTTATTAGAACATAATCGTAGGGGGCATTCTCGTGGTTTATTAATAAAAGTCTCATGTTAAATATGTATGCAAATAGCCATTTAAATAACCACCTTAAAGTGTAGGACTAGAATATCTTAAACATTGTTTTCTGGCTTAAACTCACGAGAGGCTTTCCAACAACATTAAACTGTTTTTGATGATTGTAGATTGTTCAGGGCACAACTATACATTTTTCTGTGCAAAAGAACAGTGTCCAGGTTTTTTATTCTTTGGAACTGTTGTCTGCTACAAGGATGCAAAATAGCTGAAGAAAACAATCTACCCAATTTTGTCATTGTTAAGAGTGATTGTTTATGACTTGAAACATTTGTTTGATAAGCTTTCTTCCATTTTCCATATTCCTTGGGTGTCATATATTGTCTTTACATAATTTGTGATGAGTTATACCAAAGAATCAAATGAAGTTTAAGCAGATAAATATTTGTTAGTGTTCGGAATGTTTGTCTAGACAGCCTTTGGGTATAAGGTGAACTTAAGTTTCTCTGCATAAAGATGGAACTCAGGCTATTTCTGTTGTCAGACATTTAACTTTGTTTGAACAGGAATAAAGGCTTTGTGATGCGATTGTAGCTCAGGAGAATTTAAATTGCAGTGTAAATTACCTGCCGTGGGTCTATCTACATACTAATTTGTGATATGTAGCCCTCATTTTTTGCTCATCGTTCTATGTCATCATCTTTTGTGGATTACTATAGAAATCAAATCTAGCTTGACTTTTACATCTTGTTTTCATCCTGGTGAGGATTTGTAGCTCTAGTGTTTTACTAAATAAAATCAATTGAATAAATTGTCTCATTTAGATGAGTCATACTTTGGCTCACCTAGACTAACTTTACTGAGTAGTTATTTTTCACTCTTTTAGTGGAATTTATCTAAAAATGAGGTAAAATAAGAACTAGTTGCCATTGAAACTGGCAAAAAGAAAAATCTTTGCAAAGGCATTGATGTTTGTATAAGGTAAAAAACATTCCTGTGTGTCTCTACTACTCCAACAGAATACTTCACTTTTGGTTACCAATGTGTAGGTATTTCTGCCCCCACACCAAGTAATTCTCTGGGATACCAGTTGCGTGTCCTAAAATGTACTTCAATTCTGATGCTATCTGAAGATAGTGTCAGATCCCACCGGTTAAGGGCTCAGTCCCATAAGAGTGCCCCTCCCCCCCTTCGGCCACCGGGACTTACGCAAGTCCAGGTTGTCACCTGTGCTTCTGACCAACGAACTGGCCGTAGATCAGAGGTCCCCTCACAACCCGCTCCTCGGGTTTGATTAATTTGCTAGTGTGGCTCACAGAGCTCCAGAAAATATTTTACTTACTAGATTACAGGTTTATTACAGAAGGATATAACTCAGGAACAGCCAGATGGAAGAGATACATGGGCAGGTCTGTGGGAAGAGGTGCAAGCTTAGCATGCTCTCTTCCCAGGACCTCCATGTGTTCACTGACTTGGAAGCTCGCAGAACCCCATAGTTCAGGGCTTTTCATGGAAGCTTCATTACATAGGCATGACTGAATCATTGGCCTAGGGTGATTTGAACGCAATCTCTAGTCTTTCTGTCCTTTCCTGGGAGTGGGACTGAAAGTTCCCACCCTCTAATCACCTGGTTGGTTCCTCTGGCAACCATCTCCCATTCTTAGGTTACTTAGGATTTTCGAAAAGTCACCTCATTATTATAAATTCAGGTGTGGTTGAAAGGGGCTTGTTATGAATAAGACACCCATTTCACCTTTATGCTCTGAAGCCGTTTCAGGAACTGAGGGCAAAAGACCAAATATTATAACAAAAGATGATCCCATTCCTCTTACCCGTTAGGAAATTCCCAGAGTCTTAGGACTATTTTATAGGAACCTGGACAGAAGACCAAAATATGTATGTATTATAAATCATAATATCACATGTTCAGTGTGAAAAATATCAAAAGCCATTCTTTTTTTGTGTGTAATTTGAGTGTTTTAAGTGTATGTTTTTCTGTAGATACTGTCTTTATCTTTCTCCTTAAAGATTTGTACCCCTGTGATTTTTTTCCCTTTCTATTTGTATTTCTTATCATTCACTGTCTGTGGCTTCACAATTCAATACAGAATTGTGTATTGTCCTAGTACCATTTTTGAAATCACAGCTGGAAGCTCTGAAAAGCATTCTGACAAAGGAAGACTGAATTGTGACTTATGGCCAACAATAAGCTACAGGAAGAAAGAAGTTAAGAAATTAATATTATTTCAGATATGTCTGTATCCTTACTCCTTCAGAGAATTGTTGAAACCAAGAATTAAAAGTCATCTCCTTTCCTTTCAACACAATTAGAAGTGTAAAACATTCTACTTGCTTGTGATTCTACTATTTTAAAATTTTTTGTGAAATTTTCATAGACTTATTTACCACCTACCATCTTTCAGGTTCTCAGAGCTGTCACAAACAAGTATTTTCTTCAGCATATCTAACCCAAGGAAAATTTATTTTAATTTTTATGTTTATCATATAGTTTAAAACTTTTTAAAAAAAGCTTAAAGGGTTCTAATAACCTGAACTCTCTGTCTTACTTCCTACTTCCCTCAAGCAACCATATTTAAACTTTTAACTTTTTATTCTGGAGTTTATCTAAATATTTTCTAAAGAAATCCTTTATGCTATTTTTAATGTTTTAAATATCTATTTATTTCTTACAATGAAGATGATGATTTAGGTGTCTTATCTCTCCTGCCCACATCTTACTAAATTTTAGTTAAATTTCAGTTAAATTTTAGTTAAAGTTCAAATTTTAGTTAAATTTTAAATTTTAGTTAAATTTCAATAGACTGTTTACAGTATGCTGATGTAGATTCTTTACAAGTTACGATTTATAGTGTATTGTAATTGCATTTCTCTTTTTTATACATTTTTTCCCCTTTGTGTCTCTGGAGTTAATTGCTTCAATTTTTACTGTTCTTTATAACTACAATTGAGTCATCTCCAAATTCTGAAAGAACTGTAAATCTTCTCTCAGTACTTTCAAAAACATCATGTACTCGTCTCGATTTCATTTTTTTCTTGGTGGTGTGTCTTCTGGAGCCCTCGCTTTTCCTCTGGTCTGAATTGATTGCTCTGCAAGACTATTGCACACCGTTTGTCTTGGGACTCCTTCATCTGTTAATAAATAACAGATCCCGTTTCCTTGATTTCATGTCATCCTCTTTATTGGTTTATTCCTTTCTTTTCATGAAGCACATTCTCCAGGAGCCTTAACAGTATAGTCAACAGACCATCCTGCACAACGTAAGAGTTCATTCTATAGCATTCTTGGAAACATTCCAGTAGGAGGAAAGGATGAGACAGAGTGCCAGTGTCCTGCTAAGTAAGGAGGCGAGTTGATGTCCCTATTTAGTATAACCACTAGGTCCTAGAGCTGCATCAGGGTTCCTGTGATGTTTTAGAAGCTACACACTACTGAGGCTGTAGGCTGTCAATTCCGTGGAGTGCCCGTGACATAGCTGATTCCTGTGAATTTGGACACTAGTACACTGAGCACCTGGCTGCCAGGGTATGTACATCTGTGGAGGATTTCAGCAAATACCAGTTTAGCTGGAATAGTATTAGTTTTGTTTACTCTGTCTACAATTTTCATATGTATTTCCTTAAGTTAGTTAATAGTTGAACTTTAAAATGATAATATGACTGTCCCTGAGGTTTAAAACATTGTAGAAATGAAATATATAACAATAGAAAGAGGAAGTGGGGACGGTTAATAGAGTTCAATTGTTAAGGTCTTGGTTTGTTTGGAATGTGGCTGAGATAGACTGTAATAAGTTAACGACGTATATTATAATTTGCAGGGTAACCACCAAAAGAATAACAGAAAAATGTATAACAAACTAATACAAGAGATAAAATGGAATATTACAAATAGAAAAGAAACAAGAAAAGAATAAAGGAATAAAGAAAACATGGGACAAAAGAAACACATCTTCCAGCACAGCATGCAAGATGAAAGTAAAAAGATTGGAAAAGATAATACCATGAAAATACTAACCAAAAGAAAGATGTAAAGCTATGTTAATATCACGATAAGGCAAGAAGTATTACTAAAGATAAAGAATGACATTTCATGATGCTAAATGGTTCTCTACATAGGAAGACATGACAATCCTAAATAACCCTCTCTTGTTGCTTGATTTGCTAACCATTCATATTTGTGGTCTTTGTGTCTTTTCTTTTGACCGGTGTTATCATTTGACGTCATTTTTCACTGCCAGGGATATTTCTGTAGTCTGTGAGGAAAGCGTTGTTCCTTTGTCTCTCTGACTGGGGTAATGTTCGTGTTCAACATACTCTTGGCATTGTAAACAATTGCATGGGGTACCACTCGAGAGAACAAAACCCCAGACTTACAATTATTTCATTTAGTGTTGTAGTTATTTTTAATGTAATTATTGTCCTTTTAAAAATGCCAAGTATGAGAAATAAAATTTAGATGAAGACTAAAGAAGTTGATTATATTGTAAAGGATTATTTTTTAACACTGTGTTATTATGAGTAACGAGTTAGTGTGAAGAACAAATCGAAAAGGAGCAGCTAGTTGTTAATTTATAAGGATTCTTGGCTCCAAGCCAAATTTTTTTGGTACTAGGTCTTGAAAGCTCTGCACTGATGTGTCATTGTCACAACTCTTCATTTCTATCTGGAGAGAATGCTCTATTATTTAGAGAATATTTCATCTTTCTGGAAAAAGGCATCTGTTGGTTGATCTCCATGCCTAAATGCAAGAAAAGGAAAGAGTGAGTTAAGGAAACAAAAGTGCCAAAGCAGGGGGCATACTTGGAAATAGAAATATGGTTAGTTTAATTTTTGTAAAAATTGTGGTAAAATACATATAACATAAAATTTACCATTTAACCATATTTAAATGTACAAATTTATTAATGTTAAGTACATTCACTGTTGTGAAACAGATCTCCAGACTTTTTCATCTTGCAAATCTGAAATTCTGTACCCATTAAAAATCTTTCCCTTTTCCCCCTGCCACCAGCCACTGGTAACCACCATTCTACTTACTGTTTCCATGAGTTTGACTACCCTAGCTACCTCATATAAGTGGAATAATACAGTATTTGTCTTTTTTCTGACTGGCTTATTTCACTTAGCATAACGTCCTCAAGATTCGTCCATTTTGTAGCAAGGGTTTCCTTCCTTTTTATGACTGAATAATATTCCCTTGTATATTTATATACCACATGTTGTTTATCCATTCATCTATTGATGGATATTGGGTTTGCTTCCACCTATTGTGAATAGTGCTGCTATGAATATGGGTGTGCAAATACCTCTTTGAGACCCTGCTTTCAATTCTTTTGGAAATAAACCTAAAGTGGGATTGCTGGATCATATGGTACTTCCATTTTTAATTTTAAGAAAAACTACCACACCATTTTCCCACAGCATTTGTACCATTTTGCAATCCCATCAACAGTATGCAAGGATTGTAACTTCTCCGTATCCTTGCCAACACTTGTTTTCTGCGTTTTAAAGTAGCCATCTTATTGGGTATGAGGTGATACCGCGTTGTGATTTTCATTTGCATTCCTCTCATGATTAGTGATATCGAGCATCCTTCCCTATTGTTTGTTGATCATTTCCATATCATCTTTGGAGAAATGTCTCTTTGAGTCCTTTGCCCATTTTAAAAATCAGGTTGGTTTTTGTTGTTGAATTTAGTAGCTCTGTATATATTTTGGACATTAACCCCTTATCAGATACATGATTTGCAAATATTTTCTTCCATTATGTTGCCTTTTTGTTCCTTTACCATACTGATTTGTGTAGTAAATTGTGTCCTTTGCCACACTGTTTTGATGACGGTAGCTATGTACTCATAATATATTTTGAAATCAGGAAATGTGATTCCTCCAACTAGTTCTTTTTCAAAATTGTCTTGGCTATTTGGAGTCCCTTGAGATTCCATATAAATTTTAGGATAAATTTCTATTTTTGCAAAAAGTGCTGTTGGAATTTTGGTAGGGAGTTTGTTGAATCTCTAGAATACTTTGAGTGGTATGGACATGTTAATATTAAGTCTTCCAATCCATGAACACAGGATACCTTTCCTTTTACTTGTGTGTTCTTTAATTTCTTTCAGCAGTGTTTTGTAGTTTTCAGTGTACAAGTATTTCTGCTTGGCTAGGTTTATTCCTAAATATTTTATTGTTTTTGATGCTATTTTAAATGGAATTGTTTTCTTAATTTCCTTTTTGGGTAATTCATTGTTTTTAATCCATGCAAGTCTTTTGATTGAGGAATTAAATACATTTATATTTTTTAAAACAGATTTCTTTTTTAGAGCAATTTCAGGTTTACAGCAAATTTGAGAGGAAGGTACAGAGAATTCCCATATACTACCTGCCCCAACACATGTGTAGCCTTCCCCATTATCATCATCCCCCACCAGAGTGCTGAATTTGTTACAGTTGATGAACCTACGGTGACACATCATAATCACCCAAAGTCCATTATTTACATTAGTGTACATTCTATGGGTTTAGACAAATGTATAATGACATGTGTCCACCATTGTAGTATCCTTCAGAGTGTTTCACTGCCCTAAGAATCTTTGATGCTCTGCTTATTCATCCCTCCCCCCATACCCAATCCGGGGCAACCACTGATCTTTTTACTGTCTTCATTTTTTTGCCTTTTCCAGAATGTCATATAGCTAGAATTGTACAGTATTCAGCTTTTTCAGATTGGCTAATTTTACTTAATAATGCGCATGTATGGTTCCTCTATGTGTCTTCATAGCGTGATAGCTCATTTCATTTTAATGCAGAATAATATTTTATTGTTTGGATAGCCACATTTTATTTATCCATTATCCAAATGCTGTTCACTTACCGAACAACATTTTGGTTGCTTCCAAGTTTTGGCAAGTATGAATAAAGCTGTTGTATACATCTGTATTCAGGTTTTTTTGTTAATTATTTCTGTATATCTTACAGCGTTTTTTTGTTCCTCATTTTTTTTCTCTCACTGCTTTCCTTTGTGTTTTCTTGATATTTTGGTAGTGATATGTTTTGAAATACTTTTTACTTCCTTTACTGTATGAGGTCGGACAATTACGTTAGCGAACTTGTTGCAACGATGTTGCTAACATTTTTTTGATATCAGAGGAATTATTCATTATGAATTTGTACCAACTGGACAAACCAAGTTTTAGTAACCAAGTTTAGTAACCAAGTTTTACTATTTGGAAGTGCTGAAAAGGCTGCGTGAAAACGTTAGACCTGAATTTTTCGCCAACAATTCATGGCTCTTGCATCACGACAACGTACCAGCTCATGTAGCACTGTCTGTAAGGTAGTTTTTAGCCAGTAAACAAGTAACTGTATTGGAACACCCTCCCTACTCACCTGCTCTGGTCCCAGTGTCTTCTTTCTTTACCCAGAGATAAAGGAAATATTGAAAAGAAGACATTTTCATGATATTCAGGACATCAAGGGTAATACGATGACAGCTCTGATGGCCATTCCAGAAAATGAGTTCCAAAATTGCTTTGAAGGGTGGTCTAGGCGCTGGTGTCGGTGCATAGCTTCCCAAGGGGAGTACTTGGAAGGTGACCGTAGTGACATTCAGCAATGAGGTATGTAGCACTTTTTGTAGGTCGAGTTCGCGAACTTAATTGTGCAACCTCATATAGTCTGTACTTTCTTTGTGGTTACTTCCCTGTCCACGCTGGCCTCCCCCGCTGCTGCAGCACGAGTGGATGCACCAAAGTCACACAGTTTCCTGCTCCTTTCACTGGAATGCGGTCTTGAGTTTACAGTGTCCCTGGTGCTGTAGCTTCTCAACTGTTCTAAGTTTTCACAGTGGTCTAGACATTGTTTTTCACTCTGTCAGCGTGGGAAAAGAATGGCCTGTATCTTCCTAATCTGCCATTTTAATTGATGTCACTCTCCCTAGTATCCTTTCATAAGATGTAGGTAAAAGGGAATCATAGATGTAATATTTTATTTTTTTTAAAGATTTTATTGGGGAAGGGGAACAGGACTTTATTGGGGAACAGTGTTCACGTCCAGGCCTTTTTGCCAAGTCAAGTTGTCCTTTCAATCTTAGTTGTGGAGGGTGCTGTTCAGCTTCAAGTTGTTGTCCTTTAAGTCTTAGTTGTGGAGGGCGCAGCTCAGCTCCAGGTCCAGTTGCCGTTTTCTAGTTGCAGGGGGCGCTGCCCACCATCCCTTGCGGGAGTTGAACCGGCAACCTTGTGGTTGAGAGGATGCACTCCAACCAACTGAGCCATCTGGGATCTCAGCAGCAGCTCAGCTCAAGATGCCATGTTCAATTTTAGTTGCAGGGGGCGCTGCCCACCATCCCTTGAGGGACTCGAGGAATCGAACTGGCAAACTTGTGGTTGAGAGCCCACTGGCCCGTGTGGGAATCAAACTGGCAGCCTTCAGAGTTAGGAGCACGGAGCTCTAACCGCCTGAGCCACTGGGCCAGCCCTAGATATAATATTTTGAACTTCAGTGAGACATTTAGTTTTGTTCTTTGGTGAGGTTCATGTCTACAAACAGAGAAAATGAAATCTAAAGTTGTGATAGCCCAATGTTAGAGTTTACGTAATATTTTATATTGGAATAAATAAATAAGGTAATAGAACAGTTACATATCAATCCGATCAGGTGAGACCATGTTTTCTTTTAAGGTTTTCGGGCATTTCTCAAATATTTATTAAATGTCTACTATGTGTAAGGTACTGGGCAATTGGAATACACAAAGTATAAGATGTAATCCTCCAAGGTACTCATTTTTAATTTAATCAAAGACAACCTTAATGCGTAAAAAACTGAAAAACAGTACAGGACCTAATTAGCAAATGCAGATGTATAAGAACTATCTGTATGAGTTAAACAGAAACAGAAATGACAGTGAACGGAAGTGGACGAGGCGGGCTTCTAAAATAAGTGAATTTGGGCTAGACCTTGAGTGGGCAGTAGGATCATATCTTAGTATCCTGAAGAAAAAAAAAAAAATCACATATCCCAAAGTAGACATGTACAGATAGTATTGTTTGTACTAGCAAATGTGTAGAAATAATCTAAATAGTAAGAAAATGGCAAAATCTGTTCTACCTATACCATGGAATACTGTGCAACAATTAAATAGTGGAGATCCATATGTACTGACAAAATTTTCTAAACAAATTGTTGACATTTTTTAAAAAGGGTATCTTAATTTATTTGGGCTTTTATAACAAAATACCACAGCCTGGGTACTTTATAAAAGAACAGAATTTATTTCTCACAGCTCTGGAGGCTGGAAGTCTGAGATCAGGGTGCCAGCGTGGTTGGGTTAGGGCTCTCTTTGGGGCTGGCTGTAGAGTTCTCCTTGTATCCTCACATGGAAAGAGATAGGGGGTTCTGTGGGTTCTCTTTACCAAGAGCACTAATCCCATCACATTGGGCTTTAGTATTTCAACATACGAATTTTGGGAGGACACAATCATTCAAAGCATAACAAAAGTTTTAAATAATTTGTATATGAGTTGGGTTAGAAAACAAAGCAAGCTAGCCTACAGATAATACTGCATACTTTCATAAGTAAATAATACATAAATCCTTGGTAAAGGAAGGATAAACCGATAACCGGTGGTTACAGTAATTAAGCATTCATAAATTACTTATATAATTAAAAATAAAAATCTCAGATGAAAATTTATCAAAACACTTGTAGTGGTTACTTTTGTATGGTGATGTTATTAACAAATTTTCTTATTCTTTATATTTTACTGTATTTTCTAAGTTTTTATAGGAAATATTTTATTGGAAAATGTTAAGTTGTAAGGAATCATTTATAAATGGGAGATAACTGACAAATAGTAAAATTAATTCCTTCAAAATGGCATAGAAGAACAGGTAGAATTTAATTAGGTGGAAAGATCAAGGCATTTTGGGGGATGGGAGATGGTTGAGGGAGAGAGAAGGAAATCCAGAATGTCTTAGGAACTTAAAGTTTTATAGAGCCATCAAGCCACTGCCTTGATATTTTAAGTCATTCATTCAATAACGATTTAAGGGCCTAGTAAGTAGGTGCCAAAATGCCACTATGAGCATATTAGGTCCCCGTCCTTAAGGAACGTATGTTTTGATGAGGGGGACGCAGACAAGGAAAATACAATACAGGACAGTAAGGAAGAGTTGCTTGGTACGCTGGAGAAAGGAATTGGTGAGGGTTGACAGAGAAGGTTTTCCTGAAGGAACAGAAGTGTAGGCTGAGATTTGGAGTTAAGTTGAAAGTAGTGTGAGAGGGAAAGCAGGGACCAGCACATGAAACACCTTGTAAATTATTTTAAGGACTTGATTTTATAGTGTTTAAAGATTTTGTATATTACATTAGTTGTTAGGCACTTAGTAGGCACGAAATAAACTCTGTCCCCATCTCTCTTTCCCCTTCCCTTCTCTCTCCCTCGTATGTATTCACTGCAGGTGAAGGATGGCATGCGTCTTTTTGGAGGAAATTAATGCGAACCCTAAAACATTGCTGGTATAAAAGGAGGCAACCTTAATTTAGCATATTTCAAAGAGTCATGTCCAGTTTACCAAAATAAAAATGTTATTTGACATAATTGGCTGCTGTTTAAATCAACCATCACGATGAGTTAGTTATGGAATTGAATACGATCAAATATTCAAATTATTTGATCATCAACAACTGTGAATTTCTTACTACTTAATAAATTATACTACTTTCAGGGGTATTTATATTACAATGGCTTGGAGTTTTGTAAATAATTACACAAGTTACTTCATCTTAGGTAGATAAAATGTGGTATCTGTTGTAGAATTCCCAAAAGAAATTTGTTTCTGCAAGACAGAAATCTCATATCATTTAAGGGGCCTGAATTGCCACAGGGAATCCTGAAACTGGCAGCACTATTTACGAAACTTTTTGAAAATAGATTTCCTCCCTCTTTGTTTTGAAGGTAGACAAGAATGAAAAAAGAATCATAACTTCTGTAAAGAGAGAACTTATCACATTATTATTTATAAATGATGGGCTATTCCAATTTGGGCAGTTTAAAGAAAAATAGTTAACAAACAGGTGAAATTTAGAAAGGAGGAATAAATGAATTTTGTTACAATCTACATTCCAATTCCACAAGCAAAATAATATTCTGAACACTCCAGGCTTGTAAGATGTTGCCTTATAACATGCGTTAGCGTGGGAAAACAGTTTTACTTACCACTTGATTCACACCTCTATGTCTTTAATTTGTGTTTTTTTCCACTGCATGGAATGCCTTTCCCCTTTTTTTGTTCATTTGCAGTATTCCAATTCAACTTGAAAGACTCCAATTTTAAGACTTCTACCCCAGGAAGTTCATCACTCCCTCCTTTGTGGCACTGCTGTCCCCTGTCCCCGCTATTATAGCACTTGCCACATTATATTATCGCTGCTATTATAGCATTTGCCACATTTATGACAATTGTTTTAAGTTTTCTATTTCCTTACTAGATTGTGATGTCCTTACATAAGGGAAATGTATCATTCCATGTCAAGTGTCTGGTGTCATAAATGCTTGTTTAGCATGAATGAAAAGGGGCTTTCTGAAATGACATGGTATTGCATAATGAAAGCCTATTAAAGGCTTATAGTTTTGTGGATTGGTAGCTGGCACTGCGCAGTTATTTCTGGGTTATCACAGAAAGCTGGTTAAAACACACAGTGGTGTTTGAACAATAAGATTTATTTAATACAACTCTTATAAGACTGGATATCAAAGAGATAAAGGAGGAACTGTAAACATATTTCTACTTCAGACGTGCCAGGCTGTAGGAAACTCACTCATAACTTAAAGTATAAAAGTTCATGTTTTTAAAATGGGATAATTACTCAGTTTACAAAAAAAATTGCTACCTGAGTATCTTAAGTAGTGTTCTTTTTTAGAGCATTTTAGATTATGAAAAATAGGAAGAAGCATGATTAATAGAAAAAGCAATGTAGTGAAATCTGGGTATTTGGGGTTCTAGTCCTGACTCTAATACCAACTCTGTGATTTGGAGCAAGTTTGAAAACCTCTTTGAACTTTATTTTCCTCTCTGTAAAAATGTACTTTGTGGTACATGATATTCAATAATATAAAACTTTAATATCAACTTTTTTAAAAATGTGTTTATAGAGAATTTTAAGAATGAAGCTGGTGCAAAGGGAGCTTTGAATATAGAAATCATCTAAATTGGGATGATTGTTTATATTTCATAAGTATTCATCTAAGGTATTTGTGGTATATTTTTTTAGTGATAAAACAAATCAGAAAACAGATTAGTTCAAGTTTTATAAAGCAAACAAACATGTATATGTTTATACATGTTCAGGAAAACATACAGTAAGATAAAATATTACT
Organism: Rhinolophus ferrumequinum; assembly: GCF_004115265.2. Classification (NCBI taxonomy): domain Eukaryota; kingdom Metazoa; phylum Chordata; class Mammalia; order Chiroptera; family Rhinolophidae; genus Rhinolophus; species Rhinolophus ferrumequinum. Next base: position 41,410,559 of record NC_046300.1, read on the forward strand.
GTTACCTCTAGTGTGGGGTTATATATGATGGGTAAAACAAGGAGAATAAAATATTTTTTTTTCCTACATGATGAAGAAAAACTTAAAAGACCATTTCATAAAGACCATTTGTGGCTTTGGAATTAGATTATTATTTTACATACAAGTAAAGAAAATGTGCTGGGGACTGGGGCCAACATGTCAAAGACAGGATTTTTTTTGTGATTCCCAGTTTTACTAAGAACTGTTAACCTGTGGTGGAAACAAGACAAGACCGCTTAGTGATTGATGTTCAGCTCTTAGTTATAATAGGGGCACAGTTCTTAACGTGGGGTCTACGGATGAGCTTTAGAGGAATCCATGGATGGTTTGAAATTGTATCAAAAATACTGTGTATGTCTATTCATTTCATGTATGTCACTCCAGTGACTGAGTCCATAGCTTTTAACAGATTCACGAAGAGTGCAAGAAAGGATTGAGAATTCCCTGGACAGTTCTTGTCTGCCTCCACATAGAGTATAAGATGTGGATTTTCAGTCAGACTACTGAAGATGACATTGTTTATTTGGGTCCTAGAGTAATAAGGGAATGATTATAGAGCTGTTAATTTTTCTCTAGTTATGCGTTTCTATCTTTCCTGCTATTCTTTTGTAACCTTTGATTTTGGTCTCCTATTTTCATCCAAAAGTCTGTCAGACTCCTCAAAACAGAGTAAAGAGGATCATTTCAGTTTTTTAGCTTTTTATCAAGGAATGAATTTCAATCATGCACTCAAATGATTTTTAACAAGTTTTGTATCATTTAAACAATTAGAGTTTTATTTTTATTTTAATAGACAAAAATGAGTTAAGTTCCATCCTTTTGATGACACTGTCCTTTTAATACATTTTTAATCTTTTTTATGTATATCTGGAACTTTGAGGATTTATGATTGATATTTAATGTGTACCCTGGTCTGTAGACTTTGGACATTTTTTTCTAATTCCTTTTATCATCCTCTTTCCTTTTTTGGGGGGGTGATGTGGGATTAGAAATTATCTTACAACAATGATCTGGGATTCTAGTTGCTTATATCAGAAATACCTCATGTCTATATTTAAAGACAGTATGTCTTTCTGTAAGGAATTTCATTATTTCCACTGACATGTCATTAATTCTTCCTGTATTCCCAGGAAAAGTGTTCTGAGTACTTGGTTTCATTCTGTGTGGGAGAAAACTGGAGGTATTGGTACTCTTACCATTTAAAAAACAAAGAAAGCACAGAACTCAGGTTCTCAGTCAACCTACTTTTCACCTGGAATTAAGTTTCAATCAGTTAGTTTAAATATTAGGTTACATTGCATAGTCTGAACCTAGATTGAAGGAGTCTTCACTTTCAGTCATAGTTGTTGATCTAAAAGTTTTTTTAGCTTAAGAATTTCACAAAGAGTTCAATTAAATATGTTCGATCTTTTTTCATTTAAGGTTTTTGGAATAAAAATTTATATATAAATTTTGGTTAGAATAATGTTTTACCTTGGCATTTTGTTGTTTGTTTGAATTTGGTATATCTTTTCTACACTCTTCCCTAAGGTAGTGTGAAGTGTGTGTGTGTCATTTTAAGTGAATTATTAAAAATTGTACATTATATTTGGTGATAATTGAAAACCAGTAATATGTGATATTAGCATAGTTGAGAATAACCGTTGGATAAAGACCTATTTTTTTTTTAAACTCCCTTTTCACTTTTCTTGCCTGGTGAAAAAGAATTAGTAACACTATATGGTTCACTCATAATATTATGAGAGAAGATTCCTGCTTTACTTATCTGAACAGTTGGGATATTAATACAGATTTCACAGGGTTACTTGAGAAATCACTGGGATAATAGATGTGAAATGCTTAACACAGCTACTGCACATAGTAGGATCATCCCACCAAAGGCTGCATGCAGCATAAAACGTGTAACCATGCTTACATGGAATTGAGAATCACTGGAGCAGGGAAAGATTAATAAATGCCAACAAGTTCTGCCCTGGTCAGTTATTAAACTCATTCAGAAGTAATGGACAATTCAGAGAAGAGCATGTAGAGTAGCAAGTTTCATTAAATGAAGCTTTATCCTTATATTGGTTGTCTGGAAACAGAATCAAATAGATAGGAAGAAACTGGCAAATGATAGCAAAGTATTTTTTATCTTTGGAATTGCCCTCATATTGCCATTTTTCATAACCTCTTTACCTGCATTAATTTACTCTAAGTTGTTCCTTTTGTTTTGTGTGTAGATTTTTAAAAATTACATTGTTCTAATGAGAGAGGGCGATCACCCCAGGAGGCAGCTTTAATTTGTCGAACTTCCTAACGAAGTTGAAGTCACCCTCAGAGCTCGCCTCTGCACCTGACATTCCTTCCCAGGGCGGGACCCCACCCTGTGAATAAGAGGAAAGGCTTGGCCAATTAAGGGAGACAAAGCCGGACAGCTGCCGAGCTCAGTTGGGGGGAGATTTTCCTTCTCTGAGCGGAGCTGGTACAGTCGGGGGCTTTTTGCCACGTCTCTTTATTCCCACCATCTCCCCCAGTGGGTTACCTGAGGTGGAGGTTGAGAAGGGATGTTACAATTTGCAGGGGACCCTCTTCCACTGGGAGGAATTGTTGCGGGTGCCAGTTTTCTACCGGAGGCAGCAGCTTTCTGACCCCGGCGCGCCACTCCTCCTCCCACACAGACCAGAACATCAGGTTTGTCGTCCCAGAGTCTCAGGTGGCACCACCGCGGCATCCTGGGCTCATGGTGTGGTGGGAAGGGAAGGGGTGGTCCTTCTGTCTGGACCCCTCACGGCTGACTCACAGGAAGTGCTAGCAGCGCTTGGCACTGGGCGAAGCCGCCCCAGGATTCGGCCCCTCCCAGCCGCGGTCCACCCGCCCGCGCCGGCTTAGGCTTTGCAGTAGCTCCCGATAGAACAATGAAGTGGTTCCAAGTTGGCTAAGACTCCCCGGAAATTCTTTGGACTTCTGTGACAGTCTTCAAAATGTTTTGCCACCGACTTTCCCAAGAGGCTGTTTTTTAAAAACCCTGCCCCTTCGTGGATTGCTTTGTCTGAAGATTACTCAGGGTGACCATGGTCCAGCGCTTTAGCCTGAGGAGGCAGCTATCCAAGGTGGGTAGCTCTGAGTAGCCCTGTGTGTGTGTTTAGGGAAAACTCTCCCTCGCTTTGGCATGGCTTCCTTTTTCCCTAGCACTGTTCTGTCAAGCCTGCCTTCCTCTAGCGCTAAGGAGGGGTTGGGGGAGGAAGCGCTGCCTTTTGTTCTTTTCTCTGACAGACACAAAGGTTTAAGGCTGACTGCCCTGGCAACCCCAGATTTTGTTCCCTTAAAACTAGAGCTGTTATCTGTGAATATGGAGAAAGTTGTAGTTTGCTTCTCAGATACAATTTCCAGAGGGTGTGCATGAAAGAGAGAATAGTGGGCTAAAAGTGCATATTTAATTAGCAGTTAATCTAGCAGCTTGTTGACCAAGATGAGAAAACCTTGTTGGTCTGTGGAATCAGTGCTTTCATACAAAATTTAGTATTAAACTGGAGAAAACTACCATAAAATAGTTCAATCAGCAAGACCCGCATGAAAATGTTAAAATGAGCGATCGTGTTAAGAAACTCGCATACTTAATGAAGGAGTGTGTAGAAAGCAGTAACCAGAGGCTCAAATAAATTTTTACAGAGTTCTGTTTGATAAACAGGTTTCCTGTGTATAGCTTTAGTGGGAAAGTTCTTTTAATCTAAGAAAATCATACATAAATTTTTAAAAAAGAGCAAAGCCCCTTTTCAATAGGGGCTGCTGATTTTATGAATCAGTCCTGGCAGTGGCCAGCTTTCTCTTGACCACCCGGTCTTTGAGCTCTCTTTTTAGCAAGTGCAGAAGAAACTAGTTTGGAAAGAGGTGTGCTGAGAATTGAGCTTGATTTCAAAAACCAGTTTGTTCTTTGAAAGCTCTTTTAAAAATATAGCAGTTGGTGGTTAAATTGTGTCACAGTTCATTCCCTGCAGACAGGAGCTTAAACAAATAGTAAATCAGTAGGCATTGTTCATTTCCTTGATTGTTAGAATTGTTAAATCCTAAAATATGTTATTATCAGAAGGCCTTTATTTAGTTCCTCATAGGTGACCTCAGTGTAGAAAGTGTGTATTCAAGCAAAAATGAACAAAGCTCTTGCCTCCATCTCCATGTCAAATTTCGTCTTTTATCTTGGGTCTCCAAGCTTAACAGGAACTTCTTAGGTGTATTCAAATAAAGCTCCCTTGCTTTTCTTCTTCCTTTTCCAGGTGGGGAGAGAGGGTGATAGGAAGCCCCCAAATTTCTCCTAAACAAAAAAAAATCATTTTAGTTTCTACTTCAACAACCTCTAGTTCATGTATTTTCAAATATGTAGTACATTTAAAAAGCAGAAGATGTGTGGATTGTTAGGGCAGTGACATTTTTACACAAGAGTATCTGAAACAGTTGAGAGCCAGGTGATAATTTTCTAAATAGAAAAGAACTGCATTCTAGGTATTTTGCTACCAATATTTCTCTCCCAAGTATTTTTTTTAACTTAAACTACTCTTTGCTACATGTATGACTTAAACTACATACATGCTACATGTATGACTGATTTATAGAAAAGACACTTTTGGGGGACTTAGAGGCACATCTTCTCTATAACATGAAGAACTAAAAGGTACATTATAAAAACACTCAAAGACGTAACCTCTTTTAATTTCTTTTCTAATGTCCCTCCATTTTAACGTGGTTTCTGGGTACTATACTAGATGGTCAGGACCTAATCTAAGGAAATTTGTTTTCTATCAAATGCCCTTAATTTAGTATCTGTTTCAGTAGTGAATTGAAAAAATAATATTCTTAATTGTTTCAGTCGGTATGGTCCTAAATATGGAGAAGCTGAATAGTTATGTCCATAAGTTGTTTTTTTTAAATTGCATTGAGTGCACTGTGTCTCTAGTCTGTTCTTTTCAGCTAAATCCATGTTTAACCTGAGAACAGAGGACCTGTCGTACCCTAATGTATGGTATTTCTGACACACATCGAACACTTCAAGTGAAATGGGTATTTTGTAGGTCGAGAACAGTTGAACAATGGCAGTTTCAAGTATTTAGTAACAAGTATTTTTGCAAATAAGAAATGATCCTCCACAAAAGTGAGCTTAAGATCTCATATTTCAAACAATTGCCTATTTTGACAAAAAGAAGTATTCGTGATCATCTTTAAATTCTATTGGAAAATTTTATCCTGAGTTTGATACAGTCATGTTTACTTGCACTGGATATTTTCCCTAGAATATTCAAATGATTCTTGTAGGCTAATGGATGTTCACATCTGAACTAAGTGAAAAAATTAAGAAATAGATGAAGTAAAAATTTTCATTTTTTAGAGAGAAAACGCTTATTCTCTTTGACAAGATCCTAGTTACCTGACTCCCAGAAAAGTTCTCTCTTTTCCTTGCCATTTTAGATTATTTACTTCCTATATTTTCTCACATGTGACTTCAGAAATATTAACTAAGGAAAGCTTTTTTTCCCTGCCTTAACTAAGTGCTGTGCATGAGCCAGCCAAAATAGTCTGACAATGTGGACATTTCATTTAATTCTCTTAATGATCCTTTAAGTTAGGTGGTATTGGCTTCATTTTGTCATTAAAGAAACAGGTTCAGAGGAGTTAAGTCTTTTGCCCAAGATCAGTAGGAGGTAAAGTCAGGTCCAAACTTAGGTCTAACTCTAAACCCATTTTGTTTCCCCACACCAACTGCCTCTGTAAACTTTTGATGTATCAGTTATTCTACTATCATGGTCTCTGATATTGTTCCATAAGTTTATCCATGCTTATAGAAAACAGTATAGTAAAGAACTTTGGTAACTTCCTTCGAACAGCGCTTTACCAGAGAGCTGAAATTAGTATCTAATAGAGTTTAAATTTATCAGTAAAATTGAATGTTTCTCACAATTAAAGTTGTTTTCTTTAGCCAGAGAATCATCAGTTGGAATAAGATGACTGGTTTAATAAAGCCATATTACATTTAGTTGAAGATTAACTGCATGCATTTATATGAAACTTTAAACTGTACTGCCTTTTAAAATTTTTCTGTTAAGGAGAAAAATTTATTCTTGAGTTTCTATAATAATTTTTAAGGGATGGAATACAATGAGTTAGACATTCGGGAAATCTTGTCTTTACTCACTCTAGCTCTACCCGCACCACACACATTTTTTAAATGGGTAATAGGAAGTCAGTTTTTCCCTTCTTTTCCAGGAACTTTAGTTTTTTAGAAGGTATGATTAAAAACTGAGCAGGCTTTGAAAAATGGTTTTAAGATTGATTATTTCATTAAAATATTACACCCTTTTATTTTACTTTTGAACGGTAATCATTTCCATTGTTCAAAAATTAAAAATTACTGAACTGAAATCTTGCTTCCAACCATGTGTTTTCAGTTAGTTCATATCCTACCCTCCATAGATAACCAGTTTCTTGTTTATCCTTCCATTGTTTGTTTACATATATGTAAGAAAATGTGAACATATATTTTGACCTTTCTTAAATGAAAGATAAGTGCTACAGTTTGCCCTAAGGTAATAGCTTGAACTTTAATTTTCCAGGTAGGCGTCTGAATAGTATCTCTCATTTTCATGGGAGGCCTACTTTCTTTAGGATAGCCACACAGAATCCAGTTTCTATATCAAAGATAATTAACAGCAAATCAATGATGACTAGATTCTTTTTCAGTCATCCGCATTTTCTTTCCTACTCAGTTTTGCTATATTAAAATTTTTCATATGGTGGAAAAAAATATAGAAGATAAAAATCATGCCCATATGTCCTGGGTTGGCCTGTGAAGAGATTAATGTCCAAAAAATAGGAGTTGTGGTTTTTTCCCCCCAGTTCTGCTGTTGATTTATTGAAATCATTTAATCCAGACTTGTAGAGCACTTGAAAATATTTTTATCTAAAACTATTATTGTTGCATAACCTTTATACAATGTAAGGCGAGGCTGCTTCCCTCGCTTGGGTCAGCCCACCTCATGTCTTGGAGAGAGTACTCTCTTTTACTGATAAACTTCTTGATGTCCTATGCTGCACACGCACACACACGCGCGTGTACACACACACGCGCGCACACACACACACACACACAAATATTCTTGCCCTTTCTACATTTGATAAGTGTCCTGTTATTTGGTAGCAGGTTGGTATCAGCTTAAGAAACTTGAGATTTAGAGAAGTGTTCATCATAATTTGAATTCTTAATATAAACTTATTTTTTCAAAAGTAGTTTCCTTTGAATTTCTACCTGATTTCTTTTGGATTTGTGACCTGTGATAATATACGTGACCGATTTGATCTTTTTGTGAATATATTCATATTTGTAAAAGGAATAGGGATCTCTCATTTCCATCTTAAGTAAATTAAATAGTGTCTTTTTAAAGTGTTTTGATGGCTACAATGGTAAATTTTATGTATATTTTACCACAATTTTTAAAAAGTATTCTGAACCCTCTTAATGATAAGTATTATATGGGTACAGGGAAGTGATACTCTATGTAATTAATTCAAATACATAGGCAAGGGAGTCAGTACTGGATGGATTCTTCTAAATAATAAAAATGTATACATCTCTTTTTTTATGCTGTTTTCATTTCATTAATTTTCTCTAAGTTATCTCAGACATTGACTTGCTTCATATTTGGAAACGCAGTGTTTTATATTTCTATTTTGCTAGCAGTTAAATGTTACATCTTCCAGTCAATCATTAACCCACTTTTAGGAGGCTTAAATCATGTAGTGGTGTCATCAGCATTATAGGATCATTGTGATGTGTCATATAACCAAAATAGGGAGACTGACGATGCTCTGCTGTTACATGAAATGAGACCCTGAGTAAGATCAATTTCCGTACATTGTAGGTGTGGTGGGAATAGGTAAGACAGGACTAGAGAGTGGCGTTCCCACTCAAATGTATTGGCAATAATAGGTTAAAATAGAGAAACTAATTTAGAAATATGGGTCTTGTCACTGAAATATTTTTGTGATATGGATGCCAGCTTACATTTTTAAAATAGCAATATTGACTAGATCTGAGAGAGTGGAATGTGCTACTGAGAGAAGATATTTAAATCTCCTTGGAGGTGTGGTTGCCTTTTGGTTTTTTAAGTACACAACTATCATTTGTTTTGATTTGAGCATCATTTTCTTGAGAGAGATGACTTTATTAAATGATTCAATTAGATGATTCTTTGAAGTTGAAATATGTTTACCAAGGGCTGTTGGTTTTGGAGATTAATGAACTTGAACACTATAAAGCACTATATTAATTTAAGAATTGGAGGTGATGGTCTTTTCATTATTCTGTCATTCTATAAGTATTTTTGGAAAAAAAGTGATTGCTTTTTGAAACTGTACTTTGAAACACACATGTTCCCCCACCCCCACCCCTTTTTTATATACATAGGCTATTTTTGCATAGGTAAAAGTGATTGCCTCTGGGAAGAGGATGTGGGAGACTTGGTTTGGGGGTGGGAGGGAGACTTGCTTGTGAAAACTATTTACCATGTATGTCCACTTTCTTAAATAATAGCCCTAGACAAATATGTTCAAGTTCGCAGTGTAGAAGTAAATTTCAGGCTCATTGTTCTTCGGTGAAAACTCCTGCCAATAGTTGACTTAAAGGTTGATGATTGAAAGATGATATTCTTCTGAGCTTGGTATTTTAATCCCAATCATCCTTGTTGTTTACAGATTGAAGATAACCTTTTTGTGTAACACGTGAGTTTGTAGTGTAGAATTACCAACCCTTTAAAAATTCTTTAAAATGGACCTCTTTGGAGCAAGTTAATAATACTACTTTGAAAGCACATTTTGGGAATGGTGTATAAAGGCAGGAACACATTTCACTTGTTATATCTATCCATACATGTAAGCTGGATGTAATACTTCATATGAAATGTTCTGATTTACTTTTAATCATTTTGGCCTACATGAGGAAATGAAAATAATTTGCTCCTTTGGACACCCTAGGTTTAATTAGGACTTAACCTCTGCTATATACTTGGGCCTGTGACAGAATTCTGCAAAACATGTTGAGTAAGAAGAAAACAATGCACATGGAACTTGCCTGTGGTAGCACAGGACATCTCCATTAAATCTCAATCTGTTCCATCAAATATTTTGTGAGAAGCAGATAATTTTGTCTATCTTTATTGGAAATTTAATGTTTGAGAAGAATCCATCTTAAAGCCAGCGGTATCTAAAATCCAGAGGTAGTACATACAATAAACATTTATTTCATAGATTTCCTCTTCGTTTAATAAAATTTCTCTCAAAGGTGTTTTGTTACTGAAGGTAAGTAAACCATGGCTGGCTGTGTGACTTTGAATAAGTAATTTGACCTCTGTGAAACTTTCTCTGCATCTGAAAGGTGTTATCTATGATCCCTTTGAAATGTAAAATTATGCAATGATCTGTTTGGGTCCAGGTTATAAGTACTAAGAAAAATTACTTTAGATAAGAAACACCAGAGAAAACTTCCCATTTTATACCCGGAGGGATCTCATTTTAAGCAGTGTTCTGAGCATAAGTAAATAAATGTGTTCTAATGGACAGGCGTAGAGTTTGGTTCCTAACCAGTTCTGGATATTTCAAATTTGAGAATAGCAAGTAAATTTAGTGAGTTAAGTCATACACTTACGTGTTAGAGTCCAGGCACTGAGAAGATAAACCTTTCTCTTACCTCCTCCTTTTCAGGAGAAAATTTGAAATTTCTTTATGAAAACAGACATTCCTCTCAATGGAAATTTACACACAACAAATTTTTCTTCATGTGATGGTGTATTGGAACCAAAATAAAAAAAAAACAGGAGGAAAAGTTCATCATAACTGGGGAGATAAGACGTGAAAAACTAAAACTTTTCAGTTTTATGAAATTAATAATAAGTAATATACATTTCGAAGAGGGAATTAACTCTTCTTTTCAACCTGAGATAGTCTTGAAAAGCCATGTAGAGGAAGTGGGATTTTAGCAGGACGTGAAGGATTTGGATCAGTGGTTCTCAACTTTCCCTTCCCCTGATAACCCCAACATACCTCAAGAATGTGACTTAAGCTCAAGGTGGAAGTAATTTTGGGAGGTGATTTGAATAATCCCTCAGCAGTCTGATACATACTCCTGGAGGAAACCCTTTCTTTGCAAATCATTAAGGTAAATGGAGGACAGGAGGAAAGTATTCCAAGAAAGGGGGCAGGATCACCAGATAGGATTTGGTTGAGAGGGAGAGAGAGAGACATGTCACATTCAATATCTTATTTTTAGGGAATTCTAACATGAACATCCTTTCAAAAATCTAATGTAAGAGTTAGCTTATATTTTCTATGGGGAAATTTAACAGGGTAATTGGGTTGCCAAATTAAATTTCTTAGCTTCTGTGGAGTGAATAGAGAGGTAAATCTAGGAAATGTTCTTCTAGATAATATATGTGGATTGTTTTAATATTACTGTTTAGTATATGAAATTTTGACTGCAAGTCTTAATATACTCATCTAACATTTTTTCTCTGTCTTCTAATTATTTGAAGATAGACAATGAAATGATTCAAACAACACCTGAGTGTAACTGCCCATTCTCTTTTTGGAGTCGTATATGCTGAGACTTAGGAAACTAGCCACAAAGGTTGGTCTCAGTTACAAATTCTCTTTGGACACAATCGGAAATTTGACCCAGTGTAGTCTATTCAGTATGTAGTGGTGAATGGTGATTTGAGTTTTTATCTTATGAAATGATGTTGTCGATCACTGTATTCAGATAACACCCCACTATTGGGACTTCAGGATTTTTAGAGCATACAATATAAATTCTATGTATACTCTCACTTGGAGAGAAGTTGGAACATAGTAAATGTAGATAGTATTAGGTTGGTGCAAAAGTAATTGCGGTTTTTAAATTTTTTTTAACCTTTAAAACCGCAATTACTTTTGCACCAACCTAATAGGTTGTGTTTAAAAGATAGATACCTACTTTATTTCTTACTATTACCAATTGTACCCCTTTCTTGATGTTTTTCAAATGCACCACAGTTTTGCTTCAGGTCTTTTGCACATGTTCTTCCTTCTTGCCCGTAAGGCTTCAAGTATCTTCATGGAATGCTCTCAGATACCCTTGAGGTCTCAGCTCAGAGGTCACCTTTTCAGCAAGGCTTTGACTGACTGTTTTCTTTAAAATAGCGAAACCACTCACTAAACGCACACACACACACTTTCCCCCAGCATTCCTTATTTCCCTTCTCATTTCTTTTCTTTGTACCCTCCAGTATATTTATCACCATCTAATACACTATATGTTTTTCTTACTTTTTGTCCCCCCCATCCACCCTTGTAGACCTTAGGATAAGAGTGTTTATCTGTTTTGTTAACTTCTATATCCAGGAGTGTCTGGTACCTGATAAGTGCTAGATAAATATTTGTTTCATGAATGAATTTGAGTATAAAGAGTAATTAAAAAAAATGGCTAGTCTCCTTTTCTACTTTCTTCCATCTGTTCCCATACTACTGCTACCAGCCCCACCTCAGTCTGCTTCTATTCTAATCCAGACTCCCTTCTGCTGCAGAGTAATCTCTTGTCCGATAAAACTTGCCACTTAATAGACAACAAATAAATAATTGTTTATTCTCTCCTAACATTATCTTCTCTGCCAGTTATCAGACAAGTCTGAAAATCAGAAATGACAATAAATCGGCAGCCTCGTTCTGGTTCTTGAATTACAGGTATCCACATTTCTAAAATCATCTTTTTGATGTAATAAGAAAAGTCCAGAAGTAGAAACCCTAGAGTTTTTCTAGTTCGTGTAATTTTAGACAAATATTCTCTCTGCTTCAGTTCCCGAATCTTAAAATGGCATAATGATATTTACCTTACTTATCTCATAGAAACAAGTACATAATGTGAATACATTTGGAGTGGTATTTAAAACTCTTAAATATAAGGTAATATCCCAGACCACATTTTACAACTATCAAGTACTTTTAAATAGTCAAGGCCACTAAAGTGATTTTCAGTCCTTTTTTTCCTGTTTGGATGCATGTTGGAAAGTAGAGCTCCCACCCCAATAAATAAAGCTCTGTGTCAGGGGTTGATAGCCTACCACCTTTAATGGTACTGTATTATGTGAAAAAAATCATCACAAAATAAATGCGAGAGCTATAGTAACTATTGGAGAGTTTTCTGTGTTCTGACTGTATTTTTTGTAGACTTTCTGAGATGTAGGAAATTGTTCCTCTATTGATTTTGTCATTTAGACTCCTACATAAATAAACATCATTACTTAGAAGCATCTTAATGAAATTTCCTTTTTCTGTTATTCAGTGAGAAAATACATTTAGATATTTAGGGAATATGGAGACCCCTATGGATCTAACATCTTTCAGAATCTTGCTAAACTGAGAAAAAGGACTCATATTTCATTCACCTGAAGAGAGCAGTGACACAGTACTGTCACCAGGTTTGACAAACGTAACTGAGCTGTTAGGATAACAAAAACGTGTTTGTGTTTGGCTTGGTAAAGTTTTGAATATATATAGTGGCTTTAAGAGCCACCTTGCCTATTTTTCAAGTTAAGGGAAAGGGCCAAAGGCTGCTATAAAACAGCTTATCTTAAGGGACAGTCTCAATGGAATTCCCCATTCTGGTTTCTAAATTAGCTGCGTGTTTAAACAACTTTTTGTCTGCTGCCATTTAAGTTGTTCGGAATAGTGCTTTAGCTGATAAATGGAAGCTGTTTCTACCACCAGCTTCCAAATATTTCCTGTGTCTACCCTTAAATAAAACAACAAAAAGGAAATAACATACCACAACTCATATGACAAACAAATGGTACTCAGCAACCACCTGAAAAGTCATGGAAAAGATAATGGCACACATGCCCAAGAGATGCCCCTGTCCCTTTTTTCCAATTCCTTCTACTCCAGTAAAAGTAGTTCCTCTTAAAAGAAGTAAGCAGTGAGAGAGACTGTTATCTCAATGAGTACCACGCTAACTCTACAGCTTTGAAGGCTTGAAAATACAGACCTTTGGTGGTGGTGTTGTTTTGGTACTGTTGCTAATTTCACCTGTGCTGCTCCCCTGCCTGTGCTTTGCCAAAGTCTCCAGTGTCCTCTGTATCGCTAAATCCAGTGCCGAGTTCTTAGTTCTTGATTTTCAGTAACATTTGGCATGTTAGTCACTGGATCCTCAGTGAACACTTTCTTTACTTGGCTCTCAGGATGCCACACTCATGGGTTTCCCTCCACCTCACCAGTCACTTAATCTTTCCTGATCTTTAATTAATATTGCAATAGCCTAAGCTCAGTCCAATTTACTACTTTCTTGGTGATTTCATCCAGTCTTACAGTGTTAAATACCATCTATATGTTGACAATTCTCAAATATATGTTCCCAGTCCTAATCTTCCTTTGAACTCTAGACCTGTATATTCCGCTGCCTATTTGATATCTCCATTAGGATGTCTAATAGACATTTCAAATTTCATATGTCCAAAACTAAATTGCTGATACCCTTTCTCCTCCCTGGTTCTCTAGGTTTTCCCCTTCTCAATTAAAGGTACTTCCATCCTTTGAGTCATCCTTGATGCCTCTTTCTACTCCCAATATATCAGCAGATCCTCTTGTCCACTTTTAAATATATCCGAAATTTGCCTATTTCTGATCTCTGCTACAATCCTCTTTCACCTGTGATACTACATCACCCTCCTACCTAGTCTCCCAGCACCCCCTCTTGCCCCACTAGAGTTTATGCTTATCACAAAAGACAGAGTGATACTGTTGAAACTGAAACCAGTGATGCCATTCCTCTGATCAAACCTGGAGTCTTCCTTTTCCACTCACTCTTACATGGGCTTTAGGGCTCTACACAGGCTGTGTCTCCATGAACTTTTCTGACCTCATATTCTGTTCTCCCCCTTGCTGTTTGTCCTCCAGCCGTACTGGCTGCCTTGCTATTCCTGTAACATACCAAGCATATTCCTCCCTCAGAACCTTTGCCCTCTGCCTGGGCTGCTCTTCTTCCAAATGCTTCTTTCATTTGCTCATTGCTTTGAAGCCTTTGCTTAAATGTCATCTTCTCAGTGAGACCTTCCCTGTGCACTCTAAAATATAAAATTACAGTATTGTTTTATTTTTTATCCCCAGCATTTATTACCTTCTAATATCCTATAACTCTAATATACTATATAGTTTACTAATTTATTTTGTCTGTCGCTCCTTTCCCCCACTCCAAGAAAGTAAACCCTTGGAGAGATTTTGTTTGTTTTGTTTATTAATGTATCCCCAGAACCTAGAATACAGTGGATGCTTAGTTCCTGTTTATTGAATATATGAATGAATCATTTATCTGAAAAAATGCAAGGAAAGAAAGGAGTTATCCCGAATTAAGAATACAGTATTCCATGGAGCATTGTATTTTATTATCAAACAGGAAATTTAGTATTTAAGTATTTTGAAGTGCTTTCCTCATTTCCCTTGTATGTAGTAATAACAACAACAAAACCCTAATCTTTTGCCTAGTTGTTATTTTTAGCTTTTTTATAAATAATAAATCCCTGGAGATTTCTTATTGCTATCAAGAAAAATCAAAGTTATTCACATCTCTCATTCAGTTGATCCTGTAAAATAGGACAAATGTTATTGTCCCAGTTTGTAGAGATATAACATTCCAGTGTTTCTTATAACTCTTTGATTTTAGTTAAATTCAGTGGACATTAACACTGTTTTGATAGTAAATGCCAAATTCCTTAAGTAGCTTAAATTTTAGTTGGGAAGACAAAGCACAAAAGAAGACAAAACTAAGTTCTATTTAATTGTGTCCAAATGTAGGCCATATGCTAGTGCTCTGAGAACTTGTAAGATAGATGGACAGAGAGCTAGTGAAGGGAGAGGAAACAAAGAATCAGTCCAGAACTGTCTGTGTTCTTCGCTGCAGTGTACCTGAAACCTGGAAGTGTCTCGCACATTGTTTGTTTATCGAATGAATGAATGTGATAATGGGAGCATAGTGCGCTACGCGATCAGTGAAAGCAGCCTGGCCAACACAGTGTGTGTTGTTGGCAAAGAAAATAGATGAAGTAGTTTGATGAAGCTAAGTCTGGAGAGTTTAGGTGCCAGGATAAAGATTTCGGACTGGCTTGGTTAAGTGTTTGCAATCCAGCCCATGTTCTTAAGTAGAAGAAAACCCATGATGTAACATGGTGTGCTAAAAAGTTTTGTTGAAGATTACAAATGCTCCTTCCAGTAGAACTTGACGTGAGGATGGGAATGTATCTCTGTCTGTGCTGTCCCGTATAATAGTCACTAGCCACATGTGGCTGTGGAGCACTTCAACTGCAGCTAGTGTTAGTGTGCCTGAGAAACTGAATTTTAGATTTTATTTAATTTTTTTTAAATTTATTGGGGTGACAGTTGTTAATAAAAATTACATAGATTTCAGGTGTACAATTCTGCATTACATCATCTATAAATCCCATTGTGTGTTCACCACCCAGTCAGTTCTCCTTCCATCACCATATATTTGATCCCCCTTACCCTCATCTCCCACCCCCCACCCCCCTTACCCTCTGGTAACCACTAAACTATTGTCTGTGTCTGTGAGTTTTTGTTTCTCATTTGTTTGTCTTATTTAATTTTAATTTGAATAGCCACCTGTGGTTAGTGGCTACCATCTTGAACAGTACAAGAGAATATTGGATGGTTTGGAGAGTGAACAGACTAGGATTGAGAGAATAAGCAGTAAGTGGGCTGTGAGAGTAATCTAGCCATGAATGATGAAATTAAAAAAGTAAAAATTTTTGTTATTTAGAAGGAGGGATCAACAGAATTTAATAAAAATAAAATGAAAGATTTGCATTCTAAGCCAAGACTCTGGGTGATAAGGAATAAAATTGTTAAGGAAATAGATTTTGGGAGCAAACAGAAGAGTGGTTAGTTGGTTTGGGTATAAGCTCAAGTTCATGTCTTTGGCGAAGATAGAATGGCAAAGTAGAGAGATTTTATATTTGGAAATAGAGAATTTGGGGTTAGGTAATAGTGGTGATATTAGCTTAGAGAGAGTACTTGAAGTCATGAGTAGAAGTTTTGAGCAAGTAGTAGAGGTGGTGATTAGTGTTAAATACCAAAGAGAAATTAAAGATGAAGACTGAATTTAGTTTTACCGCTATAGATGTACCGTGTTTCCTCGAAAATAAGACCTAACCAGACAGTCAGCTCTAATGAGTCTTTTGGAGCAAAAATTAATGTAAGACCGGTCTTATTTTACTGTAAGACCGGGTATAATATAATATAATATAACATAAATCGGTCTTATATTAATTTTATGACCATTCTTACTTGATTTACTGCTGCTAGATAGTCTGTATATTATGATGTAAAATATTGTGCTTCTGTTGTAAGTCATTAAATTCCAAATGAATTGCCAAATCAAGATACAATTGTTTGATGCTAGATTCTCAGAAGAAAACACCCACAAGTTACAAAGCGAAACCCTGTTAGGGTGGAGTTAGGCTGTTTAATAATTTTTTAAAAGGGAATATATTACCTTCAGAAAGTAGTATACTTCTGGCAATTATGCTGTTCTACAGAAAGATCAGATATTATGAAATTCAACCTATACCGAAGGCAGAAAGGGGAAAAGTATCTGTAGCCTTATTTCATCAACGAGTAAACAAAGGCACAAGCACAATTTCAGTGATAAAATCATGCTTAGGATATCTGTCTCTTAGTTTTCTATTTCATGTTCTTTTGGCCTTAAAATGAAATAAAAACGTTACTCCATGTTTAAATTTTGAATTGGTTTGTTTTTATTCCAGACCTCAGTCTATCCATATACTCTGCTAATAGACTATTTACCTGAGAATATTCAGAAACTTAATGCTGTAGTTTGCTTTTAGAATATTTCAGCTTAGAAGAATGTGTCTTGTTTACTTTTTGCTTGCTAAGCATGTGCAACTGGCAGAAGGCCTTTAGCCTGCTGCCCACATGGTCTGGACAAAAGAACTAGCAGTCTGTTAGAGAAGCACAAAAGAGAAGAAAAAAATAATTTTCCTTTGGCCAGAAGCTACCACTGGAGCCTTGATCACTGGAATTTAGGCAACGACTAAAGTAAAGGGAAATCAATGCAAAGTAGTGTGTGCTGGTAGGAAGGAGGCATTTTGATTGGGGGTTGGATTGCATGGCATGCAAAATTAAGGTTCCTATTGGTTAATGGGATTTCAGCCTCCTGTTCCCAATTGGAATTTAAGTGAGAGAGATTCTGGCATTTTTCTCGTTGAGTGTTTCTGAGAAATTGGTGTTCTTTCAGCTCATTTTACTTTTGTTCTTTATTTAAAAATAGGCAAAGCTCTTGACTCTCATGGAGATAACCAAAAATATCCGACAAAATAAAAGCACAAGAAAATGAGATATAATTGGCCTGTGATACTGTTCTTTATCTTCTAACCTGACTAGTTTTAGAAAAGTTGGGAAGTCTTGTTCTGGAATAAGATAAACCAAGGTGCTTGTGTTTTGAGGGGGAAGGCAGGTATGTGGTCTTTCCTGAATTATCTCTGGGGAGTGGATCACTAAATAAATAGCTGTGCACTGAAGTGAGTCTGTTGAGCTGCTTTTAAGTCAGTTAAATGCTTCTTCTGTGTCTGTGCTCAAACCAAACTGGAATCTTAGGGAAAAACCTTGAGATGACACCTCTCAGTAGTTTCTCCATAACGAATCTTGTCCCTTTGCTTGTTTTAGTAGTCTCAGAATAGATAGGGATTTAAAAAATCAGATTATTCCCATAGGAAGATTGCTATAAATTGCGATAGCGTGCTATTATTTTGGTACATTTTTTTCATCAGTGAGGGGAAGATCATTTTACACCATGTTTCCCCGAAAATAAGACCTAGCCAGATAGTCAGCTCTAATGCATCTTTTGGAGCAAAACAGTAAAAAATAAGACCGGGTCTTATATTAATTTAGAGCTGATTGTCCAGATAGGTCTTATTTTCGGGGAAACAGTAGTAACTGTGATTTATTGGGTGCCTATTGTGTTAAAGATACTGTACTCAGCACTTTATGAACAAGATCTCATTTAATCCTCTCAGCAGTTGTGATAATTAAGATTCAGATTGAGGGTGGACAGGTGGCTCAGTTGGTCAGTGCACAAAGATCTGGGCAACAGGGCTGCCGGTTCGATTCCCAGATGGGCCAGTGAGTTGCGCCCTCCGCCACTAGAATGAAGTCAAGGAGCTGCCGCTCAGCTCCTGGGTAGCCAGATGGCTCAATTGGTTGGAGCACGGGCTCTCAACCACAAGGTTGCCGGTTCGACTCCCGCAATCCAAGGGATGGTGGGCTGCGCCCCCGGCAACTAACAACTGCAACTGGACCTGGGGCTGAGCTGCGCCTTCCACAACTAAGATTGAAAGGACAACAACTTGACTTGGAAAAGTCCCAGAAGTACACACTGTTCCCCAATAAAGTCCTGTTCCAAGAAAAAAAGAAAAGAAAGATCCAGATTGAGACTTGCTCATAACACACTTAGAGAAGATTGTACCCATCTTTGAACAGGCATTAAATAGTGTTTAATCTGTTTTCTTACTTAGTTTTTTTGTTCTAGTATAGTTCCTGGCACATGGTGGGTACTTTAAAAATGTTTGTTGATATATATGTGACTTCTTTGACTATATACTTTTCCTTAATGCCACGCTGCCTTTCTAGTAAAGAATGCTCTTCTACAGCATCCAGTACTTTGGGAATATTTTCTGGTTTTCCTCCTTTTTCTCTGGCCCTTCCTTTTTGCTCCTTTTTGGATGCCCCTCTTCTTCTGCTCGTTCTTTAAATGTTGAAGTTCCTCTGGGCTCTGTTTTAAGCTCTCTTTTATTCTCTCTCTATACTTCCCATGGGTAATATCTGTTTCCTTGGCATCATTTGTCATTCACATGTGGAAGACGCCCAAATCAATATCTCCAGCTGAGATTTTGATTCTGAGCTGAGCTTCAGTTCCATTTATTTTATTCATTTACTTATTTGTTAATTCAGTAAACATTTATTGAAGATCAACTCTGTACCATCTACACAAAATATAGCAGTAAGAAAGATAAGGTTTCAATTCTCATGGCGCTTATATTGTAGGGGATAGATAAACAAGATTACGGATTCTAGTAAGTGCTATGAAGATAGTAAATCCAGGCAATACAATAAAAGTGGTTAGAAAGGATTCTCTGAGGTGATATTTGAGATGAGATATAAAGGCAAAGAACAAGACTTGTATGTTGAGGGAGGATAAGGGAACAAAGGGAAATGGGGCAGTTCCCTAGTCCAAAAGTCCTGAAAGCAGGGGAGAACTTGGCCAAGGTAGGTAAGGCTTAATAAATGAGAATGATTGGTAAAGATGAAAAAGGGTGCCTATCATGGAGGAATTTTTTGGCTATGATAAGGAGTTGGGTTTAATTCTAAAATTCAATAGGTAGCCCCCTTCGAGGGTTAAAATAGGGAGCAACATGATCTGATACATATTTTTAAAAGATCAGTCAAGGGGTACAGTATGGAGGTAATTGAAGATGTGCGTACGTGGAGACCATGGAGGAGCATAATAATGGTATTTTGCAATAGGGTGATTAACAGTGGAGATGAAGAGAGGGGCTATTTGTGCTACCGTGTTTCCCCGAAAATAAGACCTAGCCAGACCATCAGCTCGAATGTGCCTTTTGGAGCAAAAATTAATATAAGACCAGGTATTATATTATGTCTCATACCATATACCTGGTCTTGTACTAAAATAAGACCAGGTCTTATATTAATTTTTGCTCCAAAAGACGCATTAGAGCTGATTGTGCAGCTAGGTCTTATTTTCGGGAAAACAGGGTATTTCCTACCATCTCCAACTTTGCCTTCCCCCAATCGTTTTGCCTGTACACCACATAAATCTTTCTACACTCTGTCTCTTACTCGTATGTCTTTCTCTTGCAGTACAGCCTTCAGTTGCTCGTTCTGTACGCAGAGTGAAATTCATATTCCTCAGCTTATTGTTGGAGCCTGTTCATGCCTTAGCACCAGTTGGCCTAGCTTCCTCATCCAGTGAGCCGCAGTTCAGCCAAATCAGAGTGCTCATTGTTTCCTATGTAGGCTCCGTTTTCGTTCACTCTGTTTTCCACTCACGTTTTCCCACAGCCTAGGTCACTTTAGCTTCCCCGTCCCAGCCCACCTCCAATCATTTTATCCAATCTCTAAGCCAAAATCAGATGCTTCCTTCCCATAATACCTCTCTTACTATTCCCATCATTCTCACGATGGTCAAGTTGATTTCTGAGAGTATTCTAGTTGGAGACCATTAGAATTAGGAAAGTATTAAGAGAGATGGCCATCAGAGATCAGACATTTTGATAAATTGTATTCTGACAGAAAACTAAGAGCACACACATTTCTTAATTGATTCATCTGATCTCCCAAGGGCAGTGCTATTTCTGTTGTCCACATCTCTTCATTTTTATTAAAGTGGTAATTATGACTGCTTAGGGGACAAGAAATTTAATTTTGGTTTTGACCTAATTATACTGTCTTTTTCTTCAAGTGTACGAATTGCGTTTGTAAATTCAATTTTACCATAGTATCCCTGAACCCAAATTCAGAGTGTGTTTCCTATGTATGTGGGAAAATTTTCAGTCTAGATTCTCTATAAATTGGTGAGATTTTTAAATTAAAATCTGTAGCTTAGGAGTGTTTTGGTCATGTTTTCAAATACAGATGACCCTTGAACAACATGGGTTTGAACAGCTTGGATCCACTTATAACTGTATTTTTTTCAATAAATACTATAAAATGTATTTTCTCTTCCTTATGATTTTCTTAACAACATCTCCTTTTCTCTAGCTTACTTTATTGTAAGAACACAGTATATAATACATATAACATTAAAAAAAATGTGTGTTATCTCGACTGTTTGTTATTAGTAAAGCTTCCAGTCAGCAGCAGTAAGCTGTTAGTAGTTAAGCTTTTGTGGAGTCAAAAAGTTACATGTGGATTTTTTTTTTTAAGATTTTTTTTTTATTGGGGAAGGGGAACAGGACTTTATTGGGGAACAGTGTGTACTTCCAGGACTTTTTTCCAAGTCAAGTTGTTGTCCTTTCAATCTTAGTTGTGGAGGGCGCAGCTCAGCTCCAGTTGCCGTTACTAGTTGCAGGGGGCACAGCCCACCATCCCTTGCAGGACTTGAGGAGTTGAACCGGCAACCTTGTGGCTGAGAGCCCACTGGCCCATGTGGGAATCGAACCGGGAGCCTTCAGAGTTAGGAGCACCGGCTCAGCCACTGGGCCGGCCCTACATGTGGATTTCTAAATTCATGGGGTTCGGTGTCCCTAACCCCTGTGTTGTTCAAGAGTCAACTGTATTGTATCAAACCTGTGTTCTTAATGCCTCAAAAAATACATCTACAGTTTTATTTATTTATTTTTTTGCTCCTTCATTTAATTGGACCTGAGATAATTACAGAATTCCTTGGAGCCCCAAATAGTTATAACCTCAGACAAAAATGTGTGCTTGTCAATGACATAATGTTCCTTTTTAATAATATAAGGGAAATAAAAGTTCCATTTATACTAAAAATGCAATGCAGGGTAGGCCCATTTGAATTTATGACAAACATAATAAAAAGAGAAAGTAAAGAGTATGTTGGCTAAAGTAACCCTTTGGTAATTATCACTTTAGAAAGACCTTTAATTGTTAAAGGAAAAGGTAGAAAAAAAAATTCTTCATTGCTTCTGATCCAGGGAGAGTTTGTAATTAATAATGAAGAGCATTTTAAAAATAAATTTTACAGTTTTTAGCTCCTTTTAAATCAGTAGAGCTTATGTGCCATAAGAAGTGTGATTTAATTATTCTTGGTTCATTTTTACTCTGGTCAAGAATAGAAATGTAAAACTATATATAATTTTCAGATGTTGATGTAACAGCACAGCTGTATGAAGGCTAACCCAGATTGCTTTATAGAATAATCTGGTTTGGCAGAGAGATGGGGACTCGGAAGAAGAAAGGACACAATTCCCAGCTCGTACTCTCTCACCTTCTCTTGGCTCTGCGTCTAAAACTCTGTCACGTCCATTACCATTCACGTGTCGTTCCTCCCCTACTAGATTGTGAACTCTGTGAGGTCAGAGCTGAGTCTGACATATTTCTGTATCCCCAGTGAACGCAGGGCTGAATCAGGAGTCCAACCCCAGCCACGCTGACAAGCTTCTCTCTTAGCCTCAGGCAAGTCATGGTACAGCTTTTCATGCTGGTTTTCAAAAGGATTAAAGAGTAAGTCATAGTCTCTTAGAGAGGGAGGAGACCTTAAAAATTACATAACACAACCCCTTATTTTACGGATGAAGAAACACTGCTTTCCTGGCTCTCCTAAATGTGAGACTAGAAATACTTTGAACTAAATAAATAGTAGTGTTATATTTTATCTTGATTTTCTCCTGTGGGATAGATTAATTTCATTTGGGACTATGGTGTAAAGTATTAAACCAGATCCATGTTATTCTTTGCAGTTTAGTTCTCAAATCTTATTCATGAGTTAGAAAAAGAATGGATGGTGTAAGTTTCTCAGGGCAGATGACAATAGACGGGGGGAAAGAAACATCTAATCAGTGGGATTTATCATAAATGGAAACAAAATACCTAGATCAAGTTTCTTAAATCATTTCTCGGTAAGCACTTCTCACTGAACTTGTTTTTGTTTTATAATAAACTGATGGACACATTAAAGTCCTTATGTCTAAATATGAGGGCTTTTTTTTTTTTATGTGGGCATTTTTAAAAATGATTTTCAGAAGTTTTTTTGACTTGAGGACTTTTAAATTTTATTTTTTAATAAAATATATTCAAACTGGTTTAGGAGGGAGAGTTGTGTCATGGCATCTATTATAACATACCTCAAGCAAATGGAAATACTTATTTTTAAAATTAGGGGTAGATTATTTGCTTTTTAAAAGATAGCCTCACTTTAAAAAGCATTCAAATGAAGTAGTTATACATGCTACAACAAGAATGAACCTTAAAAATACGTTAAATGACAAAGCCAGTCACAAAAGACTTCATATTATATGATTCCATTTGTATAAAGTATCTAGAATAGGCAAGTCTATAGAGGCAGAAAGTAGGTTAGTGGTTACTTAGGTCCAAGAAGGACGAGGGAATAAGAGGGTGATGGCTGAGGAGTGCAGGGTTCCTGTTTGACATGTTGAAAATGTTCTAAAATTGATTGTAGTGATGGGTACACATTTCTGTGAATATACTAAAAACCATTGAATTGCACACTTTAAAACTCTGTGATGTGTGAACTATATCTCAATAAAGCTGTTTTTAAAAAGCATTTATCACAAGAATTGTTTAGTGAACATTGTTATGTCATCTAAATTACCATTTAATTTTTTGGTAACGATGGCTAACATTTGTTGATTGCTTATTATGTGCCAAGTCTTTTCAAGCCTATATTTTCTCCCGTCAGGCGTTAGTTTCCAAACAGCTTTTCAGTCATCTTTGTATTCTACATGCATGCCAGCACAGAGTTATTACAAATGCCATAAACTCAAAATATGTAATGAATGAATGTGTGAATGAATGAATGAATGGCATTCTGGCATGGCATCCCACACATCAGGGCATTGCTTTTTCCTTATTTTGATGCCAGTCTACTCTCAGATCTACTGAACAGTTCTAGCTCACAGAGGGATTAATGGTTGTATCAAGCAGAAGAATTTTTTTGACTTGGTTTTGGCACTTCCACAGAAGTAAGGAAAGAGGAGGAAGTGGAAGGTGTTTATTGTATTGTCCACTTTCTCTTTGCTCCTTATTTATTTCAAGTAGTCAGTAGCTCATCTTTAGCTCAGTCTTTATATTTACTCCTGGTAGAAGTGGTTTAATATTCCTGCAGGTCCTCTAAAGAGAACACTAGCCCAACAAATTTGGCTTAGAGTAATATTCACAATAGCCAAGTGGTAGAAGCAAACCAAGTGTCCATGATGGATGAATGGCAAACAAAACGTGATCTACAGATACAAGGGAATAATAATATTCAGCCTTTAAAAAGAAGGAAATTCTGACACACGTGACAACATAGGTGAACCTTGAGGACATTATGTTAAGTGAAAAAGCCAATCACAATAAGAAAAATACTGTATGATTCCACTTACATGAGGGTCCTAGAGCAGTCAAATTCATAGAAACAAAGTAGAATGGTGGTTGTGAGGACCTGGTGGGGAGGGGAAAATGGGGAGTTGAATGGGTACAGAGTTTCAGTTTTGCAAGAGGAAAAAGTTCTGGAGATCTGTTGCACAACAGTGTGAATATACTTAACACTACTGAACTGTACACTTAGAAATGATTAAGATGGCAATTTTTAAAAAATTTTTATGAGTTTATTTGAGCCAAAGGACACGCCTGGAAGCACATCTCAACAGATTGAGAAAAATGTTCCCTAAGATGGTAAATTTTATTTTATGAGTTTTTACAGTTTTCAAAAACTGGAAAAAACCTCACAAACTTGTTCATTTGAAAGCACACGACATGAAATTGTTTGGAAACTAATAGATGAACTCAGCTGAATTAAAAACAATAGAATAAACGATAAAAAGACTAATTACATTTCAAAGAGGCTAAGATAAAATAAGCCATTGTTTTTAGTGAATCTAATTTATAGCCATGATCTTATTCTAAAGGTACTGGGAAATCATTGAAGGTTTTTAAGAGAGGAAGAATTATGAAAATTAATGTTTGAAGATGTTTATTAGGGGTCAGTAAGAAGGAAGGATTAGAGAGCGTTCACAGGAGTGAGAAGCACCCTGAGCTGGAGGAGTCTGGGGAAGGCAGCTTCAGTAAGGAGTCATTTGTAGTGGTTCTGAAAAGATAGGTAGGACTTAGATGGAGCTGAGGGAATTGTACAGGTGGTTGGTGAGCAGCGACAGAGAGGTAAGTGAGATACTACAGCTAGTTAAGGAAAAGTTTCAATGCCAAGATAAAAGGTTTAACTTTGATTTGGTAAGCCTAAGAGATTCCAAATAATCATAATGAACATTTACAGAATACTGTCATGTTCATTATCCTATGTGAGCCTCAAACCATGTGAGGAAAGCACCCCCACTTTAGAGTTAAGGAACCTGAAGCTCTCAGGCCTAGACACCAGATCATATTATGCTCACAGAGCTGCTTGAGCAGTGGAATGAGGAAAGTTCATTTTCAGTGGCTGTACGTCGGGTGGGTTGCAGGAAGAGAGGGGCTGGAAGCAGGGAGACCAGCTGGGCATCTGTTGCAGTTGTCTAGGTAGATCTAGAGTGGGGGACTTCAAAAACAGAAACAAAATATTAAATTTGAACATTTACCAGAACCATAGGTATTGCACACTAGAAGGGGTCGTCAAGGTCTTTTGATACAAATTTCTAACCTCAGTCTGGGTACACTCTTGCTGATTTTATTTTATATAGGACACAACAGAAGGGCAGAGGTTAAGTGAATTGGTTAAAGTACTAACGTCTTCATCCTTGTGTTTCTCATAACTTTTAATACCTATGCTTCCTCTTGTAATTTGTTAAAGCCTTGCTAACCTGAGAGGATCCTTCCCATTATAAGACACAAACAAAAAGTGCCCTATTACTCGACCACTTCTACACCCAGACACAAGTATTAGGCTAGGGCAAAAGTAATTGCGGTTTTCACAATTTTTTTAACCTTTTAAACCAAAATTACTTTTGCACCAACCTAATACTATTCATTTTTCTTTCTATCGCAAGTACCTAACACAGTTTTAAATTTTGATGAAATCTTACTTATCAATTTTTTTCTTTAATGGATCATGCTTTTGGTGCTGCATGTGAAATCTTACTGCCAAACCCATGGTCATGTACATTTTTTTTCCTATATGTTTTTTAGAAATTTGATAGTATTACATTTAATATTTAGGCCTACGCGGATAAGCCATTTTGAGTTAATTTTTATGTAAGATATAAAGTATGTGTTAAGGTTCTTTAAAAAAAATTTTCCAGCACCATTTGTTTAAAAGACCATCCTTTCTCCATTGACTTCCTTTGTACCTTTGTAAAAATAGAGTTGCCTGTATTTATGAGATCCTATTTTTAGCTCCCTCTTCTATCCCATTGACCTCTATGTGTCTATCCTTTTACCTGTACCATACTATCTTGATTATGGTAGTAAGTCGTAAACGCAAGTAATCCTCAATTCTAGCTTCTTGTTTTTTCATATAAATTTTAGAATAAGCTTGATGATATCTACAAAAAGCTGGCAGGGACTTTGATTGGGATTGTGCTCATCAAACTGGGGAGAATTGATATCTTAACAATATTGTCTTCCAATATGTGACATGGCATATCTCTCCATTTACTTAACTCTTCTTTGCTTTATCAGTGTTCTGTAGTTTTTCACCTAGAGATCCTGCACATACTTTGTTAGATTTACATCTAAGTACTTCTGGGGGGTTTTTGGTGTTATTGTAAGTGGTATTGTTTTTTAACTTTGAGAATCCAGTTGCTGGTACATAGGAATACAGCTAGCTTCTGTATGTTGACCTTATATCCTGTGACCTTGCTAAACTTACTTACTTTTTAGTTCAAGGAGGTTGTATTATTTTTATTGTGTGCACTGGCTTTGTTGTTTGGGTTTTTGTTTTTTGTTTTGGTAGATTCTTTGGGGTTTTCTAAATAGGCAGTCATGTCACTTATGAATAGAGACGGGGTTTTTTTCCAATCTGTATGCCTTTTATTTCTTTTTCTTGCCTTATTGCTAGCTGAGACTTTTAGTACCATGTTGAATAAGAGTTGTGAGAAAAGACATCCTTACCCTGTTTCAGATCTTGGGGAGGGAAAGCATTCATTCTCTCACATTAAGTATGATGTCATCTATAGGTTTTTAATAGATACCCTTCTCTAGGGAAGTTCCCTTCTATTCTTAGTTTGCTGAGAGGTTTATCATTAATAGATGTTGAATTTTAATGAAGGCTTTTTCTGCATCTATTCATACAACATCTAGCTTTTTTTAGTCTATTGGTATGCTGAATTACATTGATTGATTTTCATACATGGAACTAGCCTCGCATTCCTGGATGGAATCCCACTTGGTTGTAGTGTATTTATTGTTTACTTTATACGGGGTTGCCAAAAAAATGTATACAAGTGGACACTTTGGTCAACGTTGTTCAAACAATAGGTTGCTCAAAAAATGTCTGGACACTGATGGTAACCACTTTGAGCACCTCTTGTAATTGCAGGAGTCAAACATGACTTGTATTCGTCTTTTGTTATCGGTATATATTGAGTATTACAATTTTAATACAGTTTTCCTTTCTTAAAATGTGTGTACATTTTTTTTTAGCACTTTCTGTATATATGTCACTAGATTTAATTTGCTAAGGACTTTTTCCATCTATGTTGCTTTTTAAAAGTAAAAATTGACTTCTAGAATTATCTCATTTTGATGTCAAGTATGGAACATAAAATGTACCTTAGAGATAGTGATTTCTTTGTTTACTGCCTTTTTTAAATCTACTCTTTTAGTATCTCTCATAATTTGGAAGTTTGGCTGTAGTTAGCACTTTAGATAAAAATCTGAGTCATTTGGAAGATCGTACATTTTTAGGTAATTATTTAACAAAAAAACATGAGACTATATCCCCTCTTTTAAGAGATGGTATTTGGCTACTTATTTTATAGTGTGTTTTAGGTACTTTTTTCTTTTAAATTAATTTTTTTCTCATTTAGATGTTTGGGGCTTACTGTTTCAATGGACTAAATTAGCCTTATTAATACACCTTTTGAGCATTCATTGATGATTTTCAAATGGCTGAAGAATTGGGATACATCAATCCAGATTGGAAGCTTTAAAGAATGACCTCCCAAGAATAGAACACGTAGTTCTGGGATTGATTCTGGCGATAAATGACTGTATTGTTTTTTGTTTTTTCAAACCTCTACAGGGATCTATGTAATGAGCCACCAACAATTCTGTACTAGTGAATATGGGAATATTAATGTCATGAATGATGGGTTTCACAACCCAAATCCAAGTATGAGGGGAAGAGAGAGGTTTACACGGCTCAGAGAATGATAGAAGCATTCCTGCTGATAGGATCTTTTCTCCTTCCAGAACGGTACCTAGAGAACTGGCATAGTTTTACTGCTGACAGCTGGGTAATAGAGGACTGTTATATCATGGGTCAGGATTCAGATGGTCCTTTTGAAATGTAAACATTCACTTCTGTCTAAATTTGTCCAAACTTCTAAATTATGCATAAGTTAAATAAATATCTTATACTAACCCCTCCCATATGTGCAAGAGCATTTAGATTCCAGGAACAGGGGTCTTAAGGCCTCATTCTCCTAAGGGTAAGTGGAAGAAGATAGGCAGACAGCTTAGAGTCTCACAGAGAATTCAACTTGAAAATTGAAGATGGGAAAGATATCACAGTGTTTTGGATTTTTGTTTTTGTTTTTTATGTACAATTTTAAAACATTTAGATCTGTTTCCATAGAAAGCTTCTAAAAAAGTAGACTCTCTGGTTCAAAGGGTATGACTATTTTTAAAGATTTTGAGACATGTGAAATGTCCTCCTTCTACCCAAAAGAAAGCATTCTGACCTAGAGCAGGTATAGTTTCTTGGATGTGGCTACCTGATGAAGTTAACAGTTTGGGTCCTGGGCTTCGTGGTATCCAAAGTAAAAAGTTACATGTGGGTATGTATTTTAATCTTGGGTCCATGAATTTCTTAGGATTATGTGTCAAACTGTGTGTGTGTACATTTTTTCCTAGAGAAAGAATGCATAGTTTGCATCAAATTTTCAAAGGGGTATGTGATTCAAAAAAGGTTGAGCCATTGTATTTATTTTTTAAAAGAAGGTGGGTAATTTATAGAGGGCGGGGGGCCTCTATGAATTCATTTTTAGGAATCGTTTTGCATCCTACATTAATGGAGGAGGTGTTACAGAGTTACATTTAGGTTTTAGATTCATATATGTGGGGAATTAACATTTATTGAATGCGTTTTATGTGCTTAGAAAAAAAGCTCTCATACATTAATTCATTTCATTCTCACATTTATACAAAGTAAATATTATTTCTGGTTTACTGATTGAGGAACCTGAGACACAGATTGAGAAGCTTGCCCAAGGTTGCAAAGCTAATAAGAGGCCACATTAGAAAGAAGCAGGTGTTCTTCCTGCTGTTCCAGGCCATTGTCTTCACCTGAATGCCTACTATGCAGTGGGCAGGCACAGCTGCTGGGGGTGTAACATGAATACAGCAGACCCCGGCCTCATTCCCCTCCCTCTCTCAAAAAGAAGGTGAGGGGGACAAGTGTACAGAATAATAAAACTGGTCTGATTTCCTTGAATTTTAAAACTAAAATTATTTCAGACATTCCCTATATTGGCTCATTTTTCTCTTTTAAGAATGCTAGGAATGCTGTAGTGAGTTTCCTTAGCCCCCCAATATTCTTGTGGAAAAACACCTATTATACAAATGCATAAAGGAAGCTGACTGGTTCTTTATCATCGAGTCTGTTAGTGGAATGAATTTATTTAGGACCAGGTTTTCTAATCCTTGATATTACACAATAGTCATCAGTCTGCATGTTATAAAAAATTAAGTTAGTTTTAAAGCTATTTATTAAATCTTCTCTAAAAGTACTTAATTTCTTTTCCTTCCTTTCAGGGACTTAAAAAAAACAGACAAAAAGAAAAGAGATCCAGTCGTGTCTCTCTCCTTTTGTAGCAAGGACATGCTTTGTGCTGCTGAAATGGAGAAAGAGAGAGAGCAAAACCCTTAGGACCCAGAATGTCTGGCAGCACTCCTCTAGAGGCTGCACACCCCAACTCTAAAAATACAGGGTTTCCCATCAGGGCGTTTGCTCTGAAGGGGAGGATTCTTGTAGAAACAACTAGGCTTAGAGAAATGTGAAGCTGCTCTTGGCAGAGGTTGAGCTGTGCAGGAAAGCGCTCTGCTTTTAGGACTGTGGCTGAGAAGCTGTTGGGAGTAGGTTCTGACTATGAGATCACAAAAGAAGGTGTGGAGTGGGTGCAGGACATGACAAAATGTTTTACAATTTCGTTATACAAGTCAAAGAGAAGAGTGAGTTTCAGATAATGTAGATGCACGTTT
The DNA here is from genome assembly GCF_004115265.2 of Rhinolophus ferrumequinum. NCBI lineage: Eukaryota > Metazoa > Chordata > Mammalia > Chiroptera > Rhinolophidae > Rhinolophus > Rhinolophus ferrumequinum. The sequence goes on from NC_046300.1 coordinate 41,440,709, forward strand.
AAAATGGTTGGGGAAATATTTTTGTTTGTTTGTTTGTTTTTGTACTCCTGAATAAAAAAATTTTCCTACTAGGTTGCAGTGCCTCCAGCAATGGTAGCTGGTACCTTGAAATCTAGTTTAATTTGATTTATCACATGACAGTGACGTGCATGTTTTCTAATAAATTTTATTCTCTTCATTATCGTTTGATAATGGGGGAAGTCTCTTGAAAAGTTTTGTTGCACTCTAAGTGATTAACAAAAATAATCATAAAAGTAGTTAAAACCACAGATAAGCTTATAGGCTAAAAAAACCTGGTTTCAAAACCCTTCTTTTATTAGTTTTCAGTTCTGTTCTCTTGAGCAAGTTTCATACCAATATACTAATAGTAATAACTTCCTCCTAAGGCTGTTATGAGGATTATATAGAATATATGTAAAACTATATATAGTAATATACTAAGGTTACATATGTATGCTATTTTTACTTTCTTTAGAAAGTGGTGAAGATAAATGGGTTCTCTCAAGTTAAGAATCCTTGGTTTTCTAAAAACTCCCACAACAAACCAACCTCTATGCCACCCTCCTACATCTTCCTCTGAAATTGCTACAAGAGCTCTCTGACCTCTAGACACCTAATTAGTGTTAAAGTTATAAGGAGAAATTTAAGGCTTAAATATCTTATCAAAGTGAGCATCGATTTTTCATCTAACTTCATACATAGAGCACAATGTTAGTCAAATTAACTAATCTAGAAATTTGGATAATTCCAAAGAAATTCTTTTAAAATTATACCCTTTGGTGTCACTAGAATTAAAGAGGCTTTTTACTATGTACAGTTTCATTAGATGCTGTTATGACTGTAATTGTTTTTTAAAACAAACGAAACCTATCAAGTCAAGATTTTTTTTTCTTTAGCAGCGCTGGGCATTTTACAGGCAGATTAGCCTATTTGCCAGTCTTTATACACAGCGACTGAAACATACATACAATTAATTTTCTAGGTCTGCAACATATAGTAAAAGAGTAGATTTTTATAACTAACTCAAATGCCCATCAGGATATCTAGCCCAGTGTAGATATTTTATTATTTACTCATGAAATGCTATGAGAGTTGGGAATAGGAAGACATTTTACACAAAGGGAACTTCGAGAAACCTTCAATGGGACAATGGCATTTGGGCCTCTAGATCATAGTGATTTTGGATCTGTAGAGAAGTAGAAGGGCATTCTAGGGTGAGAGAGCTGCAGGAGCCAAGGCCCAGAGGTGGTATGAGGATGTTATATATGTAGTGTACAAGCCATCCAATTCTGTTGAGCTGTCACAATGTGATTTTAAAGACATTGGAAGAAAATGAAGCTAGCAAGTTTCCTTTAAGATAAATTGAATGAAATGAAGCATCTCCCAAGGGATTTGGTTTGCCATTTGAGGTAGGTCAAGCTATAAGAATATCAAAGATAGCTTGTATAGCAAAGGTAAGCAAAGTGCTTACCTTTTTTGAACCTTCATTTCCTCATCTTTAAAAACAAGTCAGTAGGAGCGGCCTGATGTCAATAGGGACAGCCTGATGACTCACTTGGTTAGAACACGAGCTCTTAACAACAGGGTTTCGGGTTTGATTCCCACATGGGCCAGTGAGCTGCACCCTCCACAACTACATTGAAGACAACAAGCTGCCGGTGGGCGGCCGGATGGCTCAGTTGGTTAAAGCGCCTGAGCTCTTAACAACAAGGTTGCTGGTTCAATTCCCACATGGGATGGTGGGCTGTGCCCCCTGCAACTAGATTGAAAACGGCGACTGGACTTGGAGTTGAGCTGCGTGCTCCACAACTACCCTGTTTCCCCAAAAATAAGACCTAGCCGGACAATCAGCTCTAATGCGTCTTTTGGAGCAAAAATTAATGTAAGACCCAGTCTTATTTTACATTAGAGTTGATAGTCCGGCTAGGTCTTACTTTCGGGGAAACAGGGTAGATTGAAGGACAACGACTTGACTTGGAGCTGATGGGTCCTGGAAAAACACACTGTTCCCAAATATTCCCCAATAAAAATTAAAAAAAAAATGAAGTCGATAAATAACAAGATTGCAGGGTATTTTGAGGATTGAATGAAGTAATGTATATGACTTCATAAAAGATCACTATTTTGGTGGTTACTGATAGTAGTATTTGTAATGAAAATAATAATAATAGATTGTTTAAGATGAAGAGATGTTTTGATATCCAAAAGAATCCATGGTGCATTGCAGCCTAACAGCTTTATAAGTATTTTTAATTCTGGTGTTAATCACTCATATTCTACAGTGCCATTTGTGTAATGGGACTACAACTTTTCTCGTTTCATGATTTATTTTTTGGCTCTGAATATTTCACATAAACATACAGAGGAGTAGCTGCTTATTCCACAGATTCACCATGGCAGATACCATGAAGTACAGATGACACTTTTCTACAGAAGTCTTTTGATAGGAATATTTAATTCCTTCCATATCCCTTATCCCAGCCCCCTATATAAGTTCAAATTTGTACAAATTACAAGAAGGTCTTTCTAAGAGAGTTGATTTAGACAAGAATTTTATCATAAGAGGCTTTAAAGATGAGGAAACGGGGGCTTGGTGAGACTTGTCTCCACAGGTAGTTGGTGCCAAAACTAGAATTCAGTATGTTTTCTTCTCTCCTTGGCTAGGACCTTTCTTTAATATATACCATTCTGTCCCTTACCAAATACATCTGTGTAGTAAACCTATATTGGTCCTAAGAGTTGGGGTGGCTGAGGAGAGAACATTTCTGTTAGAAATATTACATGGAGTGATTTTTAAGTTTTAACAGCTTCTAACAATATAATTCATACAGCATAAAATTTACCCATTGAAATTATACAATTCTATGACTTCTACTGTATTCAATTTTGCAGCCATCACCACAATTGATTTTAGAACACTTTTGTTACCCCCAAAAGAAACTCCACACATCTTAGCCATCACTGCCCAATCTCCCTGTTACTTCAGCCTTAGACAACAACTAATCTAGTTTCAGTCTTTCTCGATTTTGTACGTTCTGGATATTTTACGTAAATGGAATCACACAAGATTTGGTACTTCTGACTAGCTTCTTTTATTTAGCTCACTGTTTTCAATATTCATCTGTGTTGTCATATGTATCCGTATTTCCTTCTTATTGCCAAATAATACTCCGTTGTGTGGATATATCACATTTTATTTATCCATTCATCAGTTGATGGATATTTGAATTGTTGCCACTTTTTGATATTATGAATAATGCTGTTGTGAATATCTATTTATAAGTTTTTGTGTGAACATATGTCTTCATTTCTCTTGGGTATGTACCTAGGTCATATAGTAACTCTATGTTTAATCATTTGAGGAACTGCCAGACTGTTTACCAAAGGGACTGTACCATTTTACATTCCACCAGCAGTCTAAGAAGTTTCCGTTTTTCTTCACATTCTCACCAACTCTTGTTACTATCTGTCTTTTTTATTGTGGGTATCCTAGTGGTTGTGAAGTGGATCTCATTCTGGTTTGGATTTGCATTTCCCTAATGGCTGATGACATGGAGCATCCTTTCATGTGCTTACTGGCCATTTAACATCTTCTTTTGAGAAAGGTCCTTTACCCATTTTTAAATTGGGTTTTCTTTTTAATATTGAGTTGTAACACTTCTTTATACGTTCTTGATACAATCCCTTATAAGATAAATGATTTGCAAATTTTTTTTCTCATTCTGTGGGTTGTCTTTTCACTTTCTTAATGGTGTTCTTTGAAGTTTGCCTATTTTTTTGTTGTTGCTTCATGCTGTTGGTGTCATGTGTAGGAAACCATTGACTAAATCCAAGGTCACAAAGATTTAGCTTTTACATTTCGATCTTTGATTGATTTTGAGTTAATTTTTGTGTATGGTGTGAGGTAGGGTCAGCTTCATTCTTTTGCATGTTAATAGTCACTTGTCCCAGTACCACTGTTGAAAAGACTGTCTTTTCTCCTTTGAGTTGTCTTGGCAAAGGAAATGATTCTTAACCCTTTTTTTCCAAAGGAGAGGCAAATGGCAGAAATGAAAGCATTGTAGGTAAATTATGTAAGGAGTGTGAGGTTAAAATATTTAGGTCAGAGAGTTCTTTGCCTAAAGCTGACATTTGGAAACCGGAAGTAATAGATGAGACATCTGCCAAGGACGAGTTACAATATGGAATTAGAGAGTGAAGTTGTGCTGGTACAAGTCTATGGAATCTACAGTTAATCAGATGAGTATATAGAGAAATTTTGAGAGAAGTTTAAGTATGCAAAAATTACTTTAAATTTATAAGATAAAGAAAGCCAATATAGAAAAAAAAAGTGGTTGAGATAGAGCATGAGAAATTTATAGTTTTTTTCCTCCAAATATAGAAGCACAGTAGAGGCAATTAACTCAATGGCAAAATAGTGGAAAGAATGTTAGAGAAGAATCAGAATTCATTGGTTCTTATCCTTGCCTATACTACATATGTAATCTTGAATAAATCGCTTCCTTACCCTTCAGAATAGTCGCTGACATTTACTGAGGTCCTACCATATTCAGGACTTTGTCCAAGCCTCAACATCCTCTTTTGTAAAAATGGAGATGATGTCAGATTAATTCTTTGAAATCCTTTATAAAGAGCCATATACATAAAAGGGATTATTATGCTTGAAATTTTGAAATTATTCAGTGTAGTAGTAACAGCAGCTGATAGTATATGTGTCTGTGCTCAAAACAATTCTGCAAGGTGTGCTGTATCCTTATGTTGATAATGAAGAAACTGGTGTTGAGTGCTTATGAAAGTTGTAGTCAGTAATCAGTAGAGCAGTTATTCTAATCCAGTTCTGCACGATTTCTTTTTTTTATAAAAACTTTTTATTTAAGTGTTTTTTCCTAGGACCCATCAGCTCCAAGTCAAGCAGTTGTTTCAATCTAGTTGGAGGGCGCAGCTCACAGTGGCCCATGTGGGGATCGAACCCGCAACCTTGTTGTTAAGAGCACCACGCTCTAACCAATTGAGCCAACTGTCTGCCCCCTGCTTGATTTCTTTATACTACCTTGACTTTGGCTTGAAAGATCCAGGTGTGTGAAGTGGGTGGGGAATAGGGATAGCACCAATGAGATTTAACTTATTAGACATGTGTAAGCTTAAGATACAATTGCAAAGGGTTGATGAGTCCTAAGATTGGTGATCTCAGAGGTGAGGTGGAACAGTGCCGTATGTTAATAAGGTCAAAGGTGTATCCCATTTGATTAACTTGCAAGTCCCAGAAGAGCTAGATGTTATGAAGCACAGTTCTATAAAGGTTTATCCATGTATCCAGTGGAATCTTGGAAATTTTTGTTCAGGGAACGGGGAAGACAGAATACCAGTGAAGTAATGAAGTCACGATGGAAAGCAGAGGTAAGTGCAAAAGGCCAAAATAATGCTACAGCTTGTGGAGATGGGTAGACTTTGCCTTGAATCATGAGGTGGTCACTTCTTAGAATTAATTCTCATATTAATACCCTTCTCATCCCACCAGTAAGGTGCCTGTGGTTAATTTCTAAATGTCACGGAACTAAGCATCTCTTGAGTACTTCGTAGTTCTGATCTCTCGGCTGCTTGCACACTTCTTATCCTTCCCGTGGTTGAGTTGATAAACATTATTTGGAATTATAAAACTAATAGACCAGGAAAAGAGTACAAGAAAAGAATACAAGAAAAGAGCAGAACAGTTTTTATTCCTTGATTTATCCTGTGCCATTATCTTCTTGATGACAAGTACAAAGTTCAAGCTTTCGTTGTTATCCTGCTGTCATTATCCTACTACATTATCAAGCAGTAGACATGCTTCTCTTTGATAGAGTTTAGCTGTTGGAGTTGTCGTCAGCTGGCACAGGGGAAGCAAAGAACTTTGAACTCTAATTCTGATTTGCAAACTTTCAATTTCTGCATAGAAATCTGTGATGATTGGTGTCTATGAGAACAGATCTGTGATGGAAATATGTCTAGGAAAGGTAACTATTAGGTTGGTACACAAGTAATTGCAAAAGTAACCGCAATTACTTGTGCACCAACATAATAATGCATATTGAGCCCGTGCTTTATGTGAGGCAGTCTGAAGCACTTGAAGATGAAGTAAGAGTCTCAGAGATCACAAAGGCCTGAGCCATTTTTGTTTATCTTGTTCTGCTTCTCAGAAATGACAGAACTGGGATTCAGAAGAAAAGACAGTTGAGTTGAGAAACATTACTTGAGAGAAAGGTAATGCTGTGAACTAATTTGGTGTGTACATGTGTGTACATATGTATTTAATAAATGATGGGTAGTAGGAAAAGAGGGAACCAAACGTATGATTTTTAAACCTAGTTCACCCCTCTCCTATGTAGTGTTTAAAAGCTGGAAATCTGAAATTCGACTACCTAGGTTTCCAGCATCTTTCTTCCTTTCATATATGACCCCTTCCCACGAGGTCGTATTAGAGCTAGCAGAATAGGGTATAGAATGAGTTAAACTCCCATTTCTGCTCTGGCCATAATACACCACTTGAGGTCTACAGACTCTAGAGCAAGACTGCTGAATTGAGTCTTATCCTTCTCAGACTTCTCACCCCTTGTGAACACAGGGCATTGAACCTGTTTGGTGTGAAGGGAAACTGGAATTGGGGGGAAAACATTCTTAGGCTGTTACTACATGGAGATTATAAATTACCAGACCAATGACCTCAGCCTTGTACTGCATGCTGACCAACTTCTGTCAAAAACCCAGATTAGATCCTTGATATTTTGCAACAATATACTAAAGAAAATGCTACCCATCTGTTCCTTAGACTATCCCAGCTCTCTTCCAATTATAAAGTCAGATTTCCACTTACTTGTCTCTTATAGAAACTCACTCACTGAACTGATTTTATAATAAGCCCTTGATTTTTGTTATAGATGGATATAAGAATTACCCATGTTTTTACATCTTTTGTAGAAATCATTGTTAAAGATTTGAACTCGTGGTCAATTTTTGCTATATAAAAGTCCACGTGCAAGTTTTTTCTCCAGTTAAGTGTGCTGATAAATTCTTAAGTACTTTTTAAACAGCTAATGAAAAAAATGCAGAGTATTTCCATTTGTGCTTTTGTTCCAGATAATTCAAAAGTATTCAATTGTAGTAACTAGCCTTAGTTTATGGTTCCGAATCAGTTATCTTTCTGTCCCCTGATACATCTTTTGTTCTTTAATTATAATTTTCATTGAGTATATAAATAATATGTAAATTTTATAAGTTCTTTTTTGGAAGTTAAGTAGATTATTAATTATTAAGTGGTATTACAATAGAATTGTGTAGTAATAGATCCATTCCAAGCCTCAGTATTTCTAATGAATATAGCACCTGAGCAGAGATGTACGTTTTGAAACGTATAATATTAGAACTGAGGAACCAGATGTGAAAATAAAACTTTCTTTTGAGAAAGAAGTACAGTTCAGGAGTTTATATATTATAGATAATATTTTTTTCTTGGTGTAAGATACATGAATCATCGACCTATGGTTTCAAGCCTATGGGCTTAGACGTTTGGTGACAGTGGACCTGTTGTGAGTAGTCCATACGTCCCACATGTATTTTTCAAAAAGGGTTTATTGAAACTATATTCTCTATCATTTGGAAGTTTGTACATTTTTTAACCTTTTAATATCACTGGTTATTACATGGTATTAGGAAATTAAGGTAAATTTAGTAGGCGTGGTGATGGTATTGTAGTTATTTAGGAGAATGGTCTCAAATTTAGGAGATATGTGCTGAATATTTGGGTGTGGAGTATTGTGTAATATACTTTAGTGGTGTAAGGGTTGTGTGTGTGAGTGTGTGTGCATGTGTGTGTGTAGATGACGCAAATACGTTAGAGGGCTAACAGGTTTTCAATCTATGGATCTAGGTGGTGGCTGTGTGATGTTTAGTATGACATTCTTTCTGTTTTTTTCTGTATATTTGAAATTTTTTATACTTGAAAGTAAGGGAAAAAGGTGCTCATACTTGAAAATAATGGTCATCAGTACTTAGTCCAACCTTCGTTTTTTTAAATGAGAAGTTTCGTCACAATGATTCAACTACATCGACTTGTTTTTGCCTAACGCTGTACTACTAGCGCAAGGGGATAACTAAAGTATTAGGCAACTGCATGCTGCAGTTACTGCTGCAGCCTTTCTGCCCTGAGTGACTCTGTAGCATGGCATTCTGGTAGGCTACCTAGGCGATACAGACATGTCCTGCCAGTTACAGATGTGGAGGAGTCAGTAGAATAGTTATGGCATTCATGTTGGTAAGTACCACGTGAACTTGGTGAGCCTGAAGCACGTTACCTGCTCACTCTTCCTTGTAAGAGATCCACAGCCTCAATCCGGGTGACCTGCAGACTTCTGGGTCATTTATAAGGTTAGAAAGACAGATTCCTCAGGTGGAGGGGAAAAAAAAAAAAAAGGAAGACAGATTCCCCACCCTCTTCCCACCAGGTCATATTAGAGCTAGCAGAATAGGGTGTAGAATGAGTTAAACCCCGGGTTCTGCTCTGGCCATAGTACACCACTTGAGGTCTACAGACTAGAGCAAGACTGCTGAGTTGAGTCTTATCCTTCTCAGAGATTCCAAGAGCACTTCCACATGGTAGACAGTTTGTACTGTTGAGTAGAATCACTGCCAGACTACATGTGCCAAATAACCTGCTGGACTGTCTTGTAGCAGAGGATGTTGGGTAGAGCAGAGGGCTCGCCGACGGCTACAGCCCTCCTCACTCAGGAGATCCTTACTCAGGACTTGACAGAAGCTAGCCTGCTCAGCAGCTTTCTCACACATGCTCACATTCACTCTCTCATGTGCATACTTTCGAAATGTACTTGAACCTTCACAACCCCTAGTTCTCCTTAAACAGTTTTTTTGTTGTGTGTGTACATATTTAGATAATACATCATCAGATTAGTGTTCTTTCATTTTTAACATTTGAGTGTTCACAGTGTAATTGATATTTATGTTCTCACAATTTTTCCTTTTTGTTGTTTTGTGTTATAAAATATTTTGAACAAACAGAAAAATGAAGAAAAACACCCAAGGACTATTACCAGGCTTTTTCAAACTTATTATTTTGAAGTGTTTGCTTCAGATAGAGTTTATTTTTGTGTACCACTCCTCAATCCATTCCCCCTTCTTCAGAGATAACTACTATTCTGAATTTAGTGTTTTTCATCAACATATATGCTTATGTACTTGTACTGCATATGCATGTATCCATAAATAATATATAGTGTTGTTTTACATGGTTTTAAATGTTATGTAAATGGTTCTGTAATATTCTATTGTATGAATATGTCACAGTTTAGATAGATTCTCTTGTTAATGGATATAGAGGATGTTTTCAGTATTTTATTGCTTCATAAACAGTGCTTCAGTGAATATTCTTGAACATATCTTCTGCAGACTTGAGTTTCTCTAGTATATACACCTGGGAATGGAATTACTAGGTTGTACGGTATATTTACCTTCAATTTAAGTAGACATTGCCAGATTACTTCCAGAGTGATTCCAAAAATTTAAACTCCCATCTCAACAGTGCCTGAAAGTTTCCATTGCTCCACAACCTTTAATCGGTGGAGCTTTGGTCCCAAAAAGGTGGAATGAACCCCAATTGCTTTTTTTTCTTTCTCCTTCATCTTCTTAGCAAAGAAGTAAAAAGCCCCAGCTTTCTGGCTAGATGACAGAAAGGGGGACTCTAGAGAACTAGACAATTATAGGGAGATTATCAGAGAGAGGAGCATGGGAAATAAACTCTTTAAATTTTACTGTGAACTTCTGGACTTACCCATGTGATGTGCATGCAGAAAGTCGACCGCACACACCATACCTACTCTTTGAAAAATGAAGTCTAGGTTAGATCACTGCCCACATACCAGACTGGCAACAGAATGGTGCACATGTGGGACAGATCTAAATAGCACTACAAAGGCTTTGAAAACTTAACTGAATTTTAGGAACCACAGTCCACCAAAGGCTGATCAGAAATTATGGCCTAAAGAAAACTGGATTGATTGCCTGCTAAAAGAAAAATTCTTCATAGAATTTTAAAATGACCTACAACCTCTTAACAGTGTTTAAAATGTCCAGGATACAATAAAAAATTACTTGCCATTTGGGGAAAAAAGAAAATGAAGCACATGGAAAAAAATCAGTCAAAAGATGCCAGTGCCAACCAAATACAGACATAATTATTCTATGACAAAGAATCTAAAGGAGCTATTATAAAAATGTTCCAACAATTAAAGGCAAACACTCTTGAAATGAAGAGAAAGATAGAAATTCTCTACAAAGGAATAAAAGAGATAACCAATGGGAATTTTAGATCTGAAAAATACAGTAACTGAAAAAGAATCCACTGAAAAGAATGATTGCAGATTTCCCCTCGGAAATCTTGGAGGACAGAAGGAAACTTTAAAAATTACATTTTAAAGTTCTGGGGGATGACAGGTGGGGGGAAGGCAGGATTTCAACTTAGGTTTATATCCAGCAAAAATATTCTTCATAGATAAGGATAAAATAAAGACATTCTCAGATGAAGAAGAACTAAAATAATTTGTGGCGAGTAGACCCTGCTGTAAATTGCTAAAGGAAGTTCTTAGGACAGAAGGAAACTACATGGAGCATCAGGAATGAAGGGAGAGCAACAGAAATGGTTAATATCTGAGTAAATGTTTATACTTCTCTTGAATGCTTCAAATGACAGTTGAAAGCAAAAAATTATAACATTGTATGATAGGACATGTATGTATATAGATATAATACATAAGGAAGGAGGGTTAAAGAACCCTGATGATAAGGTTTGTACCTTGTCCTTGAAGTGGTAAAATGCTGATTCTAAGTAGTCCGTGAATATTGTGATCCGTAGAGCAACCACTTACAAAAAAACTTTACCAAAAAATATAGTCAAAAGCACAATAGATAAATTTAAATGAAATACTTAAAAAATGTTCAAATAACCCAAAAGAAAGCAGCAAAGGAGAAAAGAATGGAATGAAAAACAGAGCAAATAAAAAACAAATGAAACAGGAGATCTGAATCCAAACATATCAGTAATTTGCGTTAAATGTAAATAGTGTAAACATGCCAATTAAATGACAGATTATCAGAATGGATTTTTATAGCACAATCTGATTATCTCCTGTTTATTAAAAAGATTCATTTCAAATATAAATGACATAAGTAAATTACAAGAAAAAGGATGGAAAAAGAATACCATGAAAAACATAAACCAAAAGAAGTCTAGAGTGGCTATGTATTAATATCAGACAAAACAGACTTTAAAGAAAATTACCAGGAATAAAGATAATGCATAAGGGTTTAAAAAAAAATCAATTCACTAAGAAAACAGTCCTAAAATTGTTAAAATATGACAAGTACTTTCTTAACAACAAAGCTTCCGGATACTGGAAGAAAAATGGACAGAACTGAAAAGAGAAATCAATCCATGATTATAATTGGAGACTTCAGCACTCCTCTTTGTGATCTATAGAACCTAGTAGGCATAAAATTAGGGAGGATGTAGAACTAAATAGCACTTTCCACCAACAGGATCTTTTGTCATGTATGGCACACTTCAGACAATAACAGAATTCATATTTTTTTTCAGGTCCAATGAAACATTCATTAAGATAAGCCATATCGTGGGTCATAAAATTAACCTGAAATAAATTTGGCTGCAGCTAACTTCATACTTAATGGTATAAGCTTGAATGTCTTCATTTTAAGATTGGGAAGAAGGAAATAATGTCATCCCAGTTCACTTCTCTTTAACATTGTACTTAAGTCCCAACCAGTACAATTAGGCAAGAAAAAGAAATTAAAGGTATATAGATGAGAAAGGAAGAAATAAAATGGACCCTATTCACAACTACATGACTGTCTACATAGGAAATCCCGAGGAATCCACAAAAAATTTCTAACACTAATAAGTGAGTTTAGCAAGGTTGAAAGACCCAATGTCAACCCACACAAACCAATTGAGCTTTTATATACTTGCACTGAACAGTTGCAGGGGGTGGGAGCGGGTACTGTTTATAAAAGCAGCAAGAGAGAGATACTTAAGTGTAATCTGAAAACCATATACAGGATCTCTGTGTTGAAATGCTGAAACGTTGATGAAAGAAATTAAAGAAGACGCAAATACAGAGATATGTCATTCAGGGACTAGAAGACTCAGTATAGTAAAGATGTCATTTTTCTCCAGTTGACCCATAGATTTAATAAAATTCCAATAAAAAAATGTCAGCAAGATATTTTGTAATTATAGACAAGTTTATTCTCAAATTTATATGGAAAGGCAAAGGAACTAGAATACCAAACCAACCTTAGAAAAGAAGAATAAAGTTGAGTGAAGTATTCTACCCAGTTTTAAGACTTACTGTAAAGCTACAGTAATCAAGATGGTATCATGTTGGCAGAAGGATAGATACATAGATTAATGGAACAGAATACAAAGTCCAGAAGTATAACCATGTAAATATTTCCAATTCATTATTGATAAAAATGCAGACAATTCAAGGGAGAAAGGATAGTGTTTTTCCAAAAAAGGTGGTGTAAAAATTCAACATGCACATGCAAAAACATGAACCTCTACCTAGACCTCAAAAATTAACACAAAGTAGACAATAAATCTATATATAAAACATACAACTTTTAGAAGAGCACATAGAAAATCTTTGACCTTGGATTAGGCCAAAAGTTCTTAGGTATGACACCCCAAGTGCGATTTATTAAAGAAAAATATGATAAACAGGAATTCATCAAAATTTAAAAAATTTTAATCAATGATAGACACTGTTATGAGAATGAAAAAGCATGCTACAGCCTGGGAGAAACATTTGCAAATCACATACCTGACAAAGCTTGTATATTTAGAATATATATATATTTTTAAAAACTGTCAAAACTGACTAGTAAAAAAACAACCCAATTAAAAAATGGTCAAATTTTCTAAAAGAGGATGTACAGTGGCAAATAAATACATGAAAAGTTGTTAAGCATTATAAGCCATTAGGGAAATGCAAATTAAAACTATGATGAGATACCATTAGTCAAATGACTAAAATAAAAACTGACCATTCCAAATGCTGACAAGAATGCAGAGAATAACTGGAGCTCTCAAGCTTACTTATAGGAAAGGGAGAATGGTACAACTACTCTGGAAAACAGTTTGGTGATTTTGTTTTAAAGGTAAACATACACTGACCATGTGACCCAACATTGTGATCCCAAGTTTTTAACTTATAGAAATGAAAGCTTACATTTCCAGAAACCCTTTACACTAATGTTTAGAGCAGATCTATTTACTCATAATTGCCCCCAAGTGGTAGCCATTCAAATGTCTTTCAGCCAGGGAATGATTAAACAAACTGGTACATCCATACAGTGAATTACTACTCAGCAATAAAAAGTAGTGAACCATTGATACATACAACATCCTGGGTACATCTCAGAGGAGGCATTGTGCTGAGTAAAAAAGAAAAAAGTCATCTCAAAAAGTTATGTACTGTATGATTCTGTTTATATCACATTCTCAAAATGACAAAACTGGTGAAAAGAATGGATTATGAATTAGCAGTGGCATTAGGTACAACTACACAAGGGATTCTTTTAGAGCGATAGAACTGCTCTGATTGTGCTGGTGGTTGTATGAATCTCTGCATGTTTTCAAATTCATAGACCTGTGCACATTGCTAAGAAGTCATTTTTGTGGTGTTAATTTAAAACATTTTTTTAACGTAGTGGCATAAAATGACAATTTATTATTTGTCATGGACTGACCAGGTTGTTGTTCTGCTTTACATTGTGTTGGCTGGCACATTGGGATGTTGGGAAGGCCCAAATGGCCTCTCTCACATGGCTAGCAGTTTGTGTTAGCCCTTGACTCAGAGTTCAGCTGTGGCTCTTGGCCGAGGACCTTGATTCTCTTACTCTTAGTACTTGGCTGATTGGAGACTGTGCCACTGGGCCCCACATAAGGCCACTCTGCTAAGACTGGGAGGCATAGCAGCTTTACCTAATATATAAAAACAAAACACAGGGAGGCAGCCAAAATGGGCAAAGAAACATGTTCTAAATGAACAGAACAAAGCTCCATTAAAAGAACTAAACAAAATGGAGACAAACAATCTACCAGCCGCAGTTCCAAACACTGGTTATAAGGATGCTCAGTGATCTCAGGGAGAACTTCAACAAAGAGATAGAAAACATAAACATAGCAATAGAAACCATAAAAAAGAACCAGTCAGAAATAAAGAACAATAACTGAAATGAACAATACATTAAAGGGAATCAGCAGTAGATTAGCTGAAGCAGAGGATTCAATCAGCGTTTAGTAGATAAGTAAGCAGAAAACACCTAATGGGAACAGCAAAAAGAAAAAAGAATCCATCAAATATATGATGATGGAAAGAGAACTGACTCTGGGTGATAAACACACAATATGATATATAGATGATGTATTACAGAATTGTACACCTGAAATCTATGTAACTTGACTAACAATTGTCACCCCAATAAACTTTAATTAAAAAAAAAAAGAATCTAAAACAATGAGGGGAGTTTAAGGGGCCTCTGGGACAACATCAAGCATGCCAACATTTGCATCATTGGGGTACCAGAAGGAAAAGAGGGAGCAAGGAATTGAAAATCTATTTGAAGAAATAATGACAGAAAACTTCCCTAACCTGGTGATGGAAATATACAAGTCCAGGTAGCACAAAGAGTACCAAACAAGATGAACCCAAACAGGCCTACACCAAGACACAGCATATTAGGTTGGTGCAAAAGTAATTGCGGTTTTAAAGGTTTTTTTAAAAAAAATTTGCAAAAACCGTAATTACTTTTTCACCAACCTAATAAAATCCCTAAAGTTAAAGACAAAGAATCTTAAAACCAGTAAGAGAGAAGCAGTTAGTTACCTACAAGAGAGCTCCCATAAGTCTGCTGATTTCTCAACAGAAACTTTGCAGGCCAGAAGGGATTGGCAAGAAATATTCAAAGTGACAAACAGCAAAAACCTACAACCAAGATTAGTCTACCCAGCAAAACTATCATTTAGAATCGAAGGACAGATAAAGAGCTTCCCAAACAAAAAAAAACTTAACGGAATTCATCACCACCAAACCAGAATTACAAGGAATCTTAGAGGTACTTCTTTAAGATGAATGAATAAAATGAATAATAAAACGGCAGTTACTGTATATCAACAATTACTTTAAATGTAAATGCATTAAATGCTCCAATCAAAAGATAGCATGGCTGAATGGATAAGAAAACAAGATCCTTATATATGCTACCTACAAGAGAATCACTTCAGATTGAAAGATACACACAGGCTGGAAAGTAAAAGGATAGGAAAAAGATATTTCATGAAAATGGAAACAAACAAACGAAAAAAGCTAGGGTAGCAATGCTTATACCAGACAAATTAGACTTTAAAACAAAGCCTATATAACAAGAGACAAAGAAGGACCCAGTAATTCCACTTCTGAGTATTTATCCAAAGAAACCCAAACGCTACTTGGAGGGGATGTGTGCATCCATATGTTCATTGCAGCATTATTTGCAATACCAGAGATACAGAGGCAACCTGAGTGTCCATGAATAAATGAATGGATAAAGAGTAGGTGGTACATATACACAGTGGAATATTTTTCAGCCATGGAGGGGAATGGGTTCTTGCCATCTGTGGCAGCATTGATGGACCTGGAGGGTATTGTGCTGAGTGAAGTATGCCAGAGAAAGACAGATGCAATGTGATTTCGCTTATATGTGGAATCCAAAGAACAAAATATGTGAACAAAACAAAACAGAAACATACTCATAGATACAGAGAACATTTTGATGGTTGCCAGATGGGGTGTGGGTGAAAAAGAGGAAGGGATTAAAAAGTACTGTTGGTTGTTACAAAGTAGTCATGGGGATGTAGGGTATAGCATAAAGAATATAGTCAATAATATTATAATAACTATGTATAGTGTCAGATGGGTACTAGATTTATCAGCGTGATACATGGAATGGGTGTTGGGGGGCAGAGTGGAAAAGGTGAAGGCATTAAGAAGTACAAATTGGTAGTTACAAAATAGTCTTGGAGATGTAAAGTAAAGCATACGGAATATAGTCAATAATGTGGTAATAGCTGTGAACTATGTGTAGCGCTGGGTGGGTAGTAGAATAGTCAGAGAGATCACTTCTTAAATTATATGAATGTCTACCACTATGCTGTATACCTGAAATTAATATAAAAGAATATTGAATGTCAACTGTAATTGAAAAATTTTAAAAGGAGAGGAGAAGGTGAAGGGGGGAATAAGAGATTCAAATTTCCGGGTATAAAACAAATAATGTAATGTACAGCATAGGGAATATAGTCAATAATATTATGATAGCGTGGTACAGTGTCAGATAGTTGCTGGGCTTACTATCACAGTGATCACTTCTTTAGGTCTGTAAATGTTGAGCAACTATGGTGTACCCCTGAAACTGATACATTGTATGTTAGCTGTATTTTAATAAAAATCTTTAAAAGGAAGAAAACTTTTTTTAACTATGTGTGGTGATGTATGTTAACTAAACTTATTGTGGTAATCATTTCAAAATACATGTTGTATTCCTAAAACTACAGTGTTACACATCAGTTACATCTCAATTTAAAAAAATACACAAAAGAGCTCATATAGCACTGCTGGCCACCTCAGAATTACTTCTGGGTCTGGAAAGGAATCTTGTTGATCATGTTGTCACACAGCATCCAAAGAAGTAATTTGTCCCCAAAAAGCCCCTCGCAGAGTATTTATATAGTGGAGGTAGAAGGCAGAAATACCAAACCAGCAATATCCTACAAAATGAGTACATTGCAAAATTTGAGGATGTTTGTGGTTTTGTTTTTGTTTTTTGCTCATTTCTTTGTTCCTTTGTTTTTAACCAGTAGTAAGCAAGAGAAACCAAATTGCTGTAACATGAATAAATGAACGCATGAAGTGGGAAAAAGATGGTTGGAGGGCAACAAACAGCATGGTGTAGTAGAAAGAACACAAATGGAGAATCAGAAAACATGGATTCTAGATCGGATGTGGCCACAACTGCGTCATTCACTTCTCCTTTGAAAGCCTTGAGTTTCACACTACAAAATGATGTGTTTGATCTGAATAGTACTTCTTAATACCCCTAGGAGGCTCTAGATATCAGAATCTCTGATAAGATGTATAATTGTAAAAAAAAAGTATAATTCTTATTTTCAAAATACAAACTACAGAAAGCAAAGCATAATAAAAGATTCCTGGCTGGTGAGAGTACATATAATACAGAATAAGAATGTACTGAAGAGGATGTGAGGTTTGTTTAAATGTTGAGAAATAGTAGTCTAGAAAATGCAGATAATCTCTAAAATCAGTAGAGTGCAGGATCTATTCATGTTTTTTGTCCCTAAATGCCAAAAACAGTGCCTGGCACATATAACACTTATTTAATAAATTAATATAGGGTCCCTCCACTAGAAAGTTTTATCTTGGACTTTGAAGAGAATAATTTAGAGGTGTAAAAATTTTATCCCTTTCCCTTATTGATGAGGTATGACTAACTCTTTTTGTCCCCTACTAATGCCTGTTCACTTTTGGCTTAAAGTCTGTAGCTATATAGTGTTATATTTACTTGTACAGGTTTATATGATTTACCAGATGCCCACTTTTGTTCCTATTGTGATTCATAGAAGAAAACATTACTTTGTCTCCTAGCTTTGGCACTGGACTAAAACTCATACACCAAAGGAATGTCTTACTTCTTCCCTCACAAATTTATCTTCTGTGGTATTGTGTTAAGATTATAAGAAAGACTCTCAGAACTCAAAAACATAATACAATTAATTATTCCTTTTTGATGGATAATAATGACCTCTCTGGGCACTGTTCCCTGTGTATTTTAATACAGGAATCAAAATTTCTTTTGATAGTCTAAATACCAACATAAAAATTTGTGTTTAAAGTAAATTATTTTTTCGGAGGTCCTTATGAAATGACCCAAAGCAAAACTTATTAAACATAAGGGAGACTGCATATCCAATATTTAAAAACTACCTGTTTTGAAACTACTCTTTTTTTTCTGTTGGGTGATATTTTTATTTCCTAGACTTAAATAAGATGCTGGATTATATCTTTATTTAAGTAAGTTTCTTAAAGAATGGGAAAATAGTATTAGAAATTGTAAGATATCTGTCATGTGTTTGGGTACAAATATAGATCCCAAAAAACTTGGAAATCTGTAAATAGTAAGAATATATATATCTCCTTTTTAAATGTGATATTAGTGAACTAATATTTATAAAATTAAAGCTAGTGTATCTTGCAGTAAAATAAAAGCCTTTCTTTTACTTCCTTTGTTTCTTCCTTATCCTTCCCTACCCCACCTACATTATGTATTAACAGACCTTTTTTTGCTCCCTCAATATGTCAGATATGTAACATGTACTATCTCAGGACCCTTGAACTTCACATCTCTCCCTGAAACACCCTTCCCCAGATATCCACATGGTTTTATTCAGATCTCTGGTTAGATATCATTTTATCAGAGAGGTCCCATTATTGTCTATCCCCTTTATTTTGGTTTATTTTTCTTCATAGCATTTTATCACCAATGAATACATTATGTATTTATTACATTTGTTTATTGGCTATCTTCCCCAGGTAGAATATAGGCATAATCTGTTTGTTCTCTGACGTTTCTCCAGAGCCCAAACAGTGCCTCAAATATTTGAATGAATAGCTCAGCTCAAGTTCCGCCTCTAACTTTGAATCTTTTCTCCAGCACGTAGTGATACACTTTCCTCGCTTCCTCTGGACATCCCTGTAGGTGCTTCCTCATGTTCTGCTTCCACTGATTCCTTAAAGATAGAGCTCTTACCGTAAACACAAACTGCATAGTAGGTGAGAACGTGGAGGCAGAACTGTGTGATGTGGCTTTAAGTCCCAGCCCTGCCACTTAGCCATGTAACTGTGGGCAAGTAACTAACCTCTCTATTATTCCATTCTCTGCATGTAAAATGGCAATAGTGACTGTTCAATAACTGGAGAGATGGAATGAGAACAGTGGGCGGGGACCTGATCGCCATGTTTTTTGTGTAACGTACCTAAGTGTTTGGACTTTTTCCTATAAGTAACAGTGAGCTTTGACAGACTTTTTTTAAGTGATAGTATGACATAGGATAAAATTTTCAATTTATTTAAAATTTCAACTTCATTCAGTCTGTGCTAACACTAAACTATTGAAGAACTTCTAACAAATTGACCTTCCTGTTGGTGCTGTCATGCAGTTTTTATTTCATCACCATACCCTGTGTTTACTACTGTTTCCTGGCTCCATTTTATTTGTGAAAAAGATTGGATCACTTTTGATCTATAGTAGAACTTCCCTAATGTAAGGGAGACCACAGATGTCAAGGATTATGTACATTGCCCTATGTTTTGTCTTGACAGAAATTCTGTGTTCTGGCTCCTTTTCATATTTAAGATCTTTTTTAGTGTTTCCCTTATTTCTAACAGTACACTTGTATACATTCTTGGTGACCTGAAAAGAAACAATAATGTGCGTTAGGTTTGTAGCAAACTTTGCCTTTGGGGTAAATGTGAGAAATGAGGTTATTTACCATATCTTCGGTTGTGGCATACATGTTACCAGAAAGATTTTTTCAGAATATCCTCCATGCTCCATTGTAAAGTCACAGAGAAAGTTGGGGTTCTTTAGCTGGATCACAGTGCTCAGCACACTGTGTCTTGTCTCACATTAGAGTCCGTGTATTATTTGATAGAAATCAAATAACCAGTACCTCTTCAAATGTTTTATTTCCTGTGTGTTTCCTCCAGACACAAAATAGGTTCAAGGAGAAAAGTTCTTTCGTACCTTTTAATATTTTGAGCTGCTTATGTTTGGGATTCAAAGTATTTTTGGTGCGTATTGCTTAACTGGGCTGAAAATTCTCTCATGTGACAGCAGAGATCTCTTGTTTTGGAATTGCCATTACTTTCTAGAACAGCCACTCTGTACAGCGGCCAACATGCCCTGGATCCTCCTGTTTCATATTACAGTGATACTGCTTTGTCAGGGTAGAATTCAGCCTCACAGGGCTGGAGTCAGTCTCTGCTGACCTCATGGCACAGTACAGCATGTTCAAATCTGGGAGAAACCCGAGGGTTATTCGGCATATTCCTCCACCTTCTCCCTCACAAGCATGGAACCCTCACTCTCCTCAGAAACCGTATGTTGTGTATGTGTGTGTATCTGTCTTTTTTTATTGAATTCTCTTCCTTAATTCTATAATTCTACAGCTTTAAGTGGGGGCTGGTTGAATAGACAGACACAGGAAATGCTTTGAGCTGTTGAAACTTAGCATTTTTCAGCAATAGATTTCAGCCACGGGCATTTGCTATTTTTGAACTGACTCAAGTAAGGTTGCAATAATCGAGAAGCATGTTACGTGTTTCCTTAGTTGTACATTTTACCCACAGCTATTTGGGCAGAATGCAGGGAGCTCTTTGGCTGTGTGGGCATGCTCAGAGCACACTGGAATGTCCTGACTCCTGTATGGAGGGCTGCTTCAGTGTAGAATCAGTATCATGCCCACTCTCTTAGGCTAAATAGTTAGCAGAAAATAAGTGTTTCTTTCAATGAACAAAAGAGTTTGGGTTGCCTTGGCAGCTTGGGAAAAGCTTGGGTTAAATTTGAGGATGCCAGGCGTTCATAACAAATAAGAATTTGGATTAGAGCCATTTGAAATATTTCTCACATTAAAAAAAGGTTCTTAACCACTCAGCTACTTGTTTTCAGTGTGTTTTTCCCAAAGACTTGTTAGTTTTCTGAATTGTAAAGCAGTGAGCATATATCTCAGTGCTAAGTTCATATCTCTAGATAAGCAGAACAGGTCCCTGAGATACAACTGGATAGGAAGATGATCTGCTTTATGCAACACAACCACCATTTTCACATTTCATCCATATTCTTAAGTAGAAAATGGCCTAAAGCTTGATTTTTACCATGCTTTTTGAGTTGGTTTTATAAATGATACATATTTTCTAAGAAATGCTAAAGCAAAGCAGATTCTTTATAGTTTTACCTGATTCTAAAGTTAATGTACATTATTAATAGTTTGCAGTTGAGCCATTGGACTTTAAGATCTGAACAGATTTTTCACTCTGAAGTTTGGTATTGAATTACTCTCTTATGCCTGTGGTTGATAATTTAAATGCCAACTTTGTCAACAGATCTGTGCCTCTGATCTGTACCCCTTTTTTCTGTTGTTTGTTCTGTATCTTGGATTTTAAAACCCTGGCACATCTCTGCTTATTCTAAGGTTACAAAAGGTCAGTTTACATATCTATGTTTTATTAAAAATGCTAGCCCAGGTTGAATGGGGTGGTCAGAAGGAAAGAATTTTAAGAGAGCCCTTAAAAGGACAGAGGGTAGAGACCGATAATAAAATAGAAGTTAACTCCTTTTTCTTCATTATTGACAATCTAGAGGAAAGAGGGAAACGTAGAACATTCTTTAAATATTCTTGATTTGATTTGATTTTCTCCATTGACTGCATTCATTCATGAGAAGAGAAAGTTTGAATACATATATAAAATATACACACACACACACACACATACATATATATACTTAGTACCTGAGTAAATGATTGTAGATTAAACCGTTTTCTTCCTTACCTACCCACCTCTCTCTCTCACTTACTCATACTGTTCACCAACTCTGATGTACTAAAATACTCTTAATGAAACAATGATTAAAATGTTCAGAAATGGGGTACTTGCTCCAGCATCTGGAATTTTTAATATGACTATCTGGGTATACCAACCCAGATAGGAAGAACACAAACTACTGTGCTTTGTGAAGAGTTCATTCTAAACTATAGAATGAACATTTTGAAGGAAGACTCAAGAGGGGCAAATGTAACTGATTCTAAGAAATAAATGGAGAGTTTTAGAAAAGTGGGACATTATAGAACCCATTCTATAAATGTTGAACATATCTATATTTTAAACACATAAGATTATAATACTGTGGATGTTGACCAGTTCTAAAGATTAATAATTCTCTTTTCCTTTCTTAATAACCCTGCAACACTGCACATCTGTATGTTTATGTTAAAAACATATATGTAATGCAAACATTACAGACAATTCTTTGGCCTAAGGAATAGGCCAAGTTTATTGTACAAATGATATTGCCTAAGTTTATTTGTTCAAATGCCCAGAATTTACAGTGGCAATTTAGAACGTACATGTGTAATCACTTGGTCATCTATAGATGCTGTGTATTTTAAACAAGTGTTATTTACATTGGGCTGTCGTTATATTAAACAGTGAACTTTTGAAAGAAAAAATAAAACTCCCCTCATATCTAAACCTTCATACTGCTTCTTGACCTAAATCTCATCATTCCATAGGGCTCAGAGCCACATAAAGGTCACATTCCAAGGGAAAAATACAAAAGTCTGCCAACATTATTTTGTAATTGTAGGATTTCTTTTTAATTGAATTCCATTAAAAAGAAATAGCTAGTGATTTGATGAGAAGTATACAACACTGCCCCAAAAGGAGATTGTTTCGAGTTGTGTTTCCCTATTCCCAGTGCTCAAAATACCTTCGTCTCTTTAAAATTAGTGAACTCGTGAATGTATTATATCCCTTAAGACTACTGGAGGGAAAGAGGTCAAGAACTCTGACCTAAAGCTTAAAAACGTTTGTCATAGATTATTTTAATTCATACCAGAAATGATTAAATGACACCTCCAGTATATCCTGTCTGGAACAGGATGGGAACAGAGGGTGGTGTAAACAAATCATTTCTTCATTGAACAGTTATTGAGTCTATGCATCAGGGTTTAGACTTTGAGATAGACTTGGGGTAACAGTGAACAATGCAGACAAATCCTCTGCCCTTATGCAGCTACCATTCTAGTTGGGGAAGATGACAATAAATATAAGCCTAATGAAACTGTAGAATATGTTAGAGAGGGATGGGCTATAAAAATAACAAAGCTGGGTAAGGAAGATTGGAAGTGCTGGGGAGAGACTGCCATTTTTAATGGGATAGTAAGGAGAAGCCTCATTTAAAATGAGACATTGGAGGAAGGGCTTGAAAGAGGTGAGTAGATCAGCCATACAACTGTCTGAGGAATGAGCATTCCCGGTAGAGGGTACAGCGAGAAAAAACCCGGAGTGTTCCTGATGTGTGCCAGGAATAGGAAAAAGGTTGGTAAATTAGAGAATAAGGGAGAGGCTAGTAATCAGAATGGGGGTAGCAAAGATGTAATAGAATGTCTAAGTTAGCTTCTGTTGTGTAACCAGCTACCCCAAAGAGCTGGCAGGTCATTCACCTGCACTGTTGATAGTACTGTAAATTGCTGTAATTTCTGGAGGACAATTTGCTAATTGTTAGGCACGGCAGGAGGAATGGGTTGCAGGAGACCAAGATAGGTCTACGTATTAGAATTGATTTGGCGCATTTGAGCAGCAGGAGGTCAGGCGAGAACAGAGGGAAAAGATCATAACCTCCTCGAGCAAAGAGGGGTGTGGAGTTTTATAGGAAGGGGTGAACGAGGCTGTTCCCCCTTCAACAACAAAGGGTTTCAGGGCACGACCAAGCCCGCCAGCTCCACACCCCGGCCCCAGGTCGCCGTCCAGACCATCCAGGCCCTCGCAGGCCTGCTGATGACAGGCCCCTAGGAGATAAGGCAAGACAGGATCAAGACAAGATGGCTTTTGGGGCGGCCGGATGGCTCAGTTGGTTAGAGCGCAACGTCTTAACAACAAGGTTGCTGGTTCAATTCCCACATGGGATGGTGGGCTGCACCCCTGCAACTAAGATTGAGAATGGCGACTGGACTTGGAGCTGAGCTGTGCCCTCCACAACTAGATTGAAGGACAACGACTTGACTTGGAGTTGATGGGCCCTGGAAAAATACACTGTTCCCCAATATTCCCCAATTTAAGAAAAAAGTAAATAAATAGTTATAAAAACCAAAAAAGACAAGATGTCTTGTAAGAAAAGGTTTCTGCTCCTGGTTTAAATATGGCTTAACAGTAATCTCTGTCAAAGCGTAAAACATATGCTGTAATTTCTGGAGGACCATTTGGTAATCTCTGTCAAAGTGTAAAACCTTATATACTTTCTGATACACTGCTAGGAATTTACATCATCAGTATATTTATAGAAGTTCACAGAGATATATATAAATGTATTATAACATTGTTTGTAATTTAAAAAACGAGAAGAATTTGCTTTGTTGCCCAACTGAAGTTCAACATTAAATATCTTTGACATCCCCCTGTCCCCAAAGATAGTGCAACCTTCCTCCTTGTTGAGGAACTGGATCCCATATTATCCTCTTTTATTGGTTATCAGGTGGGTTCACAGGAGTTTTTTTAGGTTTCCTAGAGATAAAGGCTTTTCATTTATTCTGTTTATGGCTGTCCCTGGAGATGAGGTGTTCAGAATGAAAGACCTAATACTCTAAGATGATACTCACGAAAGAGCAATTAGGAGCAGAGTGGGCAACAGTAGGAAGCTGTTAATTTGAAAACAAATCTTTAAGAAGTAAAGACTACATGGGTTAGTATGTGAAAATGAAATAGGGGGCTGGGTAGTCTAGAGGAAGTTTACCAAAATTCTGTATTTTCAGATAATTCTTTTCATTTCTAAAAGCTCCGTTTTTATTTTGAAGCACAGAACTGCCAATCAGGTCACAAAATTTAAGAGAACAGCAGAGGAACAGGGAACTTTTATTACATACTTCTTTCTAAACTATGCTGCTTTTACATTCTACATCATTGCATTTAAATTTATCATACATTTTAATGCACATATTTTATCAAATAGAGGTTATTTTATGAAACAATCTAATTTTTGCCTCTTTATCTTAAGTTGTATTAAATTGCTTGCATCATTTGACTCAGCGTTATTCTCCGCTGAATTAATTATATGCCAGATTATCTCTAAATTTTGGAGCTTGATAAGGAAAAATAGCGAGTAAAGCCAAGTGCAGGACATCCAGAGCCGCTGTTTATACCTCAAACAATGAGCAAGACCTAAAGAATTATATTCAATTAATTACTTCATTTGGGGCCTGAAAGCAGGATTAGAGTAAGCAAAAAACGTTATTGGTTCTCAGATGGCTGTGGTTCTCAGATGACTGATCAGAGTGAACATTTTCACCTTGAAGGGAGGCAAGGGCTCTAGATTGCTTTGCCACTAGGGCTTTAGTGGTCTCTAAAAGGGAGAATAATACTCGTGAGAGACTGAGGCTCAAGAGACCTGGTTTATCGCCACAGCCCTACCACAACTAGGTAGGAAACTTGGGGAATTCAGTTAACATGCCCGACCTTTGGTTTCTCATCTACTAAATAAGGCTGTTTCACAATATAACCTCTCAAGATCTTTAGATTTTAGGAGGCTCAGGTGAATATCATGTATATGAATATACATGAACAGACATGTATAGATTGGTTTTAAAAATAAAATACGTTTTTCCAGGGGGAATCACTTCATAAGTTATATATATGTCTAACCACTATGCTGTACACCTGAAACTAATATAATATTGAATGTCAGCTATAATTGAAATTTTTTTTTTTAAGACTTAGGAAAAATAGCAGATCCCAGAGTCACCTTAGAAAGTCTGACTTAGAAGGTTTGGTACGGCGCCGTGCATGTCTCTTTTGGAAAGTCTCCTGCTCAGGCAGCTTGAGGAACCACTGGTGTGCATGTCTCCATCTTTCTTCACTTCTGAGCATTGCCTCCCTCTGTTCTCATGACTAACTGTACATCTGCTGCTCTCCTAGATTAGATAATGTGTAAGACACTGTTACTCACTTCTGAGCACCTCCCACTTCTAGCACTCAAGAAATGTGTGTTGACTTGGGTCCACCTTCAGAGACTTGATTTCCTCCGGAGATAGGATTTTGCAATCAGTTCTAGAGGCTGATAACAATCAGTAGGGAACTCCTTCACTGCTCAACTTAAATGTTTTACTCTTTAGGTTAAATCTGGCTCATTCATCCAGCATATGTTTTATGAGCACCTATTAATGTGCTTAGGAATTTAAAAGTGAACTAAACAGAGAAAAATTCCCACCCTTCGAATCTACATTTGATCATCCCATCCTGTCATCCACCATTTGGGAAGGCTCACTAAAGGTGTTGACCATTGTGCCTCAGATTTCTCCTCTCAAGGATAAGGAAATCTTATCCACCCTGTTCTTCTGGTCATCTCCTAGTCCACCCTGACCCCAGTCCACTTACCAGCCTATGGCTCTTCTCTGCATCCCCTCCAAGTTCCCCTTCTTCCTACCTGAGTGGATGGAGCTCAGAGGATGTTTAGGGAAGTGAATCTGCTCTGTATGATAGATCCTGTAATAGGGGATACATGTCATCATGCATTTGTCAAAACCGTAGAGTAAACGCTGATGTAGCCTATGGACTTTGATGATAAGCAGTCAGGGTTGATTCATCAGTTATAACAAATGCACCACCCTGGTGAGGAGGTTGACAGTGGCGGAGACTGCATGTGGCAAGTCAGGGAGTAAAGGGAACTCTGTACTTTGTGCTCAGTTTTGCTGTGAACTTAAAACTGCTCTGAAAAAATAAAATACATTTTCCTAAGGCTCTCAGAAATGGGCAGAGACTCAGGTCTCAAACTTTGCATATATTCTGTTTCTTGTCAGTTTATTAGATTTAAAAAGCAGTTTCTTAACTGATTACAATTCTTCAATTACAAACTACGTACAGAAAATAAATGAGGGATTTTACTTGACTTAAACTGGAATTACTAATACTGTGTAAGAAAATCTGGATTTAGACAGTCACAACTTTGGGTAGAGTGTGTTAAACAAAAGATTTTTAACTTCCATGCTAAAAGTCTTTTTAAAAGAAAGGATTTATTAGGCCATTGCTAGCAAAGAGGAAAAAGACCGGTCTTGGACATGAAGTCTAAACCACCAGCCCCATGGCTAGGTAGGAAAGATAACATGTTTGTGTAACTGGAGTTTTGCAAGAATTTTTATAAATCAAGTAGCGGGGAGAAAGATGTAAGCCTTTCTGAAAGGATTTACATTAGCTGTAGACAAAGGGGATGGGAGTGGTAAAGCGGGGCCAGCTCTGGGATAGGCCCATCAGGTAGGTATCAGACTCCCCGAGGCAGAAGAGTCCACTCCTGTGGATTAGCTGTGGGTAGCAGACTGGAAAGTTTATGTGTAAATAAGAAGTGGAGGCCTGTGGAATTCTATGGCGCCTGGCTATTCTCTCTTTTGGGTAATCATGGAAATAGACACCTGGAAATTAATCCTAAATTCCAACAGATATACAAGAATGTGAGCAGTCTTTTGTCAGAGCTGGTTCACAGCTATTAACAGGCCAACTGTTCTGTCTCAGACTCTCACTCTCCAGCTGGTATAATTTTAATTGGAAACATCTCAGAATTTTTTTCTTGTCAGGTGATTATTTGCTTTCAAAAGAATTCATTCTGGAGTTCTTTTAAGTAGCTGTTTTAAGTCCAGTGTGGTATCATTAAATATAATCAATATTATTCCACATGTAAAGCTTTAATTTACATGTTATTTTACAGGAACAAAATCTGCCTTAAGTGAGAGTAGCATATCTTAATTTACATGAGCTTAATCTGTATGGCCTACCAATTAATAAGTTGGAATTTGAAATCAGTAAAAAATGTACAGTGAAATGGCTATTACTGTATGGTGTATATGTGTACTTTTAACATTTACTTGATAGTCTAAAGTTTTAAAAACACTGAGTCTTAAGGTAAAACTGTAATGCTTAAGTTTTTTTATTGATGTTAAAATTAGGTATAAAAAGGTATTTTCTAGGTACTGTTAATTCTTTGGAAAATAGACACATTTTCAGTCTCACTAAATTGTTACCATTAAAGACCAGTTGTGTTGTGTTAGGAATACATAAATAAGTGCTTTATAAAAGAAGCCCTAATTACTAAAGTATTAAACAGATTTTCTAAATTTAAGTTATCCCCGACTAAACTCATTTCCTTTTTTAATAGGATTATTATACAAGTGGATGAGAGGTACTCTGAAGACATGGTATCTAGATTTCAGCGGTGCACTTAACAGTTTTTCATTATATCTTTGGGGGAAATTATAACTGTTTATTCATAACAGAGTAAGTGAATGAATGAGTGAAAAGAGTACTAACTCAGATAAATACCAGCCTAGGATAAGGTCTCTCTCTGATGGGTTGCTGCAAGATACTTCCTGTCCTGTTCAACCTCTTCATTAATTCCTTGGCTAAAGACATTGTCGTACTTAATCAGAATTGAAGGTGTCAAACAGTAGAAAAGAGTAATTAAAATTTTGAGCCATAGAATTTGAATCCAGTGCTATTCTCAAATAAGAAGCGGAAGTCATCACATTATATGATTCAGCTATACTACATTTATGTGATTTATGGAAAGGGCAACTTCTTTTTTTATTTTTTTATTTTATTTTTCAATACAGTTGACATTCAACATTATATTAGTTTCAGGTATACAGCATAGAGATTAGACATTTATATAACTTACAAAATGATCCCCCCAATAAGTGTAGTACCCACCTGGCACCATACATAGTTATTACAATATCACTGGCTATGTTCCCTATGCTGTACTTTACATCCCTGGATCTATTTTGTAACTACCATTTGTACTTCTTAATCCCTTCACCTTTATCTCTGAGTCCGCCAACTCCCCTCCATTCTGCTAACCATCAGTTTGTCCTCTATGAGTCTATTTCTGTTTTGTTTGTTCATTTGTTTTTTAGATTCCACATATAAGTAAAATAATGTGGTATTTGTCTTTCTCTGTTTGACTTATTTTCACTTAGCATAATACCTTCTAGGTCCATCCATGTTGTAGCAAATGGTAAGATTTCATCCTTTTTAAGGGCTGAGTAATATTCCATTGTGTATATGTGCCACATTTTGTTTATCCAATCATCTATTGATGGACACTTAAGTTGCTTCCATATCTTGGCTATTGTAAATAATACTGCAGTGAACATAGGGGTGCATATATCTTTTCAAATTAGTGTTTTGGATTTCTTCAGATAAATACCCAGAGGAGGAATTACTGGATCATATGGCAGCTCTGTTTTTAATTTTTTGAGGAACCTCCAAAACTGTTTTCCGTAGTGGCTGTACCAATTTGCAATCACACCAACAGTGTATGAGGGTTCCCGTTTCTCCACATCCTCACCAAAACTTGTTGTTTGTTGATTTATTGATGGTAGCCATTCTGGTAGGTGTGAGGTGATACCCTGTTTCCATGAAAATATGACCTAGCCAGGCAATCAGCTCTAATGCGTCTTTTGGAGCAAAAATTAGTGTAAGACCCGGTATTATATATTATATTTGACCGGGTCTTATATGAATTTTTGCTCCAAAAGACGCATTAGAGTTGATTGTCTGGCTATGTCTTATTTTCAGGGAAGCACAGTATCTCATTGTGGTTTTAATTTGCATTTCTCTGATGATGAGTGACATTGAACTTTTGTTCATGTGTCTATTGGCCATCTGTATGTCCTCTTTGGAGAAATGTCTCTTCAGGTCCTTTGCTCATTTTTTAATTGGATTGTTTGGGGTGTTTTGGTGTTAAGTTATATGAGTTCTTTATATATTTTGGATGTTATCCCTTTATCAGATATATCATTGGTGAATATACTCATCCATTCGGTAGGTTTTTCTTTTCGTTTTTTTGATGGTTTCTTTTGCTGTGCAAAACCTTTTAGTTTGACATAGTCCAATTTGTTCATTTTTTCTTTTATTTCCCTTGGAGGGCAACTATCTTAACACTATTTTCAGTGAAAGAGAAAGCAAACACAGGAGCTATAAATTAAATGCTGTTTAATTTGCGAGGTTCTCTAGCAAATCTCTAACTGTTAATAAAGTGATTTAGATAACTGCATTAAAAAGAGTTTGCCTAGTGGGATCTTTTTAAACCTTTATCAGATATAGCTCTTGTTACATTGGAATACATTTAAAAAATTAGGGTGTCTTAGTCATTTTTTGATTTTAAAATTCTAGAAAGGAAGCATTATTAATATTACCTTAATATTAGTGTATTATACCAGAAACAATATAATTACAACTTAAAACACCCTGAGAGAAAACGATTGTATAATTATTGAAAAGAGTAAATGAAATGCCTACCAATATCCCCATCTCAATTTTGTTTACAAAGAGACACTGAAAGAATATTTGTTATCATGAAAGAATATTTGTTATCAATTAATCATGGACAAATTTGTCTTATTAAACTTTTACCTTCAATGTGCAAGAGAAAGCACTAAGTTATTAGAAATTTTAATTGTGACTTCTGTTTTCCAACCCTCTAGCTTAGTAGTCTACAAATTGTCAATTTTAACTTTAAAATGTTTTGCAAATTAATTTTTATCAAGTCATAAGGACATAAAAGTAATTTTGTCAGAACATATTTGTGGGAAGATAGAAAATGTTTATTTCTTGAACGGCTGCTGAAGTCAGGAACAAATGAGAGACAGTTTCGTGGGGATTTTGTAAAAATGGCTTGTAAACTGAGGTCTTTCGTATTTATTGCTTCTTAGTCCTAGTTTTAATTGTGATGATTTTTTCCCCTCAGACATTTCTAGTTTTATTGAATCATGGGGTACACTATAGTTTAAGGTCTTTTGCAACTGTAATTTGGAATTCTGTGGAATTTTTTTTTGTAACTTTACTTTTTACGTGGCTGTAGAATCTCAGAAACTAACTCAATCCTTAGAGGATTAATATTAATTCATAAACAAACACTGTCTAGCAATCAGAGGTAGCCCTGTAAAACACTGAATCCAAAAGAATGGAAGGTTCCAATTCAGAACAACAACTAGCTATAGACTTAAACAAAATAAGCATGTATTTGAGGAGATCCAATTTTGTTTTTATTTCTTAATGATTCATTCAACAGACATTCATTGAGCCTACACTGTATACTGGTTCTGGGAACAGAAGTGAATGTAGGGCCTTCCATGTGTGTCTCTCCTCCCTCCCCTTTTTAAAATAATTATAATGAATTGGTCTTATATTACTTTTAGGGAGCTTTATTTTATGAGTAGTTTCACTAGGTCGACAGATTGTTGACCTGTGGCCATAGGTCCTTGTTTCACAGTTAAGAGTTTAAGCAATCGCCTGTGCTAATTTACCCATTTAAATACTGTGGCAAGTCTGTATATTCTAGTGCAGGGGTGTCCAAACTTTTTTCAACGTTTTTCACCAAGGGCCGTATGCGGTAAAATACACAAACAGCCGGGCCACTCACTCGAGGTGAAGTACGTGTTGCCTCACCCGGTTTATTTAAGTAAACTATATATATATTTGGAATTTGCTGCGGGCCAATAAAAAATGGATTGCGGGCCTTAGTTGGCCCGCGGGCCGCAGTTTGGACACCCCTGCTCTAGTGGAATACTGAAACCTCAGAACAGTATTTCCCTCTCGCTTCTATTTTGGAACAAGTCATTTTATGTTAGATTTTTTAAAAAGTATTTTAAGTAGATTGAGCCTAAGAAAATCAGACCAGTGAACATGATGGCATCTATTACTGGATTCTGACAAGTAAAATCAAGATCGAAGGCTTACAGATATTTAAAGAATACATCATGCTTTGTGAAAACTCTTAAATTGTAAAAATCGGATGTCTGGGAATTTATCGGCCTACCCACCTCCCACCTTCTAGTTTTTAATCTCCAACCTCAACCCTGCAATTTCCAGCCCTATTTCTTAGGTACTAAACATTGATTCATTTTAAGCTCCATAAATCACACAAGTCCCACGACCAAAGGGTGCAAATCCATGTCCTCTGCAGACTAGCAGCAGCCTTCCAGCCCATCTTACTAACAGAATATGGCACGTTGTCCAAGCTTAATGATGTGAAACAATAGAATACTGTAATATGATCGTATCTCAAAAGAAAGGGTAAAGGAATGAAAAACTGGCCATTTGCTTGTTTTTTGATGGTAAATTTAAAGAAGTTTGGAAAGATACATTTCTTATACATTTCTATAAGTAGCCAGTTAATACCGGTAGTGTCAGTCTTCACCTTGCTTTCTACTCTTTTTTTGGTTGTATCTCTATATTGAGTCATATGGCTGTTCCTAAAGAATATTTGGAGCCACTAGGGCTCTATGCAGTTTAGTGGAAAATTAAATAGTAAAGAATAATAAAGCCAGGTTATTTTCAATTTTTTGTAATAGCTTCATATCTGTCCAGCCTATCCCTCTTCCCCGACCCCACCTCCAAGCCATTTATGGCTGGTAATGCTTTGGATAGAATAAATTGAGACAAATCCTTTTTCTTCTCACATGGACTTGAAATAGCCCACTGAATGTCATTTTTCTTCATTTTAGCAATTTTCATATTTTCTGGAATGTGGAAAATTGTGTTTATTTTTTATTCCTGAGAGCCTCAAGTATAGTAACAGAGCATTACCTATTAACCTCCAGGTGGTAGTTTTCCAGACATAGAATATGCTTGGGCATATTCTAATGATTTACTTTATACTTTCGAAATTTGAGTGTTTTAACATTGAAGGCGTGACATCACTTAGAAAATAAAACTTAAATCAACCTTGTCCACCAAAAGTTCTTTATATTTTTTTTCCGCATGAGCCTGCTATTTTGAAAATGTTTGTTTACAAATACCATATATTTTCCTTAAAAAAAAAAGTCGGAACGAAGAGCCAGTCAGCATTTCTGAAGCACTAATACAGCGGTACCATCTGGAGTAGTTATAATTCCAGACAGAGTTAAATATTTGTCATTTTGATCTGCCCATACAGCTTTATTGTGAGGAAATGTACAGTTTCCACTGGGCCTTTGGAAATCCTGAAAACAACTTGACCCTTTTGTGGACCTGATTTTGGAGACCACTATTCTATACTCTGCTTCATGACATCAAAAAGACTATTTTATTATACCATTTCATTTTATGAAATAAATTTTGTAGATTCTGCAGGTGGGACTTGGAGTTTACCTGGCCCTTTTTTGAGTAAGGGGGTGGTATTACCATCATGGCTTTGTGATACTTTGCAGTTGTGAAACAGCCCCTTGTGGCCCCTTTGAGCCCCTTAGGTGGTGGATGACATTGTGGGCATGATTCCTTTGAGGTAGGCAGAGCCTAACTAAATAAGCGACCTTCCTGCTTATTGCACTTCTTCAGGTAAGTGTCTCGGATAGCAGGACAGGCTGTTTAGCTCGTTTCTAAAGAAGAAGGTCAGTGCCTACACTCTTCCTTCCTGAAACCTCCTAACTCTAATCTGGCTCTAAGCAAAAGCCTGTGTTGCTCTCCTTCCTGAATGAATTAGTTCTAAGCAGTAAAAAGAAAGTACTTGCCTTATTTAGAGGTTCATATGACCATACTAATCTCAAAAGATTTTAAAACTCTTTCCAGTTCCTTGCTTTGTCATTTTTCTGCTCCCTCACCCACTGGCTGGTTATGGGGATTTGCTTATGCATAAAGAGAGCTGCTGAAGTCAAAACAAAACCTACCTCTTATTGAATCCCAATGGGAGGTTAATGTAGTTAGGGACTTTTTGGCTGAAGTGGTTGCAAGAGGGAGGAGAGCAGGAGAAGTGACTCCTTGAGGATGCCCAACCCATACAACACTTTTTTTTTTTTGATACGACGTATTTTAACGTTAGTGCCTTCCTTGCAAATCTATTCTCTGCCATCTAGGACCACAGATAGTAATTGATTTATTAGATTTATTATTGTTCTTCCTTGACTCAACGTTACTTTTCCCATCTTTTGCCATTTTGGGAAAAACGTATCCAGTCAGTCAGGAAGGTCACTCTATAGGAACAGAACAAGCTCCATTGTCTTCGGACATTTCCCCCCAGTGGATCCTTTATTAATGTAATATAATAAAGGGTGGAAGAGAAGGAGAACATTAGGCATTTTATCCGAAAAATAAAGTGGTATTCATGAAGTCTCACAGCTGAAATAGGCTTTAATAATATGGGAAAGCCTCTGGAATTAGCCTTGGTTTTTATAAAGAACATCTTTTGTCTGGGATTTGCTTCCAAATAATTGCAGGGAAGGAGGGGGGCGTGGGCCATGAGTTAATAATTGAAGCTGACTGAAGACTGCACAGGATTCATTATCTTCTCTGCTTTTATATATGTTAATAAGTTTTTAAAAGACGTCTTTCCCCAGGAATTTTGGAAGGATAAAATCTATTTCCTTACGAAATTTTTAACATCCCCCATACTCCACAGTGTTGAACAAAATGAAGGAAGTATTGGTTCCCTCAGGTTTGTATTACTGAGGGAGAAAATATCTTCTTGTCAGAGATACTTCTGAACTTAGTAGGTCATTTTTTTGTGTTGCTGCCCAGATTATGTTGTATTTATTCAGCAATATATAAATTTATTTCATAAATTAGATTCTCACGAAACTTGTATTCAGTTTTGTTTTTGCCCAAGGGTATATTCAGTAAACTTTAATCAGTGTTGAGATGTCTAAAACATACTCAATGAAAGAATAGTATTAAACAGTTTCTTTATAAAGTAACAAACACTTAAATGCTCTTAGATTTTTTTTTTAAGGAAACCTTTTGTGTCATCAAATAAAGTATCCCTGTTACATCTCTGGGTAGCTCCTTAATTCTGGGGTGCCTATTTTCCCAGTCTGGGTCCTAACTGGACTTTCCTGATAAAATGCTGATTTAATCCTCAGTCTCTTCTATATTGTCAGAGTAATCACTCATATTAAGATTATCACTGCCAACTGAGATGCTAGAACTTTAAAGCAAGTATTGGCAAACTTTTTTTTGTAAATGGCCTGATGATATTTTAGGCATTGAGGTCCACGTAGGCTCTCTCATCCATAGTCTTCTTTGGTTTTTTGTTCTTTACAACTCTTTTAAAAATAGTTCTTAGCTCTTTTGTAAGAGCCTTTTAAAATAGGCAGAAGGCTATAGCTGGCTAACTCCACCTACACAATTGCTTTTTAATTAGATGCTTTGAGAAATAAAAGGTAAGGATATAAATGTTAAAGGTTATTTTTAAAGGTAAAATTATGACTCTCATACAAAATGAACATGTGTCATCAAAGATTTTATTTAACTCACTAATTAACTAGTTATTGGGAACCAGTATGATGTTAAAATCAGTCCAAATGAGAATTGGACTTAAGGAAATCTATATTCTCTGCTTGACATAATGTATTTGAATTGCATCACCAACACTGTCCACAAGGTAATTTCCATCTCTACAGAGCTGCAAAATAACCTAGCCAAAGACAGATGCACACCTTTACACAATCAGATAACCCCCAGAGAATCCAGTAAAACACTGGGCATTCCCCCGAAAGGACTCTTAAAACCTTGCACCATTTTAGTTTTTCACAATTTCTGCCGACAATCTCCCATCCTTCTAGTGATCATAAATGCTTTCCGAAGATTATTCTCAGTCTCATTAGGTTTGACCCGATTATTTATGTAAGTGCAGTAAGACACTTACATATAGACATCATATAGACATCCTTAAAATTTCTTTGCAAATCCAGAGCCATACAGTTTTGAGCAACTACTAAGGCTACAATATTTGTTTCTAT
Source organism: Rhinolophus ferrumequinum (assembly GCF_004115265.2). Lineage (NCBI taxonomy): Eukaryota > Metazoa > Chordata > Mammalia > Chiroptera > Rhinolophidae > Rhinolophus > Rhinolophus ferrumequinum. Next base: position 41,476,359 of record NC_046300.1, read on the forward strand.
ATGGAATTTTTCACAAAAAATCTTAGATTGGATTTTTTAAAAACCTATTATTTTATTATTCCAAGGTTAGGAAACCACACCTAAGAAACTCTCTCACTAGATTTCACCCTCAGTGCTGATAAATTTGGGTCCCCTTCAAGTCCCCTATATTTGCTAAGGCTTACCAGGAAGCAAGTAACCTTCCTTACCACCTATACACCAGGGACCCTGTAAATCAGGCATCAGGTCAGTTTTCCTGGGAGGGCTTCTTTATAGGCATTGGCTCCATATATAAAGCCAACTGTTCTCTAAAGTGGTTCTCTTTTTGTTTCACACCCTTCAACAGAGACTACCAAATGGTCAACCATAAAAATAAAATTCTCAACCAGTGCTGCCATCAGTGAGGAGTAACTTATCAACTGTGCATAAATAGGAAACAAAAACAAAATCAGCAAGAGAAAACAAAATTTTTTTGACAGAACCAGAAAGTCAGCAAAATTAAAGTTCTGTTGCCATGTGAGATTTACTTTGGGAGCCAAGAAGAGCTGTACCTGAGCGAATGCAGCCAGTGAGGGGCACTTACCTGGCAACTCATGTAAATCCACTGGAATCTCGGTGAAACCTCAAAAACTGTGTAAGGATCATTTTTTAAAAGTAAAATCATGACTCTCATACAAATATACAGTGAACATTTCTCATACACAAGGTTTGCTTTAGACCCTGGCGACTCTTCAGGGCCCCTGTCTTCCATATGGTAGCTTATCCAATCAAGACAGTTTTGATTTTATGGCACCTTGTCTCAACGCGTGCTTCATTGATCTCAATGGTAGGGAAGAGGATAAAAGAGCCTCATAACAGTATGTGGTTTGGTTTTGTCTGAGCGGTGAGATTACAAGTAATTTTTGCTTTCTTTTATGCCCATTCATGTTTTCAAAGTTTTCTACAATGAGTATAATTATCTTAAAAGAAGATATATTAAAAATGCTAGTAAACAGAATTAAGCAAACATCAATATTTGATGCTAGTGGTGGAAGATTGGGTATTTTGCCATTGTTTTTGTAGAAAAAAATATTTACCCTTTTGAAACCTTACAAGCTAATTTTTAAGCAAGGACAAAACTTGTATTAAGTCATAAAATTCTTTATTAATTTGTTCTGGAGAGTTAATGTCAGAGTTCTGTGCCTCTAGAGATAGAAGAGAAATTTCTGGAGCCATGGTTTCTACTCAGAATTTTCTTCAAATTCATTCAAGGTGCTTTGGATTCAATTTAGAGGGCTTTATCTGATTTAAATGAAAAAATGCTATGTGAAACTGGTGAATGCTGTTTAGAAAGACCTTTGCCCTCTTACTGCTGTGCTGGCCTGAGCTTCCAGCCCCATACTTTAAAAGACAGAAATTATCACAGCTGTAGTTTCATAGAAATGACTGCACTGCATTATATCAATCTGTCTTCATATCTGATTTCTTTCCATATTAACTGAAGAGGTATCTTAGTAGGTATTATACATTGTACATGCTACACTGTATTTTATAATCATTAAAATTCTTCCTGTGTGCATTCCCCGAAACTGCTCTTACAAATGAAGAAATAAAGCTCAGATCTCATAGCTTGCCTAAATCCCCAAGTGACATTTTCAGAGCAGGAATAGTATCTTTAAGATGTTTTGTTCTTTAATGCAGTATCATGAGTATTCAGTAAGTAGTATATAATGGTAAAGGACTGAGCCTGGGCTTACAATTGTGGTGTTTTAATCCGTTGCTTAAACTTAGGAGAACTCCAGTGCCTTTCATTCAGAAGCAGTTTTTCTCTTTGTCGATAGTAAATAAGACTTTAGAGTCTCATGCTCAATTTTCTTTTTCTCGCTCAATTTTCGTTTAAATGACTTTGTGAACCTCAAGTGAAAAATAAGAGAAGAAACATTAGGAAAGCATGGAAATCTGTTCTGGCAATCTTTCAGTCTTTTATCAAAACATGGGGAGATTGTTTTTTCTTCGTATTTATTAAACCAAGCTACCTAAACAGTGTTACTTTATTTAGAATGTTTCTAACCTTCTTTAAGGTATTCTCTAAACCTTATCTGGTTTTTGAATGAGAAGACAAATGTGAATATTAAATTAAGGCCCTGTAGCTTTAAATTCAACCAGTTGGATGCTTTTGTCTTCTATAAAAAATGCTCACAGCTTGAGAAGAGAGGCAGAGACTGTCTGTGATCTCCATCCTCAGAGTCAAACTTCATTTGCATTAGCAGCTCTAGCAAACTACACACACACACACACACACACACACACACACACACACACACACACACACACACAGATGTTTGTTTGGCAGCAGCTTTCTGTTTATTCAGCACAGAGTCCTCCCAGGCTCCCAGATGTAGAAAGGTCTGCGAGTTGCTGCAGGAGACAGTGCCGGCACTGGATGCAGGCCGAGGTCGGCACTGCGGAGGGCTGGCTGTGCAGGGATGTTGATGTGGTGCGGCTGTGCCTGCCTGCTCTGTGAAAGGCCCTTCTCTGAGGCTGTGAAGGTGAGAAGCCCAGGAATCCACTAGAAGCTTCATTTCAGCTGGCTCTTTGGGAGGGCCATGCATTCCCAGTGGTAGCTGTCCTCATTTACTGCGTTATTCTCGGAAACCAAGTATGTGCAGCCGTGACAGACTGTGCCACAGCTCCTCTGCAGCTTGGAAGCTGGGACAAATGGAAAGAGCTCACGGCCAAAAGAGGTTGTGATTTGTTTTCACAATCCAAGCTTGCTCTGGCCAATTTACAAATGAAGGATGAGCTTTGTGGCAAGCAAAATCAGCAGACTGCCTGACAGGGGGTTTTGGTAAGATAAATGTGTTGCTTGTGTTTGTTGGATTTGTTTTTTCTTGTGTTTTGTTGTTGTTTGTTTGTTTGTTTGTTTGTTTCTGTATCAGCTACATAGAATTTCCTCTTGGCAATAACTAAAACATTTTGCAGATTCACATTTGATCGAAAGGGATGGCCAAGGGAGCCAAAAAGTAAAACATTATTTCTGGTCATTCAGTTGTGACCTTCAGAGATAATTATCAAGTTTTCTCAGATATCGATGAACAGGCAGAAGCCAAGAATTTACAGAGCCAAGGATGCTGTCTGACGGATATTTTTTCCCTTCTTTGAACAGTCATGCTTACCTCCCTTTTCCCCCCAGCTTTTCCTATGGCCTGTGGTGGAGAAGAAAAAAAATAAAGGCTTTCTGCTCTGAATTGTTGCCACTGGAACAGTAATAGTAATAGGCTGAGAACATAACTATGGAGGTGGGGGAAGGCGGGATGGAGGAATCTGCTGTTTTCATAGTTGTGCGTTGGTGGGTGTTTGTCTTGCATTCATTATCCCTGCTCTTCAATATCAAGCGGTTATTAGTGCTTTATTCTGCCTATTCTGTGCTTTAATCCCTTTTATGTTCTATTTTGTACATTTCATTTGCCAGACCCCAGTTCTATCATTGTGAAGCCCTTGTCTGTTATTATTAATACATAGTAGCGTTTATTAGAGTAAAGATAGTTGTAGAAAATAGCCCTGAAATATTTATGGACCCCCAAGAAAGATAGACATTTTCCCTTTGAAATCTAGGTTTTGCTTTCAGCACATTTTAGAGTCTTGATTTTGGAACCTTTAATAAGCGTTTTATTATAAGTTAAAGAAATAGGTCACATTAGATCCATAGAATCTTACTGGAATCACCTTGCTCTAATTTGCTTTAAGTTAGACCCTCTTTTTTTATGTTTTTCTAAGCATTAAGGTTTCCTTTTCCTCAGCTTGACTTGGGCAAGGATTGTTGGAAGGTATGGTAACTGTTTTGTTTAGTCTCCCTCAGATCTTGATCTTGGGCCCCACTTCTCACCAGCAGAGAGAGCCAAGTTTCCTAGCTGCCTATAGTGGGCACAGAAGAGACCCATTGACACCTGACATTTTGCTGACTCATTGGTTATGTAAGCCGTATAAATACAGCTACCCATATACTCCGTTAGGTTACTGGGCAGGTGGCCCTGTCCCTGGTTACTGACGTTTTCCTCTCTCACCATCCTTCTGGCCTTCCTTAAGCGTTTTTGGTAACACAACCAAAGGTCTCAACCTTTACCAAGTGAATTCTCAGAAGCAGTGAATAGATAAGTCCTTTTTCTTTTATCTTTTTTTTTTTTGAATTGCCGTGTCAACTGTGTTTTTTCATCTTGATGATGATAAAATTCCAAATTCTGTATTCTCTTGACTCATGTAACATACAGTAATAATACTTTTCTTCATTCATGACCTGGCTAAAGTAACAACTTCCTTTTCTGTCTTCGAGAGCTCAGTTCAAATGTCCCTGTTCAAAAAATTCTTCTATGACCTCCCAATCTAAAGTAGGTTTCCCTCCCTTACTTTATTCCTTTTATCACAACACTTTGTTCTTTTTCTTCATACATCAGGAAAACAAATTGCAAGGATAATTGCAAAATAAATTGTAGTAAAAGCTTCGGTCTTTTCCACAACCTGCTTCTTAATATCATAGCACTGTAATGTCCTTCCCCCATCTGCTTCTAGTTTTCTGTAGGCTGTCCTACATTTTTACCCTGCAGATAACCTAGATACATAGTAGAAATGTTCTTCCTTTCATATGCAAAATCCCTGAAGTAGTCACTTTCATCATCTACCATTATTTTATTTGTAATTTATCCGAAAAATTGAAATCTTGCTATTGCTTATCACATGTGAAAGAATTGGCCAAGATATGGACCTGCATCCACAGCTGGTCTTGTTCTCTGTGTCTCCTCTTTTGCCATTCTCTGAAATAATTCCAGAATCCATGAGGAGGTTGCTACTGGCATTTAAGACTGGATAATTGTTAAGGCTGGATAAGACTGTGTATTGCAAGAGGAATGCCTCAAATATTTTTTAGTGTTCCCTGATAGAATAGTACTGCCACTGCTGGAGCCTCTCTTTTACCCCCCACACCCCCCAACAGAGTGCAGAAATGCAGAAACAAGTTGGGAAGGTTAGTTCCTTTTCATTTAAGTAATTTTTTCACAAAGGCGTAAGCATTCAGTTTGCCTTTTCAGAAGTCTGAATAGTTGAATTTCCTTCTTATTATCTCATGCAGTGGAGCCTGAATTTCAGTGATTTCTTAACCCCTTTTAAGAGTTATATTATACTTCCACTTAAAAACCTTAGAAACAATTGGACTATCGTCTCAAATCCATACCAGTCACATATTTATGTCAATTATTCATACATGTGTTTAATTTAGTCCTTTTTTAAGTCACAAGTTGTCCTGTTGTAACATGGAAGTATAAACTAGATTATATTCTTCACATTCTATTTAAGAAAGTTGGTTTATATATCATGGTTTGTCATCATAGATCCTGAATGGGAAAAATCTGAGCAATTCTAAATATTATATTGCAAAAGAATGACTGTAGTTCTAACATTACTTGGCTACCTGCAACTGAATAAAAATTATTTTAAGAGAAATTTATTTAAACAGGAGACAGATCATTATTGTACTCTTCATAAACTCTTCTCAATAGATCAAGTTTCAGTTCATTGAAAAAAATACAAAACCTTTGACAAGTGCTACTCTGGGCTATTTTTTTCCTTAGAATCTGTAATTTTGAGAACATAGATGCTTTTTTGAACACTAGAATAAAATAGATATACCTATAAAGTTAATGTAAATGCCTGCTGTGTATACTCTCTCTCTAATACCTGAAGAGTCAAAAGTTTTTAAAGACCCTGGAAATGTGAAATGACTTTTTGTCTATACTTCCCATTATATCAGCTGCTTTTGGACAGTGCCACACTGCTACCACCTTCACATCACCCGCAGTACCCCACTTCATGCTCCATATATATATATATATGGAAAGAGGGTGTGATCCTAAATATGGAATTCCCATCCAGAGTCTAACTCTGTAGAAATCATCAGTGCCTCCTTTTTCTGTTGGTCTAGGTGGTAGTGATCCTGGCTGTTTTGAAAAGTATCGTAGTGAAGTAGGTTAAGAGCAGGGGCTCTGAAGCCAAATCTCCTGAGTGTAAATCTTGGCCCTGCCACTTACTGGTTGTATGACCTTGGGCAATTCCCTTTACGTCTCCTGAATCAATTTCCTCAGCTGTAAAATGGGGATTATAATAGTGTATGTCCGAAGGTTGTTTTGAGGATTAACTAAAAAATACAAGCAAAGCACTCACAGTAGTACCAGGTATGTAGTAAACACTCAATTACTACTACTTCTGCTACTCCCAGCGTAATCAGCACCGTCAGATTTACATATAAACCAGATCGAACCTTGAGCTTTCATAGCCTCAAAAGATGTCTGAGGAGTAAGCCTCGTGAGACAATCCTAGAAGCATCCAAATAGTTCACATACGAAAGTAATGATGTTGGACATTTAACTCATGTTTTGAACAGAACAAGAGAGAGGATACTAACGTGTATTATTAGTGCGACACATATAAAAGTGTAAACCAACTCTCCGCTTTTTTAAATTAAGAAATATCTGATTTTTGAGCCAAATGTTTTTAATGTGTAAAGGTACAATATTTCAAGGATTATTAGAAGTCAACCTCTGATTTATTAAGATCCTGTGCTATGAAAGTATTTCCTATTCACTTACCTGTGAATATGTGCTATGCACAGTTTCAGGTGTTAGAGAAACAGAAGTGGACAAAACGAAAATCAGTACCTTCATAGACCTCACATTCTAGTTTTTGGTGATAGATACGAATACAAGAACATATGTCAGAAGATAATAAAAAGTTCTATGTGGAAAATAAAGCCAGGAGAAAGAATAAGGAATTCATAATGGAAATGGAGATCGCAGTTTTAAATAGGGTATCAGAGAAATCCTCATTCTAAGGTGACATTGGAACAAAGATTTAAAGGAGATGATGGTGTAAACCATGAAGTCTGGGAAAGAGCATTTCAGGCAGAAAGAACCCTAAGTGAAAAAGCCTTGAAATGGGGCATAGCTGGCACGTTCCAGGAACAGCACAGAAGCCATTGTAGCTGGTGGCAGTGGAATAAAGGGATGAGTAGTAGGAGATAACAGTCAGGGAGGTAATGGATGTGGTGCCGGTGCCAGATCATGGGCATTTAGGCCACTGAAAGGGCTTTAGCTTTTACTCTGACTGAGATAGGGAGCCACTGGAAAGTTTTGGAGGTAAAAGACTGTTGTGGGGGTGGCTGGGTAGCTCAGTTGGTTAGAGCGCGAGCTCTAACAGCACAGTTGCTGGTTCGATCCCCACATGGGCCGCTGTGAGCTGCGCCCTCCACAACTAGATTGAAACAACTACTTGACTTGGAGCTGATGGGTCCTGGAAAAATACACTTAAGTAAATTTTTTAAAGTTAAAAAAAAAAAACGACTGTTGTGATCTGACATATTTTAAAAGGATCACTCTGGCTGTTCTGCAAATAATTGACTATTAAAATATTATTGCAGTCATAGTTAGGAGACTATTGCAGTAGTCTAGGTGAGAGCTGATAGGGGCTTAGACTAGGTGGGCAGCAGTGGAGATTCACTGAGAAGTGGTCAGATTCTGCTTTCTTTTTAGCAAGTAGAGCCCACAACATCTGCGGGGGCAACACAGTGTGTGTACATAAGGGATAGCAACGCAGACTTTGTAGCCAGACTGTCTGGGTTAAACCATTGTCTTTGCCACTTCTTTACTTTGTGATCTTAGACAATTTAATTCTTTATGCTTCAGTTTTCTTAGCTATAAAATAAATATGAAAAGGTAATAATACCCACCTTGCAGTGTCGTTGTAAGAATTAAACAAGTTAGTATACATACAAAGGATTTAGAACAGTGCCTGGCACACAGTAAGTACTATAGTATATGTTTTAACAGCTATCGGTTAATATTGTTCTTAATTGGATAGGTATGGGAGAGAAAAAGGAGTCAAAGCTGTCTACAAGGCTTTGCATCTGAGCACGTGGGTTAATGAAATAGCCATTAGCTGAAATGGGAAAGACTGCAGGAGCAGCAGGTTTGGGGGATATCAGGAACTCGGTTCTGTACATAGTAAGTTTGAAATGGCTGTTCATGTAGCGATAGTGAGTAGGTAATTGGATATATAAGTTTAGAGTTAAGGGAAGTGTGGGCTGGAAGTTTACATTTAGAAGTTGTTAGCAAATAAGTGGTATTTAAGACCATTTTGAGAGAAAGGATTAATTAGGCCCTAAAATGGGATGGGGCCGTGTAGTTTGGACAGCCCCTCCTTAGAGCCTCTGCTCTTCCTGAACTATCTAACGAGCCTGACAATATCTAGTTCAGGGAGAGCCAGGTTATTACAGACTCCATGGAGCTTTCCAAATTCTTCCATTGCTTTAGAATTTTGTTTTATCAAAATTGCTCGAAATAAATAGGATTAAGTTGAGTCTTAGAAATCTTTTGTTTTAATGAGACTTGTCATAAAAGTATTTGTAGGGAATTAACTTGTAAAGGGGTACCCATTGGTGGCAGTTTTACAAATTGGCTTATCTGCATATGGATTTTGTATGTATTTTTAAATTCTCAGCAGTGAAAACATTTTTCTGTGTCACCTCCTTTTACTGGTTAGCTCGTGCTCAGAAAATAGAAACTAATTTTAGCATTAGCAGATTTGTGTGCTTCAAACTATCATTCTTCATTCTGAAGTCGTGTAAGAATGATTTTTAAATAATCCATAGCCGGAGTTGCTTTTTTTTTTTAACAAAAGTTAAAATCTTAGAAGGAAACTTGGATCATATGTTCCATCTGTCAATCAGTATATCTTCATATAACGTTCTTAACATGCAGGCGTGAAGTCTCTGCTTGGATACTTTCAGTGGCATACAGAACCTCATCTCCTTATTTTCAGTATATGTCACTTATTTTTTTCTTTTAGGTATTGGAGAGAAATCTTTCTCTTAAAATCTGTTAATCATCTGTAAAATAAATTTTCTTAACTGGATGACCCTTTAGGTTCCTTCCTAGCTCAAAGACTCTGCATATAAAAATAACACTTAACCATGACAAAGCAGCACGTTATTGTCTGCTTACACCATCACTACCAGGAGGAGAGGCTCCTGAAGAGCTTGCTTTTTTTTTTTTTTTTTTGTAGTACCTCCCATGCCTAACATAGGTTGTGTGCGTAAGAGGCATTTTGCAAAGTTCTGTTAAAAGAAGCATAAATCCTCTGTCCAGGCTCACATGGATCCATTAAGTCCACACATCAGGCCTGAAGTACATCTGGCAGTGGTAATCCCCAGGGATGTCTTTCAGGTAAACCAGGAAGTCAGTCTTCCTGTGTAATAAAGCAATTCTGAGCAGCAGATCGCAATCCCATAATGGATATTTTGCATTTGGGTTGGTGCAGGGTGGGCCAAATAGGATGTTAATAATCTAAAAGGATATTCAACCCAGTCAGTAGTTTTTACTCAACAGCCTCGGAGGGATAAGTATCACCTATTGGAAGCTAGTTTTCTTACAAAAACTCTGGCGTTTGTTCCATTTATAGTAACGTAGGCTCAGTCACTGCCTGGCACCTAAGATCCAGAAGGCTCACGTTAGGGAGATGCTGGTGAGCGTGTATAATAAAGACATTCATGGTATTTTCTTGTACAAGGCACGTGCTAGCATCTTGCGGTTCAGAGATGAATGTCACATGATCCCTGCCCTCAGGAACTGTCAGGGGAGGCAAGACACCTTAACAGTCATTTCAATGTAACGTGATGAGGTCAGTGATAGAAGTGTGTGTATATAGCTGTATGGGAATCTGAAGGAAGAGCCGCTAATCCACCTGGGAGAGGAGGTTGTCAGGAAAGGTTTCCTGGAGGAAGCTGTACCTGAACTGGGTCTGGATGAATAGTAGTTAGCCAGAAAAGGGAAGGAGAACATGCCCTGGACTGGTGGTCGATTATGAATCTCTAGGGATTACCATTGTATGGGATTTGGGGAGTGGTCTCCCCCACTAAGTGCACTTGAATTGAACTACACACTCCAATTTTGGTTCAAAAACATGGTCATTATAGCTCTGAGATAAAATTTTAGCAGAACAATGGAACTGGGTGTACAGGTGCCCCAGCATTAAGTTTACACAGGCCACCGCACAACCTGCTCTATGAAATTGGCCCTGGAAAAGACCCACTTTCAGAAAAACCAAAATAGTCAAACTTCTGTTTGTTTTCAGATTAATTATTGTACAAAGATTTCCCCACTCACCACCCACTTCTTCTTTTGCCCTAAAATGACTTCTTCATTTTCTCAGAAATGATGTGGATTATTTAGTGTGCAGAATATGAAATTTCCCGAAAGAGTCCCAGTACTCTATAAAGCATAGATAAGATGACTTCATGTTGTCTTGTACTGAAGATAGCAGTGTCAGGTCTGGGATTTCTGAATCTTTTTTGGTTACGAACTTGGATGTTGAGTAATGAACCATATTATAAGGAATAGAAAAAGGTCACTTCTTGAATGTTTACCATGTTTGGTGGAATAATCTGATTTAACACACATTTAACATGTTTTCAAGTAATCTCATGAGGAAATGTTAATAACTTCATTGTGTAGATAAGAAAACTTGGGCTCAAAGAGAACAAGTAAATGGCCCAAAACACGAAGCTAGTAAGGTAGCAAACGCAGGTTTGAAGCCAGGTGCTTTTGCTCTTGTCCATGCCCTTTCCACCATACTGCCTTTATACATCACCGTTCTCAAAGCTGGGTACTGCCATGTTCTGACACTTTCATTCCCTTAGATTTTTAATATGTTTGCAAATGAAAATTGTAAGCCATTATAAAGCTTATCAAATACTCTGCTCTAAATGGCTCTTCTTTGCTCCTGATTAATTGGTGTTTTGAGGAATCTGTTTAAAATGTTCTCTTGGGCTGTTTTCTGATCAATTAATTTAGATCAGTTAATAGATAATTTACGCCTGGCAAATGAATTCTTAACAGTACGAGACAAAATGCAAGCAAAGCAATATAGTCTGCTGATTATAGCCACAGTTAGATATGAATCGCGGCTTTGACCACATCTCTAGCTTTGTAGCACATTGCCTAACCTTATCTATAAGGAGTCAAAATACATTTGACCAATTTGTGGTCCTAGCATTTTTCTACACAAATTAATTGTAGCCTCGGCCATAAGTGGCTAGGATTTGCTGTCCTGGTGGGTGTGATCAGACTGGTAGGCCCTTCAGGATCTAGCCCTGGGCGGCCCTGTTGAGTAGGCGATACGGCTGCTGTCGGCCTGCCTTAGGAGGAGGTGGGAGGAGGCACCTCAGCCGGCAGGTCATTTGTAAATTAGTCATAACAATTTCTGCTGTAGAGGGTTATTGTGAGGATGGGAGATGAGCTAGCCAGCTGCCCAGCCACAAGACCAAATCTCTAGAAAGGTGACTCTTACTATTTTACTGTAGTGTTGAATTACATTATTTCTTTGGTTCAAACTCTCTACGTGTCCCCTGTTGGTGCCTGAAAAGTAAAAGATCTTGGAAGGAAGTATATTCTCTTAATAGTTGAATCTTCTAATGTTTGAATTTTTAAAAAGAACCTGTTACATGGTACAAAAATAATAGCCAGCAATAACCGCTTACTCTGTGCCTGGTATGTTTTGAGCACTTTTATGTTTATTGACTCATTTCTTCCTTGCCGCCATCTTCTAAAGTGCACATTAGTATTACCTCCATTTTACAGTTGATAAAATGGATACAGAGGTTAAGTAACTTGCTCAAGGTCACATGGCTGGTAAGTGGCAAAGCCAGATTTGAACCCAAGCAGTTTATGCCAGAATCCATGCTTCACTACTACCCTAAATGTAGCCAGATTCAGTAATCTTGTTCTGATCTGTGCCTTTTTGTGTATGTTTAAGAAATTAATCGTTCTCTATTTTCCAATACTGCCTTCTAAAAGGTTTAAAATTTGCTTTTCACGTTTGCAATTTAGTTGTTTGGAGTGAGATAGGAATCTAAATTTTTATTGTTATATGTTGAAGGGCTTTGTTCATAGCTAACCTGTAATTCTGTAGGTCAGTGTATCTTCCTCTTTCTTCTTCTCTCTTTCCCTCCACTCCCCTCTTGGAATTTCTCCTTTTCTTCTCTCCTTCCTTTTTGAGGACAGTGCCTGCCAAAATTGGGAGTAGTGACTGAGTAATCCAGTGACTCATGGTTTCAGATGTTCAACTACTCTCCCACTGAAGCTGTAGGTTAGTTTTCTTTGGAAGCTGAAGACAGTGGTTCTGTCAGCTGGATTCTTGCAGGGGAACCATGCACTGGAAGGACATAGCCCAGGTAGGAGAGAAGTCAGATTAAAGACAATATGGTTTATTTCTTTAGTTACTGTGTAGAGAAATAAGATCACATCCAAACTGTGGTCATTTGTAAATAATTATATTGAAAGTTTATTGGGTTTCTTTTTTTCAATTTTAGAGATATAATCAAACCTTGTTTATAGTCTCAAAACCATCTTCTCACCAGTATGATCCATTTTTATCCTCCAAGAGTAATAATTAAACTTGATTTCCAGATCTACACTTCTTTAGACAACAGATTGCATGTAAGTTGATATTCAAATTACTAACAAAGAATCTAAGGAAACTAGACCATCCAGGCATTTAAGCTGGCAATATTGGAGCTAATAGTATTTCATATTGCTTTCCTTTTATACTATGGTAGATTTTGAGCTATTAAACATAAATACACAGTCAGGGTCATGTTACATATGGTAGTTATGGCATCTGAAATCCCATTCAGAAAGAAAATCACACAGTGGGATCCCTGTACAACATGAGAGTGAACCTAACACACTGAAGAGAGTGGGTTTCCAGGATCTCTTCTTACAACTCTTGGCAACTTGACTATCTGGAACTCTGACTCATCCTCCCTTTCTGCCTTCCTCTGGCCCTTGCACTGCTTGTTAACATGTACTTGAAGATGAATGGGGCAGATGGAGGATGTGATGCAAAAGAGTGGCTGTGCTAGTCCCTAACTATTCTGGATATTCTTTTGTATTAGTGGAGCATAATATCATCCTGTTACTCATTTTGGTTTTAAGTTACCTTTTGATTTTACTTAAGTGCACAATATTTCTTATGTGTTCATCTAGAAAGAAATATTGTTTTTATTCACATCAGTAGTAATACATTGAATCCAATAATGAACTGAATGTGTTTTAGAGTTAGAGATCAGCATGATTTCTGCTCAGATGGCAAACTGAGGAGATACAACCAAGATGAAAATAAGAGGATGCATCTGTAGACTGACAAGTTAATTATTAGCATTTCATAAGTATTTCAGAATTGGTGTATTACTGTCATCACAAAAATGGAATTCAACGTTTTTTAATATGAGGGTAACCTATATCGAGCAAATTGTTGCTGGGACAGGTTAGGGACTGTAAGCAAGGAAAAGAGTGTGCTCTTAATCTCCAGGATGGTAAGTTTGTGATTAGACATGCTTACTGGGAGTTTTTATTACCCTGAGATGGTTATTTTATTATTTATTTCTGTTACTGCTTAATAGAGAAGTTTCTAAAGCCTTTTGGCATAAGCCCTACTCTAATTCACCACCACAAGCCACCAGGGGCGCCTTCTTGAATTTTTTTTTTTCCTCCTGAGTTAGGAAAATTAACCTCTTTCCAGCTTTGGCTGACGGCTTTGAAATGTAATACCCTGTTTGACTTAGCCAGACAGTCAGTTCTAAGGCGTCTTTTGGAGCAAAAATTAATATAATAAAGTTAATATTATATAAGACCCGATCTTATATAAGACCCGGTCTTATTTTAATATATTATATTATTATATTAATATTTTATATTTATTATATTATACTATATTATATTATATATTATATAAGACCCAGTCTTATACTGTAGTAAAATAAGACCCGGTCTTATATTAATTTTTGCTCCAAAAGACGCATTAGAGCTGATGGTCTGGCTAGGTCTTATTTTGGGGGAAACATGGTCGTTTAAGTTTTAAAATTTAAGCAGCTTGTCTTTTTCTTCAAGTCTTTTAAATCGTTGCTCACTCATATGAAAGGAAAAGTCATTGTGTAGGTTTTAGAGTCCATTGCCTAATAAAAATCGTTTATTAGATAGAACTCACAAAATTTGAGCTCCAAAAGGCCTGAACTTTGTCACTGACTTGTTCTTACTGCCCCTTCTCAAGTCTTCATGTTATCTTGCCCAAGTTTATCAGTTACTTGTGATGTGGGATTTCAACTCTCAAGAGTGTACCATGTTCATCCTTGTCACTTTTAGCAGTGCCTTCCCATCTTACCTCCACCTGTCTCCAGCTACCAATAAGTGTCCCTGTTAGAATAGAAAGAATGATTCCATCACCCTTGATATGATTTGGGGAAAAAACACTGATAAAAATTGGATTTTTTAACCTAGACAGTAAAATATCTGTTCTTCCCTGCATTTTCGGGTGACCATAATCTGGATTGGAATTACAGCGATGTCTGAATACTAAAATGATAATAATAATTAAATTGAAATGCAGATGTATCTTGTTTTACACAGATATGCTTCTAAACAAAAGTATGTACGATGTGCGCAAAATGTGAATTCATGCTTTAAACCCACTAGAGGAGCTTTGTTATTTAAAGAAATACTATACTAAATCCTCTAGCAAAGGAAAACTACCCCACTTTACATTTTTGTGCAAATCTTTTCATACATGTTTTGCTTAAAGCCAAGTATATTTCCTTAAATGAGGATAATATGCAAGAGGGAGACAGGGCGTAGACAGGACAGAAGGAATTAGGTCAGCTCTCTGTACTAAGATCTGAGTCTAGGTGAATTTTCAGTACATTGTGGCCCATTGATTCTGGAGCAGTAGTCTCCTTGGGCTCCTTCTAACATCCGCCTCTTACTTTTACGCTAGATCGAGCGGTTGGAAGTAAGCAGCCTCGCGCAGACGTCCAGTGCAGTGGCCTCCAGCACCGATGGCAGCATCCACACAGACTCTGTGGATGGGACCCCAGACCCTCAGCGCACCAAGGCTGCTATCGCTCACCTGCAGCAGAAGATCCTGAAGCTCACGGAACAGATCAAGATTGCACAGACAGCCCGGGACGACAATGTTGCCGAGTACTTGAAGCTTGCCAACAGTGCAGATAAGCAGCAGGCCGCCCGCATCAAGCAGGTCTTTGAGAAGAAGAACCAGAAATCTGCCCAAACTATCCTCCAGCTACAGAAGAAACTTGAGCACTATCACAGGAAGCTTCGAGAGGTGGAGCAGAATGGGATCCCCCGGCAACCAAAGGACGTCTTCAGGGACATGCACCAAGGTCTGAAGGACGTGGGAGCCAAGGTGACTGGCTTCAGTGAGGGCGTGGTGGACAGTGTCAAAGGGGGACTCTCCAGCTTCTCCCAGGCCACCCATTCAGCCGCAGGCGCCGTGGTCTCAAAGCCCAGAGAGATCGCCTCACTAATTCGAAATAAATTTGGCAGTGCGGACAACATCCCTAACCTGAAGGACTCTTTAGAGGAAGGGCCCGTGGACGATGCGGGGAAGGCTTTGGGGGTGATTTCAAACTTTCAGTCAAGCCCAAAATATGGTAGCGAGGAAGATTGTTCCAGTGCCACTTCAGGCTCCGTGGGAGCCAACAGCACCACTGGAGGCATTGCTGTAGGAGCGTCCAGCTCCAAAACCAACACCCTGGACATGCAGAGCTCAGGATTTGATGCACTATTACACGAGATCCAAGAGATCCGGGAAACCCAGGCCCGACTAGAGGAATCCTTTGAGACCCTCAAGGAACATTATCAGAGGGACTATTCATTAATAATGCAGGCCTTACAGGAAGAGCGGTATAGGTAAGTTATGTGGAATTAAAATGCTAAATTATTTATGTTTGGGGTTCGCCTCCCTTTGGATATGGGGGAGTGGCTTTTAAAGATTCTGTAGAATGTCTTTCTCTGGAATGTCCAGAGCACTTGAGATATGTCATATGACATCTGCATGAGTTCCTATCATAGACTGCAAAAGACAGGCCCAGCAAAGTTAAATGACTCCCAAGGTCACATACTAATGAAGTGTTGTAGTCACATAGCTCTCCAGTCTTTCATTCCAGTTTAGGACTTTAAAATGAAGCCCAAACTTTCTAAGCATTCCACCTATTTATTTGTAATCACAGATTCACAAGTCACTGCTGCCTATAGCTATACTACATTGAATTCAAAAGATCTATTATAATCCTCTAAACTCTGTAGAAATCAAAGGTACAGCCCAGCCAAAACGTAAGGAACCCTGTAGATATTTGGCCTTAAACACACTTATCTGGGCAGTTGATGTAGAAAGATTAGACTGGAAATAAATCCAGATAAACATGTTTATTATCTTTATTATGAATTGGCAACATTTGAATGGGAGTGGACTTAAATATGAAATGGTTATACAGTAGTTAGAGGATTCTCAAAAGGCTAAAGGCTTTGAGTCGTAATCTGTACTAAGATAGAAGCTAATGTCTTTTTTGGGTTTCATATTATACTCCATGTTCATATTAGACCACTCTCAGTTGATCTCCTTCTGTGTGTGTCTTTTCCCTTTGTTTCAGTCACACACACAGGGAGAACTAATATTTCCCGTGGCGTACTCATTGAGATCCAAACTTTGTTAGCCAGAGACAGGCTCCTCACTGACACGGATTAAGGGCTAGTCTTAGGGAGCCAGAGGTCGGGTTAGGTCTTAAAAGGTGTGGGTTCTGGTCTGGTTCCAATTGCAATACTTCTATGATATCAGTGGTTGAACAGACAATCTTTTAAGGTCCCTTCCATCTCTTTTTTTAAAAAGTGATTCTTTTTTACAGTTTGCTTTTATGAGATAATCTCAGGGGCCGAAGTAAATTATTCATGTGTATCAATAAACTCTGAGAGGAGTTACAACAGCAAGCTCTTTTCACATGGTGAAAATGCTAATCAGTAATTCCGCCCTGCCTCTTCACTCTTCTGTCCTTCAATTCTAACTTAAGACTTTCCAGGAGGAAAAAAGAAAAGTGAGTATGGGAGAGAGAAATGAAGTTCTAAAAGCAAATACATTACTATTCTTATTTCAGTGTTATATATATTCTTTAATATACTTCGAAGACAATATCTAATGCAGTGAACAATCTAACAAAGATTCACATGGACTCCAAAAATAAAACACCTGGTCCTTTGTAGCATCTTACACCTAACTCCCAAGTTCAAATTCTAGTTCTGCCACTTACTGATCTTGAAGTTCCTGAACATCTCTAAATCTTGGTTTCCACATCTCTAACAGGAATAATAATAGTCCTTCCTAAGGTTACTGTGACATTTAAATGAAGTAATTTATGTAGAGAACAGAGCACATATGTGCCTGGCCCTCTAAGTGCTTGATTGATGTTAGATAGCAGCTGCTACTGTTGCTATTAAAATACACCCCTCTAAACACGGAGACCTGGGCGTTCCACAGTCAGTTGCTCAAAAAAACAACTGCCTGCTTTGACCCCTAAATGGATAGCAAAACATCATATAAATTCTTCCAGAGCTTACAATTCATGTAGAGTTACTATGACTTCAAGTCAGATATAGATCAGTGTGAGACCATCAAAGGAAAACAGGTCTTCCAAGGCCAACCTTTGTATCCACTTAAAATCATTCAGAGACTGGACAGAACTAGCTCCTTATCACCTCATTAGAAGAATCAAGTCCAAGCAACTTGCAAGCTAATCAGAAGTGCATTTCTATTGTTGTACTTTGGGGTCTCTACAGTAGGTATGGCATGAAGAGAGAATAAAGAAAACCTTTGAATTTTCAAAAACAGAGCTAAAACCTGGGGGGCAAGGGAAAACATAATATATAACATGTAATCTGTTTTTTGTTAAAACAGAATTTTGAAGAAAGAAAGCCCTTTTCCCCCTCAAGAAACGCAGGGGAAAAGTCAAAGCTATTTTACTAAACTATTTTGTTGCACCAATATTTCCAAGTATAGAGCAGCTAGATTTCTCCTTCGTTATATATGTCTTTACACAGTAAATCTATCTAATTTTTGTTGGTCTTTGAACTGTTTCACATAAGTGAAAATTTCCCCACAGATTGAATCTTATTCTTTTAAAAGGCACTAAAACTTTTTACATTTTAAGAATTTTCGGAGGATTTATCTTGTTTTAACAGATACACTGAACCTAACTTGATTAGAAATAGTTTAAAACGGTAGTGTTCTAACTTAGAGTGATACCTTCAGGTCAGTGGGTATGTAAGGATACGCACGTACGTTACAGTGAAGGATCCCAGACAGCTTGCTTTATAAAGTTCTTTTGTCTGCTTTTTATGGCTTCTTTTTTTCCTCCTTTCCATATCTCTTTCACACTGTTAATAAGCTGCCTGCAGAAAGCCTCTCTTTACTAATTTCTGTATCTACTCTCTTATAGGCTTGGCTTTTCTCCTAGGGAGGAAGGGGGCTAGGGTTGGGCTTGAGGGACTCTTCTCTGACCAAGAACCAATTAGTGTGTATATGATGGCTGCTTTAGATACAGTCCTGGTTATTTCCTCTGCGTTGGTTTATTTTACTATTATCTCCGTTGACAGGAGGGAGGCCCTCCCTGTGTTTCGCTTGGTACTGAAATGATACGGAGGACACCACCACTCACAGCATTTACCAAACTCCTGTGATGTGCATGAAGCCAGGTGCCTTACATATATTTGCAAATCCTCACAGTAGCCTTGCAGGTAGATTATATCATCCTTACTTTACAGTTTAAGGAAATTAAGACCTATTGGGTTCTAAAATTTGCCAAAGGTCCCTCAGTAAGTGGTAAAGCCAGGAATCAAATCCAGTTTTATCTGACTCCAAAGCCAGTGTTCTTTTCATACCAGGACAGGTTTTTCTTTCCCAAGCTCAACCCTGAAATCTATGTGGTTGAAAGACTATAGTCTCACTCTAAGACGCGTTGACTGCATTGGCAGTGGGTGTGGGGCCTTTTCCAGGTCAAAGTATGCGTTTCACTAAAAGTTGAGTCACTATTTTCATAAACATATTTTATAAAATTCTGTGAATGCACAAGCTCTGGAAAGCTTTCTCAAGCTAGTACAACAGTGTATGTAAGTAATAGGGGGAAACTACTTAAGGAAACCCCCATTCCCATCTTTATTTCCCCCTTTTCAGATTCCCTTCTCAATCATGTCACCCCAGTTGAGTAACACGAGAGCGAGATTTTTGCTCAAGACCGTCTCCTTACTCTGGAATAATCAGAAGCGTTCAGGAGCCTGTGGAGCACACACTCTCTTCACCACATAATTGTGCCGTGACTGAATAGTACTTCTTTAGCTCCCACATGCACTTAGCTCCGAAGCCGTGGTCGCAGAGCTGGGATCTGAACTCCGCTCCAACACCTGACTAGGAGTGTAGACTTTGCGCTTTGCATTGAGCCCTCAGATATGAGTGAGATCGTGTATTTTGGGAAAGTAGGAGGCAAGGTTTAGACTTTTCTTTTAGTGATGGGATCTGTACTGACTTCAAATTCTTCTTGTCCTGCTTGTTTCTTCATCCCATTAAAGGATTATTGCAGCTTTGTTATGGGGTTCGCTTAGTACTTCAGAGATAGAGGGGCCTCTTAGATACCCCGTTTAATCTTGTTCTACAAATGAGTACACTGAGGCCCAGAAAGACAAAGTAACTTGCCAGGTCACACAATAAAATGATTTAACCTATATGTAATTTGCTACTTAAACTAGAAGATGACTCCTGTTCCCATAGTGAGTATAACGTATTCATGAGTTTCCGTAGGATAAAGTTCAGCGGAGCAAAACGCATTGAAATTAGGAGAGAACTAGGAAAACAATTCATTGACAGTTTTATAAGTTGCCTTTGTCAGTTTTCCCCTAGGCGATCTGACTCAGCTACTGCCGGTGTAAAGCAGTGTCATGTAGGGCAGGCTAGAAACCCTCCTGGTGTTGATGAGCAGTAGTGCCATTCTGAAAGCTTCTATTTTAAGGGCATTACTGTCCTTTGGAAATTGGCTTCTGAGATTGTATTAAGCCCGGAGATATTTTAAATTGAACTGAGTCATAAGAGCAAAAATACAGAGCAGTCAATCACATGAAGCAGAACAGTCGGTAACAAGGTAACCCATTAACACAGGCCATTGGCATTCTAACTACACAGATTGTTGTTTAAATGTTTTACTATCACTGGACATACGATAGATATCTGGTCAGATATAGCTGTTTTAGCCCCTTTACCAGGTGTTAGCTCTGATTGTCATCTGTAAATTGATCCGAGACTCTCCAGTGGATATGTAGACTAAGTTTGGCAAACAAGTTAGAAAAAGAAATTGAGAATATTGGATCAGATTAGCTCTTTGTTTATGAGAGAAAAAAGCCCAATTAGAGAATCTCTTAGGAAGGGTGAGACCTTCCATAAAAGAGATTTTCAGATGAGCTCCTCCCAGTTTAGCCACTGAAGAGGTAAATAATGGAGGGAATATGAGAAGGAAGGAGAAAGGAAGGTTGGAGGGGGGAACAGAAGGAGAGAAAATAAATGACTTCATTCATGAATTGAGGTCAGACAAGCCTAAATTTGCTTGTCAGTTCTGACACTAGCCGTGTGACCTTACGTAACTCATCTGAGCCTCAAGTTTCCTCTATAAAAACAAGGTAATGATTTCTGTTGTACAGGTTTGTTGTGATTATTAAATGAGGTAATGTTTGTGGAAGCACCTCGTGTGGTCTGGGGTGTGCCAGGATGTTAGAAAGCTGTCATTACCAAGTTTCCCAAAGCCCCTCTAGCTTTGATTTAATCCCTGTATGCTTTAGGCATCTGCTGCTCCTTGTCTTTAAGATAATGCCCGCCCTGAAGGTTTGGGGGACTGTCCTCTGGAGACTGGTTCTGTACTTGTTCCTTTTCAACGGAAGTCTAGTTCAGTGTTTCTGAGCGTCTTTATGGGCTTCAACACAAATAAGGTAACAGAAGGTGAGGCAAACTCCACTTTCCCCAATTCAGCCAAGAATGTAGTCAAGCTGCCTCGCATGTCATAGATCCCCCACCCCACCTATGTCTCTCTATTCTGGCCAAATACTAGGTCCCTGGCAAGCATTTGGGAAACAGTACAGTTGTCTGCTCCCATAGTTGCCTGTCTGTGTCAGCCCAGGGACCTAGTTCTTCCTGTTTCTCTCAGTACCTGCTCTACAAGATTCTTCAGCCATCCTGTCCTGGTGACCTGTTGCCCAACCAGGGAGGCACAACTGGCTCTCAGAGATGACTCCAAGCTTTTGACCACACCCAAAGAGGGGTGCACGAGGTGAAGCATTCCCCGCCTGTACACTCACCCAGTTTCTCATTGGTCAGGAATTTGACCCAAAAGAGCCCTGACTTATTTTTGATCTAGGAAGGTGACTGCTGTTTTGACTAATTCAGTGGATGAAACACTTTTCCAAAATCACTATTCATTTATGAATTGTTCACCTACAACAAAATCTGGATGTGCTGTAGTACTTTGTAGGTAGAGCAGGTTTTGCTCCTGGGGTTGGGGGAGGAATTTCAGCTGCCCAAATATGATGTCACCTCCTTTTTAAAAAAAGGATCTTACAATGTTAAGGCTTTCTGTTTGCTAATAGTTATACTCAAACCAAATTTAGGCGTCTACATTCCCTTTGAGTTGTAATGATTTACAAAGGACGTTTGAGTCGAAAAGTCTCAGAATGAGGTTATTAATCTCATGCTACTTTGTGTTCCACATGGAGTCACATGAAAAGCATGTGCCAGTCAAGGTCATATATAGTTTTTTCCAGTACCCCCGCCCCTGTCCAGAGAGCTTTAATTAGTGTTAGATGAAGGAATTAAAATTCCCTATAGGGCGTTCTTGGTTTTAAGAAACCCTATAAAAAAGACTGTATGAAATGACCTTCCCTTCCCCACCCCAGTCTTTGGTTTGGTGTTAATATTTAATGACAAGACAGAGGTGTTCTGTCTATGGATTCCTTAGGCATCTGGCTTCTCGCTTTAGGATTCAGACTGGAAGGAAATGCTAGCCAGTAAATTAAGCAAAAGAGATTATAACATTAATAATGGGAGTAGTGGGAAGTCGGTGGGAACTGGAGTATAGGTGTTTTCTTCCTTTTGTTGTTCTCCAGTTTTTGCATTTGATTAGTATAGGAAAAAGGTTTTTTAAAAAACAACAATAAAAAATCTAAAAACAAGGCACAAACCAAGTGGTTCAGATCCTAACTACACTTCGCTAACTAACAGGAAAGTTACTGCATCTTCCTCAGCTTCCCATTTCTTAATTATCAATTGAAGGTACCTCCCAGGAAGGAAGGAGGTGAGAATTAATGTAGATATGTCCTCATGAATCTGAGTTCCTTCCTCCGAGGCAGACGCGACTCATAAAAATATGGAGGAGGGTACTTGTTCTTGTTATTAGTGGTGCTAGTGTTTTGATGCTTATGATGATTAAGTAGATTAGCTTGAACCCCAAATGCCTCCCCTACATGCACTCCTCCACCCAAAATAACACCACATCATTTTTCACGGGGTTCTTTGTGTTAGCCTGTTTTTAGACCATAATTTCACGTGTGGGTTAAGCCACTTAGAGGCTGATGGCACTGAAAAAATGTTTGGCTGGAATTGCTAAGCATGATCAGTTTATGAGGTTGTGAAAAGAGCTGAGGAACAAGCTTCCATGACCGGGGTAAACAAATTAAGGAAAGTGTTTTAATAATGACAGACCAGTAACGTTCTTTCAAGATACTGAGGCAACCCAGAAGATCTGCATTCCAAGACACCAAGGCATCTTGCCAACTTCTTTGTTCATCACATTTTGCAAAAGCCTCCAAGTTTATGGCTTTATCAGTTTCCTCCCTGATGTTTCCTGCAGATTGGAGGGGCTTACCAAACACAACTATTTGTGTAAGTGTAAGAGGATTTCAGTTACACAATAACAGCTGCAACTTTTGTTCTTTCAGAAAGTCATCATTCTCCAGGTAATTCTTATGACTTGAAGAGGTGAACAAATGCTGGTAGTTATTAATGAATTATTGGGGCTGTTGCAGCTGGACCCATTGTGGGTCTTGCTTCACCCCTGAGTTCTGCAGCTTATGAGCAGGAACTGGGACTCAAACCCAATGTTCCTGGCTATAACACCGATAATCAATTTTTCCCTTTTTTTTTTTTTTTTTTACTTTCAAACACACTGCAAACTTGAAAAAATTTGTACAGTGTATGCCCATATACTTACCTCTTAGATTCTACATTTTACTGTATTGTTTTATCATGTATCTTTCCATCTACCCATCCCTCTCTGTTTTATTTTTTAATGCATTTCTAAATAAATTGCAGACATCCCTAATCTTTTTGAACAGCTTTATTGAGACATAATTCATATGCAATACATTTCACCCATTTAAAACATACAAATCAGTGGTTTTTAGTATATTCACAGATATATACAACCATCACCATATTCACTGTTAGGACATTTTCATCAACCTCCAATCTTCCCAAACCTGTCCCAGCCCCTAGGCAACCATTTATCTTTCTGTCTCTATAGATTTCCCTGTTCTGAACATTTCATATACGTGGACTCATACAATTTGGCGTCTTTCTGACTGGTGTCTTTTACTAGCCGAGTATTTTCAAAGCTCATCCATGTTATAGCACGTGTCATTCATTTCTTTTTCTTTCCAAATAATATTCCATTGTATGAACACACCACATTTTGTTGATCCATTCATCAGTTGATGGACATTGAGTTGTTTCTGCTTTTTTGCTGTTGTGAACATTCATGTACAAGTTTTTGTGTGGAAATAAGTTTTCATTTTTCTTTGGTGTATGGTAATTCTATGGTTAGCTTTTTGAGGAACTGCCAAACTGTTTTTCAAAGCAGTTGCACCATATTACGTGTCCACCAACAATATACCAATGTTTGAATTTCCTCACATCTTTACCAACATTTGTTATCTCCTTTTTTATTGTAGGTCCATAATCTTTTTTTTTAATTAAATATTACTTTATATAGTGGCTGGAACAATACCAGTGTGGCTAAAAATCTATTTTTTTTTTTTTTAAGATTTTATTGGGGAGGGGAAACTGTGTGTTTTCGCAGGAACACATATTTATTCATCAGCTCCAAGTCAAGTCGTTGTCTCAGCTCCAAGTCCAGTCACCATTTTCAGTCTTTAGTTGCGGGGGGCGCAGCCCTCCATCCCATGCGGGAGTCAAACCAGCAACCTTGTTGTTAAGAGCACGGGCTCTAACCAACTGAGCTATTCTTCTTCCCCTCAGCTCAAGGTGCCATATTCAGTCTTAGTTGCAGAGGGCACAGCTTGCTGGCCCATGTGGGAATCAAATCGGCAACCCTGTTGCTCAGAGCTCGCGCTCTAACCAACTGAGCCATCCGGCCACGCCAGGTCCATAACCTTTTTATTACACTCCTTCTCCCATTGACTCTACCTTGACATCAAAATCTAAACCATCGTATCGTCCAACTCCCTTTGTAGCTATGTGATTTGGATCAACTATAGACCTCTTACGCATACAAAGAGTTAGCTTATCTGGGCTTCTTGCGTAGTTTCAAAGTGGTATCACAGTGTAGAGATTAACAATTTGGGTTTTAAAGTCAAACAACCTGGATTCAGATTTTTGCTGTGTGCCTTGGGCAAGTCCCTTTACCTCACTGACTTCAGTTTCCTCGTCTGTAAAGTGCAGATAATACCTAGTACCTCCTTGGGGTTGTGGAAATGAATTTGCATCGTAGGCATTAAATAAATGGTAGCTCTGCTGCTGCTGCTGTTACTTTTTAAGCTGTTCTAATGGTATATGGGAGCCATGTTTAACATCAAATAAGATTCCCCAACATTCCTGAAAGACTATACAATTTGTGGGCCAAGAGGTTGTGGCGGTAGCCTGTGGAAGCCAAAGATGTCACATGGGTCTGCTGTCATCAGCATGCAGTCCGGTTGCGACCACCCTGCCACCAACATCAATCCTTAGCTTAGGAGGGTTCTTTGCTGCCAGACCCAGCCTTTCCCTTAACCCAAGGGACTGACATATTGGGACACATTCTTTAAAATGCCTCTCTAGTGAGGAGAGAGAATGATAAAAATCATCAAACACTAAAAGCACCACAAACCAGTGGACTTAAATTCATAAAAACACAATATATTACCATAATATTGAGGCATTTGGTAGAAAATCAATTCCAGAGGTGGCACCTGTTTCCGAGCACATGCCCTGGGCAGCATATGATTGAAAAGGCAGAATCACAGAGAATATCTGCCCTAGTTACAGACAAAAGGTGGAAACACTTTCTGATCACTCTGTTCAGTAACTTTAGTAACAGTTTCATCAGGAAAGAAAGCAGTACAGATTCCCATCAAGGATAAAGGAGAACGAAATAGGATTCAGTAACATAGTTAAAAGGGTCAGACTGGGCCTTTAAAAAAAAAAAAATCCTTGTTTCTTAGAGAAAGAATGAAGTTTAAGGATCTAGTTATTTATCACATAATTATTGGAAGGGAGAATGTTGGTAATGCTGCAACATAAAAATTACCTTAAACTTCCATGTATTTCTTAAAAGTTTGTGGCTGCTTGCATCACTGCAAATACTATGTATAGATGTTAAAAACAAGGGAAAGGGGAGGATAGTTTTAAATGTTTGAGTTCTAGCATTTTTACTTTTTTTACCACAAAGCCCTCGGAGGCTCAGGTGCTAGCGGTAGGTGGTGCTCAGTGGTAGCATATTCTGTTGGGATGAGCCCTCTGTCTGACAAAGAGGCTTCCTTCTGGTCGCCGTAAGGGGGGGACGTGTTTATTCTTTCCTTTCTGGTCTCTCTCCTACCTGTGTAGCCAGCTCTGTTTGACTCCTGGGACTCCACACACAGCCTCTCCCGCTCTGCCCTCCTCACCTCGACCTGATAACCCATTTTCCTAACACACTGTTCCTCATGTCACCCTCTCCCCTCAGCAGTCTGCTTTGAGCCCGTGTATTGTCTATTCCAGAACCTCTACTCCCCTGTCTACCTTTTAAGACCAGATTTCCTTTTTTCCCCCCTCCAACCTAGAGCCACCATTTCACTTATCCTGTACATCCCTACCTCCTGCCCTTTACCCATGTTCTTTTCCACCTGGAATCTCTGATCTCATGCTTTAAACTTGTTCCAATCTTGCTGGTCCTTAGATGCCCTGCCCAGGTTTCATCTTTATGTAAACTTTCTTATATGTAGTCTTAGGTGCTAGAAATACAAGGTAATTAAAATGAATTAAAATCCCTGCTCCCAGAGAATCTCATCTCCCTTCATTTTCCCTCTTTTTCACTTAGTTATAGCCACACTGGCCTACTTTCTGTCCTTGAAACCTGCCAAGCTAGTTCCCATCTTGAGAATTTCGTACTTGCTATTCCTTGTGCTTTAAGATGCCCCTCCATCTTCACCAGGCTTGTTCATATCATCATTCAAGTTCCAGCTCTCTTTGTTGAAGAGCATTCAGGGAAGCGGCCTTACCTGACAATTCCAACTTCACCAGACTCCGGGCACTCTGCTGTACACCCCTAGTGGTCTTGTTTGCTTTACTTACCCACATCTTGTTTTTTCTGCCTCCTTCCTCCTCTCCCCCACCTCCCACTTTAGAATGTAAACTCCTGAGGACAAGGTTTTCCTGTCTTGTTTATCACAGTTTCCTAGTATTTTGAACATATCAGGCACACAGCAGGCTTTCAGTAAATATTTGTGGACTGAGATGTCCCAGACCCTGTGCTTCGCCATGGGAATGATGGACTGTGATCATGAACACCCAGGTGAGTGACCTGTCCAGTATCAGAATAAGCTACTGGTGACTGCTGGGTCAGTTTCCATTTACGTGCTGTTTATCTTTTGATGAGACCTGCTAAAGTGTACTCCAGTTTTTGCCTCTCCATTATGCTACTCAGAACAGAGTAAGAACTGCCTCATTTATTATTGAGGTGTGCTCAAAGCTAACTGTGGCTGCTTGCATCACTGCAAATACTATGTGTGGAGAAGAATGTGGAAGAGCCGCGTTGCTGCTACGATATGGCCCTGTGAGCCCCGGCCACCCCGCTTCTGTGTGCTTTCATTTTCTTCCTTTGCAGAATGAGTTTTGGGGATTGGATGTGAATAATACCTGGAAACATACAGAATGCCTACAATTTTAACTTTTCCCCCCTTCTTAGATGTGAACGATTAGAAGAACAACTAAATGACCTAACAGAGCTCCACCAGAATGAAATCTTGAACTTGAAACAGGAATTGGCCAGCATGGAAGAGAAAATTGCATATCAGTCCTATGAACGGGCCCGGGACATCCAGGTTAGTATGAAGGATCGGGTATAAAAGCAAAATATTAACAGAAAATAGAATGGTGGTTGCCCAGGGCTGGGGAGTTGGGGGGATTATTGCTTAATGGACACAGAGTTTCAGTTTTACAAGAGGAAAACAGCTATGAGGTGGACGGTAGTGATGATTGCACAACAGTATGAATGTATTTAATACCACTGAACTGTACACTTAAAAATAGTTAAAATGATAAATTTTATGTTATGTATTTTACCACAATAAAAAAAAAGGAGGGTGGATGGGTGGCTCAGTTGATTGGAGCACGTCCTCTCAACCACAAGGTTGCCGGTTCGACTCCTGCAAGGGATGGTGGGTTGCGCCCCCTGCGGCTAACAACGGCAACTGGACCTGGAGCTGAGCTGCGCTCTCCACAACTAAGACTAAAAGGACAACAACTTGACTTGGAAAAAGTCCTGGAAGTACACACTGTTCCCCCAATAAAGTCCTGTTCCCCTTCCCCAATTAAAAAAAAAAAAAAATCTTAAAAAAATCGAAAAAGGAGTGAAGTACTGATACATTCTGTATAACATGTATGAATCTGGAAAACATGCTCAGTGAAAGAAACCACTCACAAAATGCCTCATATTGTATGATTCCATTTATATGAAGTGTCTAGAATAAGCGAATCTATGGAGACAGAAAGTAGGTTGCCAGTGGGTGTGAGAAGAGGTAGTAGGGAGTAATAATAGCTAAGGGGTAGGGTGTTTCTTTTTGGGGTGACAAGAATGTTCTGAAATTTTGATAGTAGTGATGGTTGCACAACATTGTGAATTTACTAAATGTCACTGAATTGTACACTTTAAAATGGTAAGTTTTATGTTACGTGTATTTTACCACAATGAAAAGAAGTTTAGAAAAAGAAGATGGGAAGGATAGAGTATCAAAAGACGTGAATACCAATTGTAATTCACCTGCTCTTCAAGTGAGGTGCATTTCTCAAATATCTATCCCACTTGGAGGCGGTATGTTTGCTTGCAATCTTGGGAAATGTTTGTCAGGATCACAGTGGTCTCAGTGTACGGAAAAGCACATGCATCACCTCTGTTAGTTACTGCTTCAAGATCTGCTCTGACAGGTCTCATGGCCGTCTCATCTATCTTCTCCTTCTATATAGCAAAGGGGGCTTTTGTCCTACCTTCCAAATCCAAACCTTTTACAGGCATATTGCCAGGCAGCTTGTGAGAAATACAAGAGACAGTAATATTTAGAGGGTCGGTGGCCTTCTAGTTTGTTCTGTGGGAAAATAGAATATTTAACTTTTTCTCATTCCAATTGGGAGGTGTTTCTAAGGGAACAGTTGGTGGTTTCATATGAAGGCATCTTGAAATAAGTCTTAGAGAAGGGAAGCAGTCCAGGAAAGCTGTATTACATACAGTAGCCTAAAAGAATCGAGAACGTCTACATCATTTGCCCAGCTGCGATCTTCTCCGGGCCCCTGAATTCTGTTTTAGTTTTTTTCCCCACCATCATAGTGAGCTGAGAAGTATGCATTGTCTGTCCATTCTCTAGCTACCTTCAGTCTGAAGTTGCCTGGCCTTCACTTCAAATCCTAGGAAACCAGGACCCACTGAAACCAAGACAAGAAAAATCCAGGGCTTGAATTTTGGAGGGAACCTGACCATAGCTAAGGAAATAGGTTACAGCCTCTGAGTGTTACAGTGAATTTCACACAAACTCACAGGTGAAAGTCATGGTCTTGATGGGAGCCGATCACTTGTAATGTTTGGTTACTATTTGGGCATAATGTCCTCTTTACAGAGATCAACCTTAAAAAGAGGAGCATACTTAAAAAGAGAGCAGGGAGCCCTGTACACTGACATGTCGGGGATTTACTCACCTTGAAAAGCACCAGGTAGTGTGTGTGAGGATGTCCAAAGGATACTCACCTCGCCGTTGTTATAGTGGAAGAGTGGGAGCTAAATCTCTCCAGTAGGGAACTGACTGAATAAACCGTGACATTCATACTATGAAATGATAGTATGTAGCAGTTAAAAAGAATAAGGTGGGTCTCTATGTATTGACGTGGGGAGATCACCAAGACTCACTGTTGCGTGAAAAAGGCGAGTTGTGGATCAGTTCCTATAGTGTGATACTATTTATATTAAAATAGAAAGTCAAAAACAATTCCGTGCATTTCCCTAGGCATACGTATGTATACACTTAAACACAGGTGAAAGGATGAGCACACACCACACTGACAGTATTACTTCAAGGGCAGGGACTAGAATTGAGGAAAATACCAAGAGAGATTATGTGTCTTATTTGAAATTTTTTTAATGTTGTGCAAGTATGTGTGTCCTGTGCAACTTAATTTTTAAATGAAAAAGAGAAACAAAAGCATATATTTGAGGTCTTGTCGTCAAAATGTTCAAGACCAAACCTGACTGAGACCACTGCTTCCTCTGTGAACCGTCCCACAGGAATGCAATGGAGGGCAGTTTAGGTGAATAATAATTACTGGAATAGTGAGTTATGCATTTGGCCTCTCACAGTCAAGACTCTAGCTTACTTGCTTGCTTGTTTGTAACAAAAATTAGATTCTATTTGAAATCAGGTATCACAGAGTAGATTACTGGCCTAAAGGTTACCACACCTTCGGAAAATATTTGCAGAAAAGACAGTGGTGTGACGATGCTGAATCCATCTCAGCATTCATTTTATAAAAATTAAAATGTATTGGGGTAAAATGTGTTGGTTAATAGCATTATATAAATTTCAGGTGTACAACATTATAATACATCATCTGTATACTCTTATTTTGTATGCTCACCACCAGAAGTCTAGTCTCCTTCCCTCACCTTGTATTTTATCCCCGTTACCCTATTCTTCCTCCCCCAAGCTCCTACTCTGGTAACCACCACCCGTTGTCTGGACCTGTGAGTGTTTTTTTGTTATATTCATTTGTTGTTTTTTGTTTTGTGTCCCACATATGAATGAAATTATATGGTTCCTATCCTTTTGCATCTGACTTTCACTTAACATAATACTCTCAAGCTCCATCCATGTTGTCATAAATGGAAATAGTTCATCTTTCTTAGGGCTGAGTAATATTCCATTGTATGTATGTATCACATCTTCTTTATCCAATCATCTGTCAAAGGATACTTGGGTTGTTTGCATGTCTTTGCTATTGTAAATAATACTGCAACTAACATAGGAGTACATACAGCTTTACAAATAAGTGTTTTCAAAATTTTCAGGTACATATCCAAAAGAGGGATTGCTGGGTCAATCCCTTAATTTTTTGAGGAACCTTGATTTTTTTTGAGGAACCTCCATACTATTTTCCATAGTGGCTGACCAATTTACACTCCCACCAGCTGTGTACGAGGGTTTTCTTTTCTCCACATCCTCTCCAGCACTTGTTATTTCTTGTCTTATTGATAATAGCCAATTCTAATGGGTATGAGGTGGTACCTCTTTGTAGTTTTGATTTGCATTTCTGTTACAGTTAGTGACATTGGGCATTTTTTCGTGTATCTGTTGGCCATCTGTATGTCTTTCTTAGAAAAGTGTCTATTCAGGTCTTCTGCCCATTTTTTAATCAGGTAGTTTATTTTTTTCTTGTTGAGTTTTATGAGTTCTTTGGAGTCAAGTTCACAAACACCCCTCTGATACCAAGGTCCCTAAGATTAGTGCCTATGTTTTCTTCTATATATCTTATTGTTTCAGGTCTTATATTCAAGCTTTTTATCTATTTTGAGTTAATTTTTATGTATGATGTCAGATAGCTGTCTAGTTTCATTTGTTTGCATGCGGCTTTTAATTGTCCTAACACCATTTATTGATGACTTTCCTTTCTCCATTGTATGTATTTGTCTCCTTTGTTGAAAATTAGTTGCATATATACGTGTGGGTTTATCTCTGGGCTCTCCGTTCTATTCCATTGGTCTTGTATGTCTGTTTCTCTGCCACTACCATAGTGTTTTGATAGCTGTAGCTTTGTAGTATATTTGTAAGAGTGTTATATCTCCAGCTTTGTTCTTTTTTCTCAGGATTGCTTTGGCTATTTGGTGTCTTTTTGTGGTTCCATACAAATTTGAGGATTTTTTGGTTCTATTTCTGTGAGAAATAACTAGTGGGATTTTGGTAGGGATTGCATTAAGTCTATATATTTCTTTAGGTAATACGGTTTTTTAACAATGTTAATTCTTCCAATCCATGAACACTGAATGTCTTTCCATTTCTTTGTCTTCTTCAATTTCTTTCAACAATGTCTTGTAGTTTTCAGTGTACAGGTCCTTCACCTCTTTTAAGTTTATTCCTAGGGATTTTATCCTTCTTGTTGCGAAAGTAAATGGAATTGTTTTCTTTATTTCTGTTTCTGATACTTCGTTGCTAGTATAAAGGAGTACAACAGATTTTTGTATGTTGATTTTGTATCCTGTACCTTTACTGTATCTATTGTTTCCCGTAGTTTTTTCATGGAGTCTTTAGGGTTTTCTATACAGAGAATCTTGCCAACTCTAAATAATGACAGTTTTACTTCTTCATTCTCAATTTGGATGCCTTTTATTTCTTTCTCTTACCTGACTGCTCTGGCCAGGACTTCCAATACTTTGTTGAATAGCAGTGGTGAGAGTGGGCATCCTGGTCTTATTCCTTCCTGATCTTAGAGGAAAAGCTTTCAGTTTTTCACAATTGAGTATATTAGCTGAGGGTTTGTTATATATGGCCTTATGTGTTGAGGCACTTTCCTTCTGTACCCATTTTATTGAGTGTCTTTATCATAAGGGGGTGTTGTATCTTTTCAGATGCTTTTTCTGTATCTATGATCATAGGATCTTTATCTTTTATTTTGTTAATGTGGTGTATTGATTGATTTGCATATGTTGAACCACCCTTGCATTCCTGCAATGAACCTCACTTGATCATGATGTATATTTTTAATGTAGTGTATTCTATTTGCTAGTATTTTGTTTAGGATTTTTGCATTTATGTTTATCAGAGACATTGGTCTGTAATTTCTTTTTGTAGTGTGTTCTTGCCTGGTTTTGATATCAGAGTAATGTTTCCTTTTAAAACGAGATAATAAGTATTCCCTCCTTTGAATTTTTTGGAAGAGTTTGAGAATTACAGGTATTGAATCTTCTTTGAACATTTGGTAGAATTCACCAGTGAAGTCATCTGGTCTTAAGTTTTTGTTTTTGGAGGAGGCTTTTGATTGCTATTTCAATTTCCTTACTAGTTATCAGTCTATTTAGGTTTTCCAGTTTTTCATGTTTCAGTCTAGGAAGGTTATATATGTCTAAGAAATTGTCCATTTCTTCTAGGTTATTGAATTGGATGGCATATAGCCTTTCATAGTGTTCTTGTATAATCCTTTGTATTTCTGTAGTGTCCATTGTAACTTCTCTTTCATTTCTGATTTTATTTATTTGAGTCTTGTCTCTTTTTTCCTTAGGGAATCTTGCCAGAGGTTTGTCAATTTTATTTCCTTTCAAAGAACCAGCTCTTTATTTTATTAATTTTTTCTATTTTTTTTTCCTATTTCCTTTATTTATAATAAAAGGAAATTTTATTTCCTTCCTTCTACTGACTTTGGGCTTTGTTTGTTCTTCTTTTTCTAGTTCTTTAAGGTGTAATGTTAGATTATTTGAGATTATTCTTGTTTCTTGAGGTAGGCCTGTAATGCTGTAAACTTCCCTCTTAGTTCCACTTTTTGCTGCATACCAAAAATTTTGTTACATTTTCATTTGTCTCTGTGTATCTTTTGATCTCTTCTTTTATTTTTCTTCTTTGACCCAGTATTTTCAGTAGCATGCTGTTTAATCTCCACATATTCATGTTGTTTCTAGCTTTCTTCTTAAAGTTAATTTCTAGTTTCATACCGTTGTGATATACTTGGTATGATTTCAGTCTACTTAAATTTATTGATACTAGTTTTATGCCCCAACACCTGGTCTGTCCTTGAGAATGTTCCATGTGTACTTGAGAAAAATGTCGTTTTGGAATGGAAAGTTCTATAAATATCAAATATATTCTTTGCTCTAATATGTCATTAAAGACTGATATTTCCTTGTTGACTTTCTGTTTGACAATCTGTCCATTGCTGTCAATGGGATAGTCAGGTGCCCTACTATAATTGTGTTTTGTCAGTTTCTCCCTTAGGTCTGCTAGTAATTGCTAAGTGTTGTGTTTTTGATGAATTTTTGATGAATTGTCCCCTTTATCATTATAAAATGTCCATCTTTATCTTTTGTTACCTTTTTTTAATCTTGAAATCTATTTTATCTAAGTATGGCTACACCCACTTTTCTCTGGCTGCCATTTGCTTGGACTGTCACCTTCCACTCCTTCACTTTAAGCCTATGTTTGTCATTGTAGCTGAGATGGGTCTCCTGAAGGCAACATATAGTTGGGTCTCGTTTTTTTAATCCATCCCACTACTCTGTGCCTTTTGATTGGTAAATTCCATCCATTTACATTTAAGGACTTAACTACAGCCATTTTATCTTTTGTTTTCTGGTTTTTCTGTCTCTCCATTGTTTCTTTTCCCTTGTGTTTCTGTCTGCTATTTTAGTTTGGTAGTTTTCTATGATTTTTCTTCTGTTTCCTTTTTTCCCCCCAATATGTTATGTGTGTCACAGCTCTAGCTTTTTTTGTGTGTAGTTACCATTAGGTTTATGTAAAAAAATAAAGTTTCATACATACAGTAGTCCTTTTTCTTCTGATTGCATCTTATCTTCATTCACCTGTGCAAATTCAGTCCTTTCCCTCTTCCCCTTTTATGTTTTTGTTGTCAGAAATTATCCCTTTTTATCCTGTGCATTCATTTTCAAATTGCAGAACTTAGTCTTTTTTAAGTTAAGCTTTTTTTCTCCTTTAACCTTTTTTTCTATAATTGTTTAATACTCTATTCTTAAACAGAGCTGCAAATTCCTGCTTCTTTCTGTTTGTCCTCTTACTCAAAGTTTTATGTACTTTGTCTTTTTGTTTCAGATAGAAGAGTTCCTTTCAACATTTCTCGTAATGCAAGTCTTATGGTAAAGTCCTTCAGCTTTTGTTTGGGAAAGCCTTTGTTTGTCTTTCATATCTAAAGGAAACCTTTGCTGGATATTTTATTCTTGATTGGTGGCTTCTCTCTTTCAGTATTTTGAGTATTTCATTCCACTCTCTCCTAGCTTGTAGGGTTTCTGCAAAAAAAAAAAAAAAAAAGTCTGATGGTAATCTAATGGAGTTTCCTTTGTAAGTTACAGTCTTTTTTTCCCTTGGCTGCCTTGCAAATCCTTTGTCATTAACTTTTGACAGCTTTAATAGATTGTGTCTTGGAAACGATCTTTTTGCCTTAAGATAATTAGGTGTTCTGTTAGCTTCTTGAATTCGAAAGTCCAACTATCTCTACAGGTTTGGGAAGTTCTCAATTATTTGTTTGAATAGACTTTCTGTTCCCTTCGCCCTCTCTTCTCCTTCTGGTATGCTCATTATCCATGTGTTGCTTTTTCTAATGGAGTCAGATAATTCTCAAAGAATTCTTTCATTTTTAAAAAGTTCTTAGTTCTCTCTCTTCCTCCTGGATCATTTCTAGGTTTAGGTTTCTGTCTTTGAGCTTGCTAATTCTTTCTTCCAT
Source organism: Rhinolophus ferrumequinum (assembly GCF_004115265.2). Lineage (NCBI taxonomy): Eukaryota > Metazoa > Chordata > Mammalia > Chiroptera > Rhinolophidae > Rhinolophus > Rhinolophus ferrumequinum. The sequence goes on from NC_046300.1 coordinate 41,511,180, forward strand.
CTGGTCTTCTCTGTTTCCAGTGCTCTCTAATACATTCTGCATCATTTATTGAGTTCTTCAGCTCCAGGAGTACTTTTAAAGTATTCCTAAGTAAAGTACTCCTTTTGTTCATTAATTTTCTTCCTGAGTTTATTGAACTCAGTTCTCTTGTCTTGTTGAGCTTCTTCATACCTGCAAACTTAAATTCTCTATCATTAAATCAAAGTCTTCTGTGACTTTGAGTTTGGTTTCCAGTAGACTTTTCATTTCCTTTCTGTGCTCCCATTTTACCTTGGTTGTTCATGGAATTTGATGGATTATTTCTCTGTGCATTTGAGGTAATAGGCTCTTTTCTTGTTTAAATACTGTTTTGCTTTCAACAATTCAGGTTGGTAGGTAGGATACTTTCTTTTGTTTTCCAGTACATGGTGTTACAGCACAAGTTTTTGTTTTCTCTTACTATTTGTGTCTCTGGGATCGCAGGTGAAGTGGCATCACTTCAGTTAATGAAAATGTTACATACCCACTGGGGTGGTGGGTGTCCCCTCTGTGACTGGCTTGCCTTGGTTACAGGGTACCACTGGTGGGGATATGTGGCAGGTGGTGGAAAACCGGTTTTGTGAGCTCCCAGAGCCACCTCCCTTTTACTAGTGATTGCTGTCCCACTGTATTTTGGGAGGCATCTCCACTGTGTCTACCAGGCTCAGCGAGTATGGTTGGGGTGGGGGATGATTTCATAATTTTGTGGCCCCACTGTACTGTTTAAGATGTCTCAGTCTTCTCTTCCTGGCTTTGTCGGGTTGGTTGGGGACAAGGGAGGCAAGTTCGTGATCTTGTAGCTCCTCTTCGCTGGCTGGTAGGTACCTCTGCTTTGCCCTGGGCTCAGCTTTCTTTGCTGGGCTCTTTAGATGTTCAAATGCATGCATCTTTCAGGTGTGTTTGTGTGTTGAGCAGGGGATCCTTTGTTGAGTTATAGTTGTCCAATTTATTGTAAATTTAAGGGGAGAAACAAAGGAGTCTTCTCATTCTGCTGTGATGCCGTCATCACACTCTAGCATATTTAAAATCATTGTCATAGCTCAAGATGCCTCTGGCTTGCCCAAGGGGCATGTCAGCTACTCAGAGCACTTGTGAGCAGAAGGCTTACCTGTTCCCTGTTCTGGCCCACAGGAGGCCCTCGAGGCGTGCCAGACCCGCATCTCCAAGATGGAGCTACAGCAGCAGCAGCAGCAGGTGGTACAGCTGGAAGGGTTGGAGAATGCCACTGCCCGGAACCTTCTGGGGAAACTCATCAACATTCTTCTGGCCGTCATGGCAGTCCTTTTGGTCTTTGTCTCCACGGTAGCCAACTGCGTAGTTCCTCTCATGAAGACTCGCAACAGGACGTTCAGCACTTTATTCCTTGTGGTTTTCATTGCCTTTCTCTGGAAGCACTGGGATGCCCTCTTCAGCTATGTGGAACGGTTCTTTTCCTCCCCCAGATGATGCTGGTAACAGAAGGCAGTGCTCCCCTACCCTCTGGCGAGTGCATGCAGTGAAGAATTAGACAGCAACTTACCTACTCTGAAATTTTCTACAACAACAAAAGAGTTGAGTGAATCTGTTTACATTTAGAATAATGTTTTTTTCTTCAAGAGACGCAATTGCAATAGTATTTTTTAGATTTTTATCCAAGAAGTTTTTTGGGCAAAAATCTTGGATCATTTTTATGTAGCATGATTTTCCTTGGGATGCAAATCTTAAACAGTCCTTTAACATGAACCAACAATCTGGAGCACACTGAAGGGCATCTAAATTGTGGCTTGAAGGACTTCACTAAAACCCACTAAAAAGATGCGAAAACCTGATGAGGGAAACCAGTTAAACCTAACACCCTGCCTCGTCTGGGCTCACCACCTCTCCCCCTCCCAGACTAACTTTACTGTGAAATCCTACCACATTCCATGTCTGAATTTTTGGATTCAGGGTGGATTTTTCTTGTCCGTGGAAGAACACATGGATCTCCCTGGCTTTCTCATTCAAGTTGGCCACTCATGCTAACCCTGGAAGTATGATCACTTTTGAACCTGGTCCCTTAACCTTTGCTAGAATACAGAAGTGAGAGCATCATAACAGGATCACTGCACAGTCCTACTGCAGTATTTTGAAGTAGCCCTCCAAATACTTAGTTTTAAGCAAAATCCCGCACTTTTAAGGTTTTTTTAAAAATATGTGTATAGTCACCAATTTAAAAAAACAAAAAATCTGAACAGCATACTTGAAGAATGTAATACTCAATCTCTCAGTGCTTCCTTATGGTTTCTAATAGGATTTTTTATGGTTATTATTATTATTGGGTTTTTTTTGAAAAGGGTTGGGAGGGTCTTTTATTTTCTCCTTTGAAATAAAGAAGTGATGTTTTTAAATGAAGAAATGTGTGGATATTTAAGTGTGCTATTCCCTCTTGTCTTGAAACAGTTTGAGTAAGGAAGACTTGCTATAATTGCTGCCCTCTGACGCCCTTGTTTTGTGATTCAGCTTAAACTCCCTCCTCTGGCTGCTGCTGCTGCTGCTGCTTTTTGGTGTTTGCCGCCCCCACACCACCACTTTATGGGCTTGGCTTGGTTGGAGAGGAAAGGGGTGTGCATAGAAGAGGGGGAGGCTGTTTCCTCAAACCAGCAAGATAGGATAGGTTTTTTGCCCCAAGAAAATGTTCACCCAGTGACCTTGGGCTGGGGTTGTGTTCAGGAAAAAATGAGACTATATTATGAAAGTCATAAATAATTCTTTGTGTTTCCTTAATTTATTTTTAACACCCCCTAATTACTGAAACCAAAGTGATGTGGAATCTTCTGTCTGCATTTTGGCCCCAGCATCCTTAATTTCAAAGCTTTATTTTGTCTGCCTGTGAGAGTCGACTAAAGGTGATTCTCACTAAAGAGCAGAGAAGGAAATGTCAGGTTAGAAGGACCCAGATTTGGGGTATATATAAAATGTTGTCAGCTTCCTATTCAGATAGACTGAACTATTAACATAACTATGCTCAGTGGACTTTTATCGACAATTAAGAAAAATGGACTGAGACTTCTTCCCCATCCTATAAGCAACCCGTTCCACCGCCCTGGTGGAACTTGGGTTTTAGAGCTTATCCAGAAAGCCTGGCTGTTCTTCATAGCCATAGTATTGAATCACAAATGCTGTTTCCCTGTTGGCCTCAGCTCTGGGCAACCAAGTAGCGAGCAAGAGGCACATAATGTGCCCCAAAAGACCAGCAGAGCATGTGTTGCCTGCTTCCCCCTTCCCGGGAAATTCCTTTGAAAGCAGAGTAGCGTTGCCTTGTCTGAGACCGTGGTTTACATGACAGCTGCAGCCTCCTTTGGCTTTGGCAGGCTGGCCTTCTCAGAGTTAGCATGTTGTTTCCATAATCATTTTGATATTTTAACTCAGGTACCCCACTCTCCACTCTGTCCCCCGATGATTGTAGTGCACCTATTAGCTCTGTTGATCTCTCAGAATTAGTGCCCAGAGCAGGGACCACAGGGGTGATTTTTCTTTTAAAAAGTAATTGGAACCAATTCATGTTCAGGCCAAAAACAAATTGTTCCCAAGCCTGTGTATTTAAAATGTTAACTTTGCCTAAAAATATTACAGTGACTTGAGGCAGGAGTGCCAAAGCACATCGTGACCTTACCACACTAGCCTCGTTTCTCCTTCCTGCTTTAGCTTGATGGCTCAGAGAAGATGGCCACACAAAGCCACTGGAAAGGTACTCTAGCCACAGTCCTCCAGTTTTTCTAAGATGGAACCTTTGAGTCCCCTAAAGTCGGCAGAGGCTACTAAGTTTTGTCAGCACTAGAAGTCACTATGATAGATGGATTGAAGTTATTCCATTTGCCTTGTGACAGTTTCTATCAAAGGAAAGTTTTCACCTCTGGAAAGCCCCCTGAGCTCCCAGCCAAACACGCCCGTGCTAACTTTCCATCCTCCTCTCTCAAACTGTCTTAGGAAGGACCTTCAGGCGAGCTCAGGCACAGTAATTGCCTCCTAGCTCTCTTCTCCCTTGATCGTTCACCAGGCCCAACAGTTGTCTACATTTAATGCTATCTGTAACCATGAGTCTGTTTTGATGCCTTTCCCCATTTTCTGCTGCCCATACCTGTTGCCTTTGAGTTTCTTTGTATCGTGGCTGTTCTTGGATTCTCGTCTATTCAAAGCAAAGCTCCTCTATAACCTCGCTCTATGGTTTAACAATTGTTTGTGAGTGGAAAACTTCCCTCACTTTAATGCTTCTTCTCTTTAAAAGACTACATGCATTCCCTTTCAAATGAAACATTCCTGGATTACTTGTTAGTGGATGCGTGAGGCTGGCTATGGTAACCTGGGTGATTCTGTTCAGATTGTAGAATGACTAACATTTTACCATTTTTACAATTGAAGGGTACTTCTCTGTCTGCTCCAATTTCGATTCCTTGGTAAATACTCAGTGCACCTAGCAAGGAAGGCTTTCTATTCCACTGACTCCTTAAAAAGCAACAGTAGGTTAAATTTTACATTTCAATGACTGGGGTCTTTTCTCTCCCTTGTACCCCTTCTCCCCAGTTGAGGTAAAAATCTGATACCAAGAAAAGCATGGGGATCAAGCCTTCCTTGCTAGCCACATCCTGAGGATGAGCATATGCTCGTGTGTTTTTCACTGTATTTGGGTATTTTTCACTGATTTTATGAGGTACCGTCAGTTGGAATGCTGAATTCCGAGCGAGTTCCAATGAGGAGCTGCCTTTGAGCTTTGGAAAATATGCATCCAAAAGAAAACCAAATATTATCAACAAATTGACTAAGACAAAATTAATGGTTCCCACCCCCAAATGGCACTGGGGATTTTGAATGTGGCTCTAAGAGTTAACGTTTCTGTCTGTGTGTTGTGTATGCTAGGCGATAACCTCAAGTAGGATTGACTACTAGATTGTAAGTGTGTTTTATCAAAGTGTGTAAGAATAAAAACTCACTTGCACGAATTGAAAAGTACAGAAATGACACTTGTGAACGTGTGAACGTTAACACTGTAGTTGATAGATCTTAAGCTGCTAATTGTTGAGAGAGAATTACATTTATGTTTTGTCTGGTTGCTGCAGATTCTCAGCAGCACTTTTACTGTACATAAAAATTGAAATAAAGACCTCAGCTATTAACGAGGTGGTTGGACTCGGGTTTGTTTTGCTCTCTATTTTTGCATATTCAGTTTCCAATGAAAAGTCTGTCAGTCTGAAAACTTTCCACTAGTTTGTGCATTAGAAACTGTGTGTTGCGTGTACGTGTGTGCGTGTGTACGTGTGTGTGTGTGTGTCTTTAGCCAGTATCTTGAAACCGTAACTCATAACTGTGTGGCTCCACTGTCTCCCTGGATTCTCTACACGTCACTTTAGACTGGCACTTCGCCACAATTCCATTTGACTGGTAGGTAAGACTACATTTTAGTCCTTTGGAGGGAGTTCTTTAGAGGCAGGACCCCAAATTCAGTATCAGAAGCCCCCAACGTGGGTATAATAATCCCTGTCCATTCTTACAAGGCTTTGTTAATAAATATTATAGGTGTATAAATATACTTTGTAAAATATTTAACATTTGACATTCTTTATATATGCAAGGGGTTATTATCTATGGTTTTGCTATCGAGGTAGAAATTCTATTACAACTTTTCCTTGATGATCTCTGGGAGGCCTCTGGAAATCTAGAAGTTAATCTTGCCTTTGACAGGGTACCAAGCAGTGACCTGCTGACTTAGTCCTTCACAGCCCTGATCTATATGTTGAACTATTTGGGCCACACTTCTGGCTTACTAGTTCTGTGCCTCCTACCACATCTGTAAATTAGAGATATCACACCCATCTTGATCAGACCTAGCAGATGTTGTGAACATAAGAGAGGCCTCTTAGGAAAGCTTTGAAATTGCTGTGAGAATGTCCTTAAGCTTCTAGAAACAGATGTGCAAGTTGTACATTGCCCAGTCCCAAGGAGCTCTGTAAAAGCTACACTGTGAAGGATACATTTTAGTGTTGTGCAGTGCATACTGAGCACTGCACAGCTGCCCTGATTACAGGTGATATGTCATTTCAAAGCCTGCTTTATTTTCATCCATTAAAAACTGGAGAGTGGAAGGCTGGTAACAATCCTGAGAGGCCATGGTGTAGAAAACGGATTGGGGAGGTAGTAGAGGGTATGGCCAACTAGAAAATGTATGCCTCACCTACATGATTCAAATGTATTTTTGTTAAACTCTATGGGCTAAACTAAACACTTAGCCAACTTGTGACCCAAGTCTTAGGTAAAGAAGAGTAGTTAACATTTATTGAGTACTTAACTGAATGCCAGGCGTAATGTTTGGTACTTGACATTCAGTTCTCACGTAATTCTCCCACCGTCTTACACTGTGTCATTCTCATTGGCAGGTAAAGACACTGAAGCTTAAGTTAAATGGCTTGCTCAAAGTTACACTGGTAGGAAATGGTAAATTAATGTGATGGAAAATAGGTCTGTGCAACATATGTAACAAAAGATAGGTGTCCATAATGTGTCAATATAAGAGTTAATAAAATCCAAGAAGAAAAGTCAACTAGAAAATAGGCAGAAGTTATGAAGGAATAGTTCACATAAAAAGAAATCAATAAAGCTTTCAAAAGGAAATGTTCGGTCTCGTGTAAATCAGTGCATGAAATGGGAAAAATCAGTTGTGGAATGAATAGTATATTGTCTCCTATTTATGTTGAAAATATTTTAGTATAAATATATGTATGTAAATGTATAGAAACTAAGCTGCACATTGAACTGTCCCCAGTAATTACTTCTGGGAAAGGGAGTTGGAGGAACGGTGGTAGAACAGGACTTCCATGCCTGACTCCTGTAAAATGTGAACTTCTTAATATGAACGTATTTGGGTATTTTTAAATTAAAAACATCAGAACTTTTTAAAAGAAAATAATAGTTCCATTGAGGAGAGATGAAAAAAGGGTTGATAGTATCCCTAAAGCCAGATTGTAATAGACCATCTTTTGCTTCAGGATTGTCTTACAAGGGGATCAAGTCTGGACCAACCCATTGGGCTTTCTTCCAGGCCTGGATTTCTAGGCTTGGTGGTCAAATAGACGTGCCACTGCCAGAGGGCACACGTAACGAGGTTCTTGCAGCGCTGGTACAGCCTATTCAGTTCAGCCCTTCATTCATCCAACAGCATTTGAGCGCCATTCTGTGGACAAGACTGTGCTAAACCAAGTAGAAAGGAACTTGGTAAGAGATACATGTAATGGAGTCAAACCACGTGTGGGAGTGAAGAGAAGGAAGCAGTTCCGACGGCAGTTGGGAAAGGCTCCGTGGAGGACAGAGGGGTATCTGGGCTGCACATGACGGGTTTCACATGAGTGGGGATGAGTGAGGAGGGCGTTCCAAGTTAAAGGAACAGTATTAGCAAAATCACGGAAGTGCAAAAGGTCAAGGTGAGTGGTTGGAGCAATGGATGGGAGCCTGGATGTGAATCAGTAACAGTTAAAAATGGTAGGTGGGAAAAAAAAAAAAAAATGGTAGGTGGGAGGGGGCCAGGTTGCAAGAAATCCTGAATGTGCTGCACAGGTTTACCCTGTGGCTACAAGACAAGCCATTAAAGCTACTGGGAGGTGTAGTGACCCAGCCTTGTGTTTAAAGATAATTACAGTCCTTTCAAAAGGAAACTAGCTTCTTTTTCATGTCATTTGAGTCAGTTGGCTGGTTGAGAAATACTGTGCAAAGTATTTGGTCTTTTGCCTTTTGATCCTATAATGGGAGCTTAAATTTTTTATTTGAGATCGGGGAAGTGAGGATATAGGAAGCTCAGAGTTCAATTCTTATTACAAAAAACAAAAAAATCCCTGTCACCTTTGGCATTAGAATCCTTAAATGCTATAGCAAGAGAACTTGACAAAATTCAAAATCATTTCAGGCTTCTGCCCTAAAGCTTAAGCTGTCCAAAGAAATATTCTTTCAGAAGACTTCATTTCAATAATTATTGAGACTCCTAGTAAATGTACAGCAAACCATGATGAAAATAAATTCCAACCACTATACCTTAAAGAGAAGGTTGTGAGGGTTAAATGAAATAATTGTACAGTGTCTTACTGACCTAGAGTAAGTGCTTCATAAATATTCTCAATTATTAGTAGTATTAGTAGACTGAGAATTCCTTGAAGACAGAGACCTGTCATATTCATCTGGGTCGCTTTAGAATATATGATGTCTCCCATTCTTAACCTGACAAAGGGCCAGTAGCCAGAATTTAGCCTGTCCCTGGTCAGCCCTGGCTCCTGAGTTGGTTTGGGAAACCAGAAAAGCAGTATGTGTCAAGAATACCCTGACCATAGAAACAACAAAAGAGAGCATCACAGCCATAGAGAACAAAAATTTGTGAATGGATGCACATACAAGTGGTTAATGCTAGATTTTACTGGTGATTTCTTAACCATAGGCAAGGACATCGTTAATGTTCATGGCTGTGTCCTCAGTACCTGGAGTGGTGCCTGCTACCTAACAGGTGCTGTTTAAAAGGGGGAATTTACAAATTGCTGTTGATTGAATCTCCTGTGCCAGACACAGTGCCACTTGTTTTACTTCTAATTCTTACAACTGCTCTGAAGAGAGGCTTTTCACATTGCAGATGAAAACAGAAGCTCAGATAGGTGCTTAGATTTTGTCTTAAGAAGTCGTTACACTAGTAAATGGCAAAGTCAGCTTTTGAACTCAGCTGACTTGGCCTTAAGGCCCATGCTACTCCTACTATTCCGTTTTGCCGGACAAAGAATCAGGTTTGTGGATTTCGGACTTTGTGTGACCTTGAGAAGACATCACTTTTTCTGGACCTCCTGTCCTTACTGGAAAGTCACCTTAGTTCTCTTCCAACACTAAAATGCTATTCTTAGTACTTGGTTCCCATCTCATAATCTCCTTAGAAGCCTAAGCCATAACCACTGAGAGGGTTAAACGTCAGAACAGGACAAAATGGGAATTTGTAGCTGATGTCTAGGTATGAACAAAATGGGATTTGTGGAGGGGGGAGCAGGAGGATGAGCTGGAAGACAAGGGGGAGAGTGTGAAGTAAATATAACAAAATGTCTGCATGATGGTGGGTACATGGGTGTTCTGTTACTAAAAAAACAAGGTATCAAGGCAATGACGGCACATTAATTGGAGCATTGAAAAGATGATAATTGGGCAAATCCCCCTCAATATGTTCTGCATGAAATCTATGAGTCATGTTCATCTTGTCAGAGTTCTTACAGAAGACGTCAGCACACCTGTGGTATTTCAAAAACCAGTGTTCCAAAAAACACATACATAGTATCAGTTTTATCCCATTTAATTCTTCATTTGCTGTAATTATTAAAGGTTCATGGGTTATCTGAAAAGTAGTTGCAAGCAGCTTAAAATTTTCTCATGTCCTTTAAGAAAATAAGTATTATTTTTAATAGTTGATTTTTCAAGCACAAAAAAGTAAGAATTTCAAACATCAAGCCACAAAGTTTTTGTCCATTTTAAATGCCCTATCACATATTTTTCTTCATTTCAAGAACTCTTTATTTGGTTCCCAAAATATACTGTGTTTCCCCGTAAATAAGACCTAGCCGGACCATCAGCTCTAATGCATTTTTTGGAGCAAAAATTAATATAAGACCCGTTCTTATTTTAATATAAGAGTGAGTCTCTAATATAATATGATATAATATGATATAATACCGGGTCTTATATTAATGTTTGCTTCAAAAGACTCATTAGACCTGATGGTCTGGCTAGGTCTTATTTTCGGGGAAACATGTATATACATTTTGAATTTCTCAATGAATGTTTTCCTTAAAGAATAGAACTAAGGAGTATGTGTAATTCCTGAATGTAAAAACTTTACATCACAAGCGTTATCAGGGGACAGCTGGCTGAATCCCTGAAGCATCATTCTGCCTGCCCAGGTGGTCCTTCAGGACTTCCTTTTAATAGAGACCCTGAATCACACTGCCTTAAACACTGATGTAAGCATTTTTTTTCTCTTACTCATTTTCAGTAGGTATCTTCCAAAACATATGATTCACTTCCTGCTGAAATTCATTTAATCATCATGACCAAGTTGTCAGCCCCAAGACGCTAACCTGGACGACTGGAAGGTAATGCACTTTGCCCCTGCGCTAAAACAACCCAGACAACGGTGCTTTTATTCTTTTTTAAATATAGCTTAACGGGTATAATTCACATACCATACAGTTTATCCATTTAAAGTGTTCTATTCAGTGGCTTTTCATATACTTACAAGAGTTGTGCATCCAGCATCACTAATTCCAGAATATTTTCCCACCTCAAAAAAGAACCCTGCACCCCTTATTTTTCACCCTGCTCTTCTCCTATCCCTCCCAGCCCCAAGAAACCACTAATCCTTCTATCTATAGATTTGCCTGTTCTGGACATTCGATATAAATGGAATCATATAACACGTGGTCCTTTGTGACTGGCTGCTTTTACGTAGGATGTTTTCAAGGTTCATTCATGTGGTAGCATGTTGCAGTATTTCACTCCTCTTTATTGCTAAGTAATACTGCATTGCATGGATAGACCACATCTTTATGCATTCATCCGATGGTGGATATTTGGGTTTTCACTTTTTTGGCTATTATGAATAGTGTTACTGTGAACACTCATGTACAAATTTTTTAATGAATATGTTTCATTTCTCTTGGGTATATACCTAGGAGTGGAATTGCCGGGTCATATAGTAACTATGTTGACGTTTTGAGAAACTATCAGACTGTTTCCAAGGTGGCTGAACCATGTTACATCCCCACCAGTATTCATCATTATCTAATTTCTTAATTATACGCATCCTATGGATATGAAGTGCTATCTCATTGTAATTTTGATTTGCATTTCCTTGATGATTATGTATTTTTACTCTAATCTCTCTTTTAATCAGCTTTCCTGTCTGTGTCCTCCCAACCCTGTCTGGCTGTCACATTTCATTATTGCCAATGTATTTGCCTTACCTAAAAGCCTTTCATTTCCACTCTAAAAGCTGCTTTTCACTTTCTATGGGCTGGGATTCCATATAACCTAACTTGTCAGAATTATGTCCAAAGTCAGGTTAAATAGGCTCTGAATGAGGTGTCACCAATAAGGAAGATATGTGCTTGGACTTTGTGACTGCTGACCTAGCAGCTCTGAGACTTACTTCTGCTTAAAACCAAGATTTTATTAAAAAAAAAAAAAAAAAAAAAAACGAAAAAGGAAGGAAAGCAGAAAGGAAGGAAGGGAGATAGTGAGAAAGAAAAAGGGAGAAAGAGAGAAGGAAAGAAGGATGGAAGGAAGCAAGCAAGCAAGCAAGCAAGCTTGGCTTTTCACTAGTAGTGTGACCTTGGACTTGGTTGGCCCCAGTCTTCATGCAGGTAGATGTCCCATCTCTCCTTGCTTCATGCCTGGTACCACTTTACTCTCTGCACCTTTACATGTGCTGTTCCCTCTTCTTGCAATGACTCCACACACACACACACATACACACACACACCCCATTTGTCTGCCTGGCAAGCTTTTATTCATTCTTTTATTTAACTCTTTTTTTAAGGAATTTTTCAAACATAGGCAAAAAATGGATATAATGAACCCCAATCAACAGTTACCAGCTGGTGGTCAGTCTTGCTTCATCCATACCTGCCCTCCCCACTGCCTTCCATACTGGATCCTTTTGAAGCAAATACTAGAGAGCATACATTATTTGTCGTCTTTGATTCTCTTATTTTTCTGGTCAAATATTATTTTTTATGAAATTCATATAACAAAATCAGTCACATTCACAATATTGTGTAACCACTACTATCTAGTTTGAAAACAGTTTCATCACCCAAAAGGAAACCCATACCCGTTAAGCAGTAGCTCCCCCTTCCCTCCTTCCACCACCCCTGACCACCATTCTGGACTCTGTCTCTATGGATTTACCTATTCGTGGTGTTTTATATAAATGGAAACATCTAATATGTGACCTTTTGTACCTGGCCACCCCTGGGAACCCAGTCCGCATGGAGAACAGAGCTTGCTAGGGGCCTGGTTTGCCCTGCAAAGCCCTGGAGGTCAGGGTAGAGAAGGATAATAGGGTCTCAGAGGAAATGTGTCTGTGACTCCCTCAGAGTGGTCAGAGCAGGCGTCCTGCCTTCTGCCCAAGTTTGATGCTTTGTGATCTCGGGCAAAGCACTTCACCTCTCACTGCCTCTTTCATTCGGCTGAAAAATGAAAATAAAAATAGCACCAGCCTCATGGGATTCTTATGAGGGTTTCATGAGTGAATCCATGGAAAGTACCTAGGACAGTACCTGACACATAGTAAATGCTCAATTAGCATAAACTAGTATCGCTATTATTTGGAAGCCCTGCTCCCATGTATGTCCTTTGCTACAGCGGTGACAAATGTCGCCGTTTCCATGCTTACTGTCACCTCCGTACCTTTGCACATGCTGTTCCCATGGCCCCTCTGTTCCTCTGTCTACTTCATAAATTTCTGTTCTTCCTTCAGAGACCCTGTCTTCTCAGAAGTCTTCCCCGACCAACCCTTCTCCCCTCAGACCAGCAAAGCAGTTTCACTCCCTTCTCTGAGTACACATTCTAGCACCAGCTATGCTGGGCCTTTGTAACAACTGCACAGTGAGTTGTGGTGTAGCCCTGCTGGACCGTGAGGGGAGCTCAGGGAGGGCCGGGTTCCTCTCAGGGACCCCACAGTCTCAATGGATAGGCAGTGCCTGGGGCCCTGGCACCCTCGGACAGTCGTCCCACAAGGGCACTTCAGGATGCTTTCAGCTTTGGAAAGGGAGATACCAAGTATGAAATAATCAGTGATTGAGGTAGAAATCTCCTGGTTTATGGGCCAAGTACCCAGAAGAAGCTGAGTCTGGAGGGAGGCGGCCAGCGTGCGATGGGTTCTCACACTTCAGACCCAGCTCTCTGGTGCCATCCACTGGAGAACTGCAAACTATTTTACTGGTAGTCCCCCCAAAAGAATTTGGAAGCACTGTGCACCCTCTCACACATTTTATAAATTGACATCCACAATGTAAAAGTTTAAATATATGTAAAGGATGTACTTTCCAGGATATTTTAAATATTGACATCATAAAGTTAAACTGTTTCACCACTCTGTAGTACATGTAGCAGTTGGATACCTACCATCACCCATACGAAAAGTACACGAACAAGGTCTTTAATGAGGTTTTACCTCATTGTTTTCTCTTCGAAACTTACATTCAATTCTGTCTGCACAAAGTTTTAGCCAAATGTAATATGTTCTTATGCCTAAAAGACTTTTATTCATCATACTGCCCTACTTGTCTGTAGCAAAAACTCGGGATGTAAACTGAAATTTTAAATGTTTTCAGTTTTCTGTGACTAAGTCACTAAGTGTTTTAAAAAGGTTGTTCTGGAGAGTTTTAACTACAAATATTAGTATGCAGTTGATCAAAACAACATAAATATATTACAAATGTTGACAGATACTTAACCAAATATGTTTAGAATACATTTTTCTTGATTCGATCTGCCCATTTTTGTGTGCCAGTGGATAAATATTTCTATGATGAGTGTGCAACTTCATCTCTTCCTAGTTCTCATTTTTTACAGTCATATGTCACGTAAATAAGCTATGGAAAAGAAAGGAGGGAGTATGGGGCCGTGTCACCCAAGTATTTTAACTTCCTTTTGAGTTTTATGCCAAAAATCAATAGTAATCCATCATCAAGAATTTTGTTGTTGTTGCAACTGGGTGATAGGTAAATGTTGTTGCAACTGGGTTATTAAAACCAGTTCCTCTGCTTTTGTATTTGTTTCCATTTTGCATAGTAAAGGTTAAAGAAGTTAAGATTAATTTCTATTAGTTGGCAAGAGGATTGGGCCCTCCTACAATTTTGTTGCAAACAAAAAATGGAAACTACTTGGCTGGCAAATGGATTTATTTCTCAGGCTTTGGAGCCCTTAGAGCCTTTCTTCCTCTCCAGACCCAGAACAGGACTTCCAACTGGCCTTTCTTTTGTCCTCCTTTGGTCGGGGGGTTTGCCTTTCTTTCCCAAAGCAAGAAGCTGCTTCCTCAAGGAGTCGTGCCCTATTTGAAGACTCTGGTGGGTGACTGTGATGGACCCCTTGGCCAAGGGCCTGGGGCAATGGGACAGGCCAAGAAGGAACAAAAGACTCCATCTCAGAATGCGAGGGCACTCTCTGCCCCCTCTAGCCTCTCTCACGAGCCCTGCCCAGAACCTGGCACCTCTGGGTGGAGAGGACCTGGGACTTGCCCAGAGTCATGCAGTTAAGAAGAGTGAAGCTGGAACTCTTTACATCCATCTTTTCCAAGTTACTTCGGCCCAGGAAAGCTTAGTGGGTAGATTTCAATTAAAATTAAAATGAACAACTAAATATGATCTGGAGTGGATCCTGGGATTTGGGGTGGGTGGGGTAGGGGTGGGAGAACACTATAAAAGACGTCCTTGGGACAATTGGCAATATTTGCATAAGGTTTTGCAGATTACATAACATTATTGCATCACGATTAAATCACCTGGTCTTGAAAATTCTGCTGTGGTTGCCTAGTAGAATGCCCTTGTTCTGGGGAAATATACACTGAAGGGTTTAGGGTTCGAGGGACATCACATAGCAACTTACTCACCGATGCTTGGAGGGGGACTTAAACATGCAGAGAGGGGGTCAAAATGCTAAAACTTGGTGAATCGCAGGTAAGAAGAGGGCACAAGAGTTCTCTGTACTATTCTCACAACTTTTCAGCAACTGAAATTATTTCAGAACAAACTGACGCAGCAAACCTGGTCTTTGTCGCCGCCTAGTGGCTAGTGCGCGGAGCGCATCCTCACTGTCCGAGACCTTTAAACTCCCTGCCTCGGGGAGTGGCTCCCGACTTTCCCTCTGTCCTGCGGAGGCTAGAGGACAGACTCCCGCCCAGGGAGTCCCAAATTAATCTTGGTTTGAGAGATGTAAGAATTTCAGGGCTTCCAACCCGGATGCTTTCTACAACGAGGGGAAGTGAGGCCCAGAGAGGGCCAGTGCTCTAGCGACTAGAACCAATCTTCCTGCCTCCCTTTGTTTCTCACCAAGCAGCTGGTTGGAGACTCTCAAATCCGCGTCCTCCCAACGCCCCCGAGTCTGGGCTCCCACCCCAGGCCGCTCTCTGACCTCACCTTCCACTCTCCATACATCTGCACCCACCAGGCACATATCAGTCTCTGACTTCTTGCTCTGCTCCCTCTTCCCCTGTGGGAACGGGGCTCCTGTAGACACGACCTGTCTGTCTGTCTGGTTTCCCGGGTGTCCACAGTGCCTGGCAGAGGGGGCCGGGCTTTGGCAAGGGCGGGAATGTTTGTCCTTGGTTCCTTCATTCCCCAGGTTTGCACTCAGGCGATCACCCACGAGGGAGTGTCCCCCTCCCCGGGCATCAGTGGTTTCTGAGGGGCTCAAGGCCCCAAGGGGGGAAATGGGTATATGTTGGGGGTGCTCATGGTGGCCCTGCTCTCTGGGGACAGCGTGCTGAATGAGTCATGCACCGCCAGAGAAAGAAGTGCGATCCTGCGGAGGCGCGGGGGGGGGGGGGGGGGGGGGGGGCCGGGGGACGGCGTCCTTCCAAGCCGGACGCAGAGGCGCGCAACAACCCCAGGCAGGAGGGCCCTGTCCACTGCGCTGGTCTCGCCCTTCCAAGCGAGAAGGGATGGCAGGGTCTGGACGCTCTCCGCTGCGCAACCTGGGGCCCCTTCCCCCAGCTCTCTTCCTGCCCCGCCCCTAACAGGTGGACCCTGGCTCGGGCAGCGAGTCCCACCCTGGGGACAATAGAAGGGGAGGAGCTGGAGCGGACGTTGGAACAATGGCCTCCCACCTACCCTGCCCAACCCGCTTCCGTCCTTTCTCTGCTGGGGTAGTGGGGCGCTGGAGCAGCGCTAGAACTTGGAGGGGACCAGAGCCAGAGCCACCTAGAGGAGCCCAAGCCGGGTGCCTGGCCTCTCCTGCGGCTGTCCTAGAATCTAGGGGTCCACTCCTATCCCACTCTGGCCCCTGCACTGCCCACCTTGAGATCTGGCACAGGTGGAGTGGCAAGGGTGGTGGTTGCTTTTAAAAACTTTTTTTTTAATTGAGGTATACTTTACATGGAGGGAAATGGACAGATCTCAAATGTGAAGTTTGATGAGGTTTTACACATGTTTACACCCTGCAACCAACTCCCCGAATAAGGCAAAACATCCCCAGCTCCCCAGAAGTCCCTGGAGCCCCTTCCCAGTCAATCCACGCCCCCAACCCCAGCTCCAGACAACCATAGAACTCTTTTACTTTTTTTTCCCCTACAGTTTTGTCTTCTCCAGAACGTCAGTTAACTGGAATCATAAAGAATGGAGACTTCTGAATCTGGCTTTGAGAGCCATCCACATTGTATGTATCAATAGTTCATTCTTTTTTTATTCCATTGTATGGCTGTACCTCCGTTTGTTTATCTATTCACCAGCTGTAGGGCATTGGGTTGTTTCCAGTTTAGGGCAACTATTAATAGAGCTACTGTAAACATATGTGTATAGATATTTGTGTGGACATGTTTTTATTTCATTTCAATATTTAGGAGTGGGATTGCTGGGTTGCCTAAGTCTACATTTAACTTTTTAAGAAACTACTAAGTGGTTTCCCAGAGTGGCTGCACTATTTCACACACACAAACACCCCCCAACGGTGTATGAGAGTTCCCATGGCATCACAACCTCGCTATTAAGTTGGTGCAAAAGTAATTGTGGTTTTTGCATTGTTGAAATTTGCCTTTGATATTGGAATACATTCTTAAATAAATGTGGTTATGTCATACATCATTTTAATGTGCATTTCTCGCTTTATGATTTTTTGCTAATTACTTATTATTTGCTGTTCATTTTATATTTATTTTAGACAATGGAAGTGATGTTAGCCAAAAAGCAAATTCGAGTGATTTTCTTACTTGAGTTCAAAAGGGGTCGTAAAGCAGCAGAGATAACTCGCAACATCAACAACGCATTTGGCGCAGGAACTGCTAACGAACGTACAGTGCAGTGGTGGTTCAAGAAGTTTGACAAAGGAGAGAAGAGCCTTGAAGATGAGGAGCGTAGTGGCCGGCCATCGGAAGTTGACAACAACCAAATGAGAGCAATCATCGAGCTGATCCTCTTACAACTACACAAGAAGTTGCCGAAGAACTCCGCGTCGACCATTTACGGTCATGCGACATTTGAAGCAAATTGGAAAGGTGAAAAAACTCGTGGGTGCCTCATGAGCTGACTAAAAACTAAAAAAGTCGTTGTTGTGAAGTGTCATATTCTCTTATTCTACGCAACAATGAACCATTTCTCGATAGGATTGTGACGTGATGAAAAGTGGATTTTATATGACAACTGGTGGCAACCACCAGCAGTTGGACCTAGAAGAAGCTCCAAAGCACTTCCCAAAGCCAAACTTGCACCAAAAAAAAGGTCATGACCACTGTTTGGTAGTCTGCTGCCGGTCTGATCCACTACAGCTTTCTGAATCCTGGCGAAACCATTACATCTGAGAAGTATGCTCAGCAAATCGATGAGATGCACCAAAAACTGCAACGCCTGCAGCCGGCATTGCAATGGCGCACAACAGCAAGGGCCCAATTCTTCTCTATGACAATGCTCAGCCACTCATCGCACAACCAATGCTTCAAAAGTTGAACGAATTGGGCTACAAAGTTTTGCCTCATCCTCCATATTCATCTGAAATCTTGCCAACCAACTACTACTTCCTCAAGCATCTTGACAACTTTTTCCAGGGAAAACGCTTCCACAATCAGCAGGATGCAGAAAATCCTTTCCAAGAGTTCGTCGAATCCTGAAGCACAGATTTTTACGCTACAGAAATAAACGAACTTATTTCTCATTGGCAAAAATGTGTTGATTGTAATGGTTCCTATTTTGATTAATAAAGATGTGTTTGAACCGAGTTATAATGATTTAAAATTCACGGTCTAAAACCACAATTACGTTTGCATCAACCTAATAACACTTGGTGTTGTCAGTCTTAAATTTCAGCCAATCGAGTGGGTGTGAAGTTGTCTCAAGAGAGTGTCAATTATGTTTATTGACTATACGAGTAAGGAAATGCTTACTGGGTCCCCGCGTCAAAGTGATGGCGCTGGGGTTCAGGTTGGGTCCTACCTGCTCTGTTGCGGAGGGCCTCTTGGAAGGGGTACATTTGAGCAGGAACTCGGGTGATGAGAAGGGCCAGCCCTGGAAAGATGTGCGGAAAGGGCCTAACAGGCAGAGGGCAGAGCAAAGGCCGGGAGGTGGGAGCATGCCTCGTGCACACAGGCAGAGGGAGGAAGCTCGAGTTGCTGCAGCAGAGAGCAAAGGAGCCAAGGTTGGTGAGGTCATGGGGTCAGATGGTGTCTTAGTCAGCTTCGGCTCCCATAACAAAGTACCGCAGCGTAACCACAGACATTTCTTTCCTCACAGCTCTGGATGCCAGAAATCCAAAATCAAGGTGTCAGCAGGTTTGGTTTCTTCTGAGGTCTCTCTCCTTGGCCTGCAGATGGCTGTCTTCTTGCTCTGTCCTCACATGTTCTTTCCCTCTGTGTGTATACATGTCTGTCGTAATCTTTTCTTAGACGAACACTAGTCCTCTTGGACTAGGGCCCATCCATATGACTTCATTTAACTTAAACCACCTCTTTAGAGACCCTGTCTCCAAATACAGTCAATTCTGACGGACTGGGGGATTAGGACTTCAATATATGAATTTGGGGGGAACACAGTTCGACCCAGAACAGATGGCTTTTGCTCTCAGGGAGGTGGGGCCTGGGGGAGTATTGAGCAAGAAGAGACAAGATCTGATTTGCGTGTTAATAGGATCCCTCTGGTACCAAGGCAGGGAGAAGGATAGACTGCAGGGGGTAAGAGGGAGACCAGTGAGGAAGCTACTGCAATATCCAGGCTGGAAGCTGGTGGCTGGACCTGGGGAGTGGAGTAGGTGGAGAGCAGGGCTCAGACTCTTACCATGTTTGGGACATGGAGTCATCAGTTTTCCCCAAAGGAAGAATTGATGGAGGAGTGGGAAAAGGAAGAGGAAATGAGGAGAATTGGGGTTGGGGCTGAGGGAGGTGCCAGCTTCTCCTTGCTTCCGGCCTGATTCCTTATCCACTAAGCGCCTACTGTGTGCAGCTACCCTGTGGGTGAGGAAGGCGAGGCCTGGAGCAAGAATCCAGGCCACAAGGCATGCTGACTCGGGCCTTCTGCTCCTCCGGGCCTTTCTCCTTCCTCCTGGCATTGGAGCCTGACCCCCTCTTGGACAAACATCTTGCGGCCGTTTCCGCCTCGCCTGCCCGGAGCCCCAGCCTGACCTGAACAAACACTCGGGACCTGTGCTTCCGGCCTCAGCTCTGGGAAAAGCCCAACCAGGGGCTGTTCAGGTCAACCCTGGAGGGGAGTGGGAAGGAGGGGGCACCCAGGCCCCTGCACAGGGGTCTGCCCAGCCTGCCCTGGGGGCCTCCTGCTGCTTCTGGAGCCATCAGCCCAGTGCTCAGGCTTCAGCTTCTCCATCCATAAAATGGACCTAATTATACCCACCTCAGAGGACTAGGGAAATGGAAAGCACTGCCCTGGCCTGCCACCTCGAGGGGGTAATGCTGCCCTATAGGGCTGAGAGGCTTGGGGAAGTGAGGTCCTAAGGGACCCCCTTAAGGGACCCTAGTGCTAGAAGGGCCCAGATTTTACTTTCCCTCCTGTGGCCTCCCCATTCTTGTTCCCATTTTCTGAAGTGTCCTATGAGGTTGCACCTTCCGTCCTGTTCCTGTCAGTTCAGAGCCTCTGGTGTCCCTGTCCCAGGTTAGGAACCAGGCTAGGAGTGGCGGCAGGAGTGGAGATTCCTGACGATGTAAAATATGTGAAATTCGTTGACTGTGAGCAGTGAGTTCCCTGTCCCTGGAAGTGTGAACAGAGGCAGCTATATGTGTGGGAGGTGACCTCGCCAACATTTCCTCATTGACTGCTCGGACAGCCCTGTGAAGTGGGCAAGTTAGTGGGTTCTGGGGTCAGAAAGACCCAGGTTCAAATCCCAGTTCCTCTGTGTGAGTAGGTGCTCAGTTCTATGAATGTGAAGGGGAAGCGGCTCCTTCCTCTGCTGGTTGGAGACCAAGTGAAATGATGGTGGAACAGCACCAGCACCCACAGCTCTCGGTCACTGTGGGGCTATGTGGGGGTGCACAGAGGTATTTGCCCCCTCCATGGCCGAGAGAGACTACGTCTCCGTTCTCCACCTTGCTGGGGGTTCTGGCTAATCCACCATGCAAGCCCCCTAACTGAAAATGTTGCCAGATAAAGCCTCCCAGCTGGGGTTGGATTTTGTTTTTGTTTTTCAGGCAGGATCTGAGAGTGGAAAAAATGGAATTTTTTTTCCTTCAGAGCAGTTTCTCCTCATCTGAGAGTTGTAGGGCTGGATTCCCACCTCGCCTTCCGGTCTTGGTGTTCCAAGGAGTAGCCAGGAGAGGATGGGCGTGGGTGGGAGAGGTCAGGGTGGGGCGATCTGGGAGTGGAGGGTTAAGGAAGGGCTAGCAGCAGGGAAAGACCTGCTGTGCTCCTTCCTGCCTCTGGATCGTTGTTTGTACTGTTCCCCCCACCCCCACCCCACATCTGCTCCAGTAGTTAGTTCCTGTGCCTCTCTGAGATCAGGCATCACCTCCTCCAAGAAGCCCTCCTTGACCACCTCCACCAAGGTATCAGCACCTTCACGCTCTTATTAAGCTACAATCCATCTTCCACTGTGGGCTGGTTGTGTTGGTGTAGGGCTCTCTCCTCCGCATGAGACTCTGAGCTCAGCACAGGGCCTAAAGATGGCCCTCAGTGGACACCAGCAGAGTAGAGCATGTCTCTACATGCTCTACACCCAGTCTCTGCCCGGTTGTCCTGTCAGTTCAAAGGTCTTGATCTGGGAGAGGAAAGCCAGGAGGGGAGAGTCAGATTCACACGGGAGGGCCAGGGCGTCGCGATCGGGGGGTATAGGCACAGAGAGGGTGTGGATGGGACACCACACAAGGGTTGGACTCAACCACCCTGGCTGTGTGACTTTGGGCAGTGAGTTCTCCCTGGGCTTTCAGTTTCTTTCTCAGTAAAATGGGGATAATAGCACCCCCTGGCGAAACTAACTTGAAAGGCACCAGCACAAGGCCTAGGGGGTACCTTGCAGGCGCTTTAACCAGTTTAGCAAGGGCAGGACCTGGGATTGGTGCCAAGGTGGTGGGGTCTCTTAGCTGGATAAGCCCAGGGCATGGAGGCAAAAATAGAGCCCTAGACCCATAAATTACCCGAGCCACTCAGCCACTAATGCTAAAATTAGTGCGACCACCCCCCTCCTGCCTTCTTCCAGCATCCTCTGAAACGAGGCCGAGGGTCCTGCAAATGGAAGTGAATTATAGGCAGGGGGGACTCAAACCTGCTGTAAATCATGCTGTGGCTGCAGCATTTAAGAGCCTTTTCTGAGGCTCCTCACTTAACCTCTTGGCCCCTCGCCAATCACGCGGGGATCAGCATTGGGTGGGCACACGAGTCAAGGCTCCAGCTTAGGCTCCCCATGCCCAAGTCCCATTGGTGGCCTTGAGGGCTGTGAGGAGAGAGGGACTGGAACCAGGGAAGAGGAGGCAGAGGGAGGTACCTCCTGGACAAACACCTGCACCCTTCTAGCTGGGTTATACGCGGGAGGGCTTACCTGCAGATAGTAACGCTAACCGGGTATCCCACCTTAGGCACATGGCAGGCAGCCCATGTCCCTCAAATAGCAGCCCACATTTACACAGTGCTCCTCGTGTGCCCGACTCTGCCCCGAGTTAATGCTCCACGACAACCAGGAGAAACTGAGGCACCAAGCAGGGCAGTGAGCAGCTGGGAAATTGCAGAGCTGGAGGTCCACCGATACCGCCTTTCAAAGGAGGAGGACCTGCAGTTCACTCAAGTGAGTCCAGCCATGGCAGTTGTGATGGGTGGGAGGGTCTGGGGTGGGCAACTCTTCTTGAGTGGGCAACCCCGGACAGGTAGCCAGCTGCTCTGCGCCTCTGTCTCCCATTAGCAGAATGGAGCTGTAGGGAGGCAAAAGGTTATGGGCGGGGCAGCCAGCAGTCCGAGTGTCCTCATGAAAGCCCCTGGGCCCCACCACTTGCCCTGGCAGGTGCAGCTGTGAGCTAATTCCCTTTGGCCTCTTAATTCCCTATAAAAATCCACCAGAACTCACATCCCCTAACCCATGGCTTCTGTCCCATGTTTATTTTTTTTTTAACACAAATAATATACATTATTTGAGGAAACTTAGAAAATACAGACACAAAGAAAAACTTCAAACACCCCTCCCCACCCAGAAGTCAGAACCTGGCAAGGCAAGGCATCGGGGGTGCATTCCTGCCTCATTCTGCCTCTCCTTGACCTCGTGACCCAGGATGTACACCCATTGTAGCTGCATGGCCCATCCAAGCCCAGGACCTGGGGCTGGGGCTCAGGCCACCGAAGCCCTTGGTTCCTTTAGGAGCAGGGGGTGCCCAACGCTGCCCATTGACACCAAAGGGGAAATGAGAATGGAGGGGCAGGGATGGGTGACTCAGATCCAGTAGAAGAAGTGAAAGTACCCCGCGTCCTCCCAGCTCTGACAGGCCTGCCTGCAGTGGGCCAGCACGGCCCCTTGTTTGGGATAGAGGGTCCCAGGGTGGTACACTTACTACCCAGTCAACACCATCTTTGGGGTCCCCATAGCCCCAGGCCGTGATACAGTAAGGAAAGGGGTTCCCCAGCTCCCTGTCCGGGCCCCAGCTTAGGAGCACCTTCTGAGCCTCAGACCCCTGGCTTTGCCCCCAGCATGGCCAGCTGCACCTCTTGAGTGAGTTCAGGGATATTGAGGCCGGCAGGAGGGCACTAGATT
The DNA here is from genome assembly GCF_004115265.2 of Rhinolophus ferrumequinum. Classification (NCBI taxonomy): domain Eukaryota; kingdom Metazoa; phylum Chordata; class Mammalia; order Chiroptera; family Rhinolophidae; genus Rhinolophus; species Rhinolophus ferrumequinum. The sequence continues at coordinate 41,534,097 of NC_046300.1, forward strand.
GGCTCTGGTTTCACGTAGAGACTGACCTAGGACGAGGTCAGACAGGCCTGCTCCATCCAGGGCCTCAGACACCTCCCCTCAACTTTCTCTGTGGCTGCCTCTGGGCCAGCTGTGGAGTCCCCTAGTCTCCTGTATCCCCTGAGCGGTCTCCACGGTCACACAGAGCTGGGTTCAAGTACTGTGCTATCCTCTGTGGACGTGGCAAGCTCCTGCTTCTTTTGGGCCTTCTGTAAAATGGGGCCAGTGAGACCCTGTGTTCATGTGGGGAGTAAATAAAATAAGTGTAGGCCCAGCCTGGAGGGGCCCAGGATGGGTTGGGAGGTTTGGGCATGTGGCCGGCGACTCCTGCCCACTGGCCAGGCCCAGGTGTGGCCGATAATGGGCTGGGTGGCTAAATCTGCTGACCTCATCGTCTTCCGCTGGGGCCCCACAGGCTGTCTGTCTTGCTAGGGAGAGGGTCTCCCCTCCTATCCTTTTCCTCCAGGCCTCCTTCCTGCTTCCCGGGGCTGAGGCTGGGCCCTTCCGTCCAGGCGCTCATCAATCGCACCCGAGGTGCCAAGCATCCGGCCTGCCTTCTCAGGCCATGATTCACTTCCTGTTTCCTGGAGCTGGAAATAGCTTCCCCTGGACGCTGGGGGCTCCCTCCCCAGGCAGCTGCTGCAAGTCTCCAGCATTGTGCCCCCACCCAGGCCTGCGCATGTACCACTGATTTTCCAAGTCTGTGTTCTGCTGGACACTAAACCAGCCCCAGAAGCCACCTGTTGCTCATGTAAGGATGTAGGAGCACCTATTGGGGTCTGGCCTTGGGGCCGCAGCAGTGAACAAGAGAGAGGAGGACCTGTCCTCAAAGCATCTGCAAATAATCACATTAACCAAGTAATCACATCACCAGTGTGCCTGGTGCAAGGATGTCTGACCACAGAGCTGAGCCGGGAAGCAAGAGGGACAGCCAACAGGGTGGTGGGTCCAGCAGGAGTGCCTGTGTACCTGGAGTGGGGGCCTCCCGCCACCCAGAGACTGTGGGTAAGGAAAAAGGAACGCAGCTTTATCCCAAGATCTTTTGCAGGGTTTCAAGTTGGAGGAAAACAGCATAAACAGATTTGTGATTTGAAAATATTCCTCAGTCGGCTTCATGGATAAATGATTTGGGAGAGGCAGGAGGAAGGCAGCAGGAAGGCAGCAGGAGAGGGAGCAGGAGGAGGTGTCCAGGCGGGACGGCGTGGGGCTCAGACCTAAGCAGTAGTCTCAGACTGATGGGAGATGGTTAGGGGGTGACTTCTGGATAGGCGGGAGGAAGGCACAGGGCGCTCGGGTGCCTCCCAGGTTCTGCCTTGAACACACTGCAGTGGGGGCCTGGGGTTGAGTCCAGGCTGTGTCACTCATTCCTTTGTGGCAGGTCACTTGACTTTACCATGCCTCACTTCCCCTGTCTGTGAAAAGGGTATAATAAAAGCACCCCCTTCTCAGGTGGTTGCTGTGAGGGATAAATATAAAAATCCCGGTGAAGCTCTCAGAAGGGTGCCTGCTCCTGGAACGCCTCAGTAAACATCAGCTACTTTTATTCCAAAAGTATTTTTCTACCTCAGGCCTTGTATGCCTTGATCTTCTGCCATGTGCCAGGGGGTGTAAAGAGTGATGAGGTGCCAATGAGTCGGAGAGGTGCAGCCTCACCCCCGTTTTGCACATGGGGAAACAGAGGCTGGGGGAGAGAAGGGCTCTGTCCAAGGTTGGTTCCACAGTGGGGAAGTGGTGAAGCAGGATGTGAACCGGGATCCCTCTGGCCCCATAGTCTCTCATGCTGCAGAGCCCCCAAAAGTACCCTTCCTGTGCCCTGGTCCTGACCTGGGGGAATGGAGGGGAGGCTGATATGGTGGCCCTGTAAATTTCAACACAGCTAAACTATGTCCTCATAAGAAAACCTGCATTTTAGGTGCATAAACCCTCCCCAGGCTAGGGCACGGGGTGTCGACTTTCTCTGGCAGGTGGGGACATCTGTAGGAGGCAGGGGTGAGATGGAGGGGAAGAGGGTCAAGGCTTCCCAGGAACTGTATAGAGAGGATAGCAGCCAAGAAAATGATGGAGAACATTCGCTCATCTCCTCTTTCATTCATTCATTCATTCACCCATCCTTGTAAGCCTGGTTTGAGTCTAACCTTCTACCTGGTGGTGCAGAGGATACAGGTATGCCCTGAACGAAAACCAGCTTCTGAGATGCCTCCCAGCTGGTGAGGGAGCCAAAGCAACAGACACATTGTCACCTGGTGTGGGTGCTCCGATGGCATTATGGCTGTCCTGGGAGTCCAGGGGAAGAGGTCTAAGCCAGCATGGGAAGTCTGGGAAGGCTGCCTGGAAGAAGAAAGGCCAGAGCTGAGTCCTGGAGACATCGCTAGGGGGACAGGGCAGGGAGGGAAGTTTGGGGTTGTAGTGGGACTTCGTCTGCACACCAGGGACTCAGGGGCTGCTGGGCCTTTGGGACTCAGATTCTAAGTAGGCATGGGGAAGTCCTGGGAGAAGTACAGGCAAAGGAAGGCGGCTGGTCCTGTGGTCAGTGAAGACTGCTCTTGAGTAAGATGAGGGATGGTGTCACCCAAAAGTCCCTAAAGAACCGGTTTCTAGTTCCTCAATGGAGGGGACTTTGGCCAGGCTAAGTAATCACTGGGCTGGGCTGCCCAAGGTTAAAGCTGGACTATCCAAGGCCAGAGGTGGGACCATCCAAGGTCAGAGGTTAGCCACACGAGACCAGGCTGAACCCTACAAAGCAGAGACAGGGATATTGAAGGTTGATCATAAAAATCATGGAATTTCATGAGGAAACGCACGACCAATGCTGGGGGCAGCAGGATCAGGTCCAATAGCCTTGACAGAGAAGGTGTTGCTGGCCTCTAAGCGGCCGAATCCCCAGCGTGAACCACAGACTGTGGGCCCACAGCAGCCCTTGCGTACATCCCCTCACATCGGCCTGTTACACGTGGAGACCTTTGCTTGTACACTCATCCTCCACATGTAACCGGATCCCCATCCATGCACACAAGTACCCTGACGTCACTCCACACACAGGACCAGTCACGGCCCTGCCCACACACACATGTCCTCACATCTGTGCCCATCTCTCCCTCCCCCCCCCCGGCCCACATGCACACACCAGGAACAGCTCCCAGACGGGGCTCCTACAGGTTGGTGCTTTGGGGGAAGCTCATTACCAGGGCAGCCCCACAGGGCCCCCGATGACTCCTTCCTGGCAGCTGGCAGCTGGGCCAGCAGGCTTAGCCCCACCCTCGCGGGCAGCTGTCTGTGAGAAGGCCCTCCTTTAGGGCCCTCGGCCTGGGGTGTGCAAGCGGGTAGAGTCTATGGGGCAGAGTCTGCACACAGTGACCGTGGGGGCCCCTCAGACAACACCTACAAAATGAGTCCTGGTTCCCCCACCCACCTGCTTGTCCCCCAGGCCTCTGGGATTCAGAAAGAGGACCCCCCATGTTGGTGAAGCCCAAGACCCGGGAATTCCCCACCTGGAGACTCCCTCTGCTCACCCTCACCCCAACATCCCAACACCCCAGTTCTGGTGAGCCCACCTCCTAACTAGCCCTCGGCCCGTCTTCTTTCTCCTCTGCCTCTGCCACTACCTGACCAGGCCCGTCATTGCCTGGACGTCTACAGAAGCCTCCTCCCTGGCCTTCCTCAGTCTATTCTGATCCTGCCCCTTCCCTCTGAAAGCCATTTACAATACCCTGAGCTCACAGCGTGGTCAGAGGGCTCTCCCTGGCCCTGCCCTGCCCTCTAATTCCTCGCTACCCTGCAGATCTCAGCTCAAGGGTCACTGCCTCAGGGAAGCCCGTGCCGACCCCAAGATGGGTTCAAGTTCCCCTACAAGAAACTCATGGAACCACCTGGCATCGCCCCTTCATAGGACTGCTGGCCCTTTGCAGTTACGGAATTATTTATTTGATTAAAGACCGTCCCCACCATGAGGCTGGGCTAAGGACAGGGACCATGCCTGTGGGGTCCCCATCATATCCCCAGTGTCTGGCACATAGTAGGTGCTTAGTCAATGGTTGTTGAGTGAATAAATGAATGACCCTGTTCTAGTGTTTTATTCCTTCCAGGGTTTTGTCTGGAGGGGGCAGGACCCTCAAAACGGCTCTAAGAATCAGGTGTGAGGGGTCATCTTGAGGGCCAGTGGGTCTCTCAAGCTGAAACAGAGCAGGATGGCCTGATGTGGCCTGGTCTTGTGAATGTGGACGGTCCGTGTGGCTTCATAGACAAAATGGGGATCAAGGAAGCAGCTTTGGCAGAGTCTGTCTGGCATTGCCATGGTAGGGGGTCTCTGGCAGCCAACATGACCATCCTGTCTGTTTGGCAGATATCCTGGGATGGTGATACATCCATCCATCCCAACATTTATTGGTAGGGACTACGTGTCCCACCCTGAAAGATCTCCCAGTCCATTGGGGAAGACATGTTCTCATACTGTGTAATAAACAATTTGATGGGAGGAGCTTCTAATATTGTTTCAGGGCTCAAGGAAAACTTCTTACAAGAAGGGCCATTTAAACTGGGCTTTGAAGTTTGCCTAGGAGTTTATTAGGAAGGAGGTAACATTTGGGCTGGGTCCTGACGGCTGCATACAAGTTTACCAAGAAAACAAGGGAGGAAACATCTTCTCTGGACACTGGGTTCTCTTTAGGGACTTGTGTAGGCCATGGGCAAGTAAGGCCTGGGCCCTGCTCATCCATGCCAGCCTCTCCCTTACGCCCTGGGTGCAACTGAATGGCAGGAACGTCTCAGTTGCCCTAAGGATTGACCCAATTCATGAGTGTGCTCAATTCATAGCAAGTGCTCAGGCAGAGTCGGCGCAGTCTAAGCATCGCTTCAGTTTCAGGCTGTGCCTGGAGAAGGACTTCCCTCTTTTGGGCCTCCTGTTTGCATACCTCCGGTGATGGGCACTCACTCCCTTGCAGGGCAACCCTTTCCCTTTTCTGACCCAGCAGTGTTTTCAGAAGACAAGCATTCAGGTCAACCAAGTGGTGAGGTTTGGGGTCAGCTGGAAGGGAGAGGGTCTGGTGGGGTAACAGGCTCACCTGGATTTCAGCCCTTAGCTGCCTGTCCATCAGCAGCTCTGATGCTTCCAGAAATGGTTTCATCCCCATCCTGGTCTCCCAGGATCATCAAAGGTGGGAACCAAGTTCTTAGAAGTTTATTGGGGCATAAAGGGGGTCAGGATTTTGCAAGGATTGGCTGGGGAGGGTCTAGGGCACAGTGGGTACTCAGCCTATATGACTCCCCATATTCCTCAGCTCTGGGCTTTCCGGCCTCCCTGTGGCTCCCATCATTGGGGACGCATTCACGGAGCACCTAGGGTCTGCTTAGGGGTTGCCTGCCCCCAGCCCACCCTAGGCGCTGTCCCCTGGAGATGGTGGCAGCCTGGGAATGTGGGTGGGGGCCCCTGGGGCGGCGGCTGCTGGACAGAAGCCTCAGTGTGGAGCTGCTGGGGTCCTTTCCCGGGCCCAGACCCATGACTGGATGTCTGAGAATGCCGTCCATTATCCGACTCACAGAGCACAAAGGGGCCACGCTGGGGCTCAGCAGGCCAGACGCCTGGGATGGGTGCACGGGGGCTCTGGGTCCCCACCACAGAGGGCAAGGACACACTGGAGTCGAAAGGGCTGCTCTCACACGCAGGAATGAGAACCATTTCCTCCAGCCCCACAGGAGACAAAGACAGAGAAAAACGACCAGGGGCTCATCCCCTCAGGCAAGGGCAGGCCACCCCTCCTGAGCCCTGAAACCAGACCTAGAAGGCCACGACGCCCTCCCCGCTGCCAGCGGTGGAGGGGATCCAACAGAGGTGGGGGGAACATTCTAGAACTCTGGAGGGGGGCAAAACCCCTAGCCTCCCGCAGCATCTGCAGTGGGGAAACGCCAACAGCCATGTCAGCAGCACCAACTGTCTGCAATTGAAACACATTAGCATGGTGGGTGCTGTCTCCTCAGTGCTGCCATTTGAGGGTCACCCTGGCTCCTCCTGGGCCACTCAGTAGGACACGGTGGCCATGACAGGAGATCTGGTGTGGAGGGAGTAGGGGTCATTTCAGGCTACTTATTTGCTGTGTGACCTCAGGCAGGCCTCTAGGCCTCTCTGAGCCTAGGTTTATGAGAAGAGGGGAGGGAGACCCAGTGGAGGGTTAATTAAATGAGGTGGTCTTGTGCATCTGAGCCCTTAATGGGGCCGGACCCAACAATATACCTCAGTGGCAGTTGCCAGGAGGATGATATCATTATTGGGGTCTGGGGAGCTCTCTTGAGTGGGGTACAGTTAATTGGTTTGAGGATTCTGGGGGAAGGAGCCCCGTGTTTCAGAGCTGGAAAGTCAGTGGATCCCACACTTCCTGACATGGTGGGCGCTGTGACACTTGTATGTTTTTCCATCCTCATAGCAGCCTTGTGAGGTGGATTATATTCCCCTTTTACAGATAAGGAAACTGAGGTTCAAAGAGAGGTGGTGCCACCAAAGCCACATAGGTGGCTAGGGACAGAGCTGGGCCTGGAAATCAGGTCTCAACTTCAAGGCAAGAGTTAGAAGAACGCAGTAGTCAAGAGCAGGGTTTGGAGGCTGGCAAGCTGTGCCCTGTAGGCAAGTGGTGACACCTCCCTGACCCTCAGTATCCCATCTGTAAAATGGGGCTGATAAAACCCACCTCTCAGGCTGCTCCAGGAGGAAATGGGATGGATAAAGCCCGAGAGAAGCCTCAGTGATGGTTTCCTTCACTATCAAGACTCAGGCTGGGGGTGCTGAGCTGTACCAGAGGATTTTGTTTGCTCTGAGCAGTGTGTCAGGAGCATTTCCTGCAGGGAAAGTGTTCTCTGAGGCCAGGCCCAAGTGACAGGAGGGCAGGAGCCCCCCTCCTCCCAGTGTAGCCCTGGCCCCACTGTTATTTTTTCCAATTGTAGAAGACAAACATTTCCTCCTTCTCACAGTTCTGGTCTGCATAGCCAGAGAGCTGAGGATGGACGGGGCGGGCTGGGGAGTCCCCACCCAGGGCCGGTCTGCTGTCTCTGGGCCAGCCTGGCCACTGACCCCTAGGGTAAGGACCAGGCAAGGACCTGCCCCACTAGAGCCACCATGTCCTCATCTACAAAGGCGCTAGCTTACGTCAACATTTCCCAACTGTCAGGTGTTTTGTACCACCTGGATTATGACCTACTTCATATTTGTCTTTAAGTTAATTTACATTTTAAAAACTTCAATAAATGCATATATCAAGCAAGCTTTACATCATTATTGTACTTGGAAAACCAGTATCATTTGCCAAAACCAGAACATAACTGAAAATATTACAAAGAAAACAAGGAGCTGTAAGTAAATTCTAGAATGCTGATGTCAACAGTGCTGAGCTTGAGACCTTCTCTGTATTAAAAATGGACAATGACAAATGTTAGAGAGGCATTAAAGACACATTAGCTCCAAACGGAGAACTCTCCTTGATATAATCAGAAGGCTTGAACAAAAAACTGTAAAGGGTCTGAATCACAATGTGATATGGGGTTAGCTAGTAGTTAATCCAGGGTTGGTTAATCTGAGTTCGTTAATTCAGAGTTAGCTAATGTTGGGTGCCACCTAACCCCACTTCCCAGGCAGTGTCCATCTCCCCTTGGTTCCCTCTTAAATCTCTTCTGAGAGGACACCCCACTGCATCTCAGCAAGGCCAGGGGAAATGTGGGTTCATTCGGTCCTTCCTTCCTTCCTTCATTCATCCAAGAGTTATCAGCACCTCCTCTGCCCAGCCAGGAGTATAGGGTGGCTGCCACCATGACCCATTTTGGCCTGAAGAAGTTCCCAGCTAATGGGCAGAGAGGAGAAAGCACAGGATCTGGAGACAGGTCTGAGTTTAAATCCTAACTTTGCCAATGCCCCTCAGTTTCTCCATCTGTGAAATGAGTTCAATGATCCCAGCTTTTGTCAGCTGGCTGTGAGGATGGCATGAGATCGTGCAGGGCAGTGCTGGACTCCACTAGCTGCTGTGGGACTCATGACAGGCAGTGAGGCGCTGATGGGCCATTGCTCAATGCAAGGAGAGAGAACTGGTGTTTGCCCAGTACCTGTGATTTGCCAGCACTGTGTTTTCTGGTATGTTATGTTCTTCACATCTCACAACCTCCCAGGAGCCAGTGTGCTATTATGATTGTCCTTGTTTTACAATGAGGAAACTGAGGCTCAGAGAAGGCAAGTGCCTTGCCCTGGGCCACACAGCATTTTGATTTCCAGCTTGTCAGGACACAGACCCTGGCCAAGCCCTCTGCAGTCTAAACTGGCCCTGCATTCCCCCAGCCCAGGGCAGCTCCCGCCCAACACCCAGCTTGGCAGGTATTTTTGTGTCCAAAGCGCCCAGAACCATCTTGCACTGTGCACCAGATTGAGCAGCAAGAACAGAGCATTATCCTCAGGGCTCGGTGGGGGGAGCTGCAGGATGCAGCAAGATGAGCTGGAGACAGGAAGGAAGCTAGGAGGGGTAAGAGAGAGGGAGAGGGGTGGGGATAGGGAGGGAGACAGAGAGAGACAGCCACAGAGAGAGACAGAGAGATACCACACAAAGAGACAGACAGTGTGGAAGGAGAGGGAGATGGGAAGAGACTGGGAGAGAGAGAGAGACAAAGAGAGAGAAAAACTGGGAGGAGCAAGAAGACAGAAACAGAGATGGCGTGGGGAAGGCTAGAGAAAAATAAGACTGAAGGTAGACAGACAGATGGACTGATGGGGGAGGGCTCCACGGAGGGGTGGGGTGAGGTGCATTAGGGCAGGCAGCCTCCTGCACAACTGCTAGGCTCCCCAGTCTGCTCTCATGGGTGGCACAACACAAGCACTCCTTACCGGAGATGGAGGTGGGGTTATCATTCCTACAGGGCTGTCCCGAGTGGCCTCGAGCCCAGGAGGACAGAGTGCCAGAAGCAGAGCCTCCGATTTCCTGTAGCTGAACACTCCTGGTTATCAAAAGTGACCAGACCTGGGGATGGCGGGTGGGGGTGGAGGGGAGAGGCAGGCGTGCTGGGCAAATGCTGATGGCAGGAAGGCAGGGTGTTGGGCGAGGGAAGTGGGGGAAGGCTGTAGGCCTGGCTTTTCCTGCCTACCCTGTGGGGCACAGAGAAGCCCCCTGTCCTTCCTTCCTGGCCAGGTGGGAACAAGTGAGGTGAGGCCAGGCTACCCTCAGAGCAAGGGCCCCGGGGGAACCATGTGACAGCCAGGAGTCTGATGGGAGTTCCCCCTCCAGTTCCGAGAGGCCAGAGTTGGCGTGGGGCCGGGGGTGGGTTGGGGTGGTTTCAAAGCCAGCAGAGTCTGTCTTTTACACGTTGTAGTTCTGCTCCTTGTGAGCTGTGCCTCTCCAGACAGTCCCTTCTCCCCTGCAGTCTCAGGTGCTACATCTGTAAGGTGGGATCTTAACAGTACCAGCCTCAAAGGGTGGCTGTGAGGAGGACAGGAGTCAACTCAGGTAGAGTGCTTGGCACAGAGCCTGGCACGCAAGCCCTGTTTGAGCACCCACCATGGCCAGATGCGGTGGGGGCTCCTTACATGGGCTCTGTGACCTTGAAATCATCACTGCTTGCCTTCCATCCCATTGCCTACCTGCTCCTTCCAGGTGAAAGACTCAGCCCAGTGCCAACTCATGTGGCTGATTTTCCACTAAATCTGGGAGGATTTTAGGTCCTTTCAGAGTCCCCCACAAAGGGGAAGTGCCTCCTGGTGAACAGCGGTGACAGGAGAGCAGCAGCCTACAGGGCCAGGGCCTCACTCTGGGTGTGGCCAGCCCAGGCTGCCCCGCAGCCCGCACAGGCTCCAACAAGGTTCTCTCTTCATTTTCCTGATTCATATGCCTGACCCTTGAGCTCTGTCCTTCTGTCCCGCCACTTATAAAACTCCTTTTATGGGGTTGGGGTTTGGGGGGACAGATCATGCGGACTGATGGGGTGGTGCCACCAGCCTTGCTGGCCCTGGGGGTGCCCAGGCCTGGGGCCTAAGGCCTGGACAGTGCCCCGCAAAAGGGAATTAAAGGGGAGAGACTGTGAGATGGAGAGGTCTGTGGACCAGGGAGGCTGAGAGGCAGCGAAGGGGGGACAGGCAGAGATGGAGGAGAGAGGGATCGGAGGGACGGGAGACAGGCAGTGGGCTCTAAGGGGGCCGAGGAAGCCACGGAGAGTAAGCCAGAGACAGAAAACCAGAGAAGGGAGAGCGAATCCGAGAGGAGAAATGAGAAGAACTAGAGACTGAGAAAAAGAGACAACACGAACGGGGAGGGGAGGAGGGGTGACACAGAGACAGAGACCCGGAGACACGGAGAGACAGAAACAGGGGCGGGTGGGATGGAAAGAGAGGAAGAAAAACAGAAAACCAGCCCGAGAGAGACGGGCCGAGCGGCCAGGAGGGAGGAAGAGAGAAACAAGCGACGGAGGCGGAGGCTGCGCCGGGAAAGAGAGCCACGCCGCGCGGGAGGGTCCTGGAGGGCGCGGGGCGGCCAGACCCACTGTCAGCGGAGCAGAGGCCCGTCGGCCCGAGGGCCGGGCGGGGCCAGCGGGCCCCGGGGGAGCGGGACCGGGCTCTAGGGGAGGTGGGCGGGGGGCGGGAGGGGGCCCGGGGGCGGGGCGCGGCCGGGCGGGGCGCGGCGCGAGGGCGTGTCCGCAACGGAGCCGCCCCCGCCCCGCCCCCGGCTTGCGCGGCTCGGCTTAGCCGGGCCGGGGCGCCGGGGCCGGGGGCGGCTGGCGCGGGCAGGAAGCGCCTCGCGGCCCGGGCCCGCCCCCCGCCTCCTGCCGCCTCCGGGCTCCCGGCTCCCGGCCTCGCCGCGCCCCATGCACTCGCCGTGCAGCGCAGCCCGCGCACGCCCGGATGGCTCGTCGCGCCGCGGGCGGCGCACCCCTTAGCGCCCCGGCCGCCGCGGCCAGCCCCCTGCCGCCGCGCCCGCCATTCCGGGCCCCGCCGCCTTGCCTGCTGCTGCTGCTGCTGCTGCTCCTGGGGGCGGCGCGGGCGAGCGCCCTGGAGATCCAGCGCCGCTTCCCTTCGCCCACGCCCACCAACAACTTCGCCCTGGACGGCGCGGCAGGAACCGTGTACCTGGCGGCCGTCAACCGCCTCTACCAGCTGTCGGGCGCCAACTTGAGCCTGGAGGCCGAGGCGGCGGTGGGGCCGGTGGCCGACAGCCCGCTGTGTCACGCCCCGCAGCTACCGCAGACCTCGTGCGAACACCCGCGGCGCCTCACAGACAACTACAACAAGATCCTGCAACTGGACCCCGGCCAGGGCCTGGTGGTCGTGTGCGGTTCCATCTACCAGGGCTTCTGCCAGCTACGGCGCCGGGGCAACATCTCGGCCGTGGCCGTGCTCTTCCCGCCCGCCGCGCCGCCCGCCGAGCCCGTCACAGTGTTCCCCAGCATGCTGAACGTGGCGGCCAACCACCCGAACGCGTCCACCGTGGGGCTGGTGCTGCCTCCGGCCGCTGACGCGGGTGGCAGCCGCCTGCTGGTGGGCGCCACGTACACCGGCTACGGCAGCGCCTTCTTCCCGCGCAACCGCAGCCTGGAGGACCACCGCTTCGAGAACACGCCAGAGATCGCCATCCGCTCCCTGGATGCGCGCGGCGACTTGGCCAAGCTCTTCACCTTCGACCTCAACCCTTCCGACGACAACATTCTCAAAATCAAGCAGGGCGCCAAGGAGCAGCACAAGCTGGGTTTCGTGCGCGCCTTCCTGCACCCGCCGGACCCGCCGCCGGGCGCCCGGTCCTACGCATACCTGGCACTCAACAGCGAGGCGCGCGCGGGTGACAAGGAGAGTCAGGCGCGGAGCCTGCTGGCACGCATCTGCCTGCCCCGCGGCGCCGGCGGCGACGCCAAGAAGCTCACTGAGTCCTACATCCAGCTGGGCTTGCAGTGCTCGGGCGGCGCGGGCCGCGGCGACCTCTATAGCCGCCTGGTGTCGGTCTTCCCCGCGCGTGAGCTGCTCTTTGCTGTCTTCGAGCGGCCCCAGGGGTCCCCTGCGACTCGCGCGGCTCCAGCCGCGCTCTGCGCCTTCCGCTTTGCGGACGTGCAAGCTGCCATCCGCGCCGCGCGCACCGCCTGCTTCGTGGAGCCCGCACCCGACGTGGTGGCTGTGCTCGACAGCGTGGTTCAGGGCACCGGGCCGGCCTGCGAGCGCAAGCGCAACATCCAGGTACGCCCAAGCGATGGGGGTGCGGGGGACCAACCCAGGGCTCCCGAGGGACAGCGTGCGGGTAACTCGGCGGGTTGTGCGCTGAATGGGTCACTGGTGCGAGCGTGTTGGGACCCAGATCTGCGTGTGTGGGGACACAGGTGTGTACTCTGGGCCACGGGTGCATTTGCGGGGACCTAGATATACTTCCGAGGATACATGTGTCAGCTGATGTGGGCGCTGGGGCGAATATGGTCCAAGTGTGCGGGTACTCAAGTGAGTGCTAGGTTACAGGTGGGCATACCTAGGTGTGTGGGAGGGGCCCAGGTTGCCGATGGGTACCCAGGTGAGAGCGCTGAAGACAGCCAAAGATACATATACAGCTCAGGTGTGCGTCTGGGGCCTCAGAGGCAGCAGCACAGAACGCACAGCAAGTAAGTGCGTGTCTGACCAAGGACTAGGGTCGGTGGGTGCCAGGGCCAGGAGGGTGGAGGGAAGTGAACAGCTCTATGTGCAGCACGGGTATGCAGGGTGCAGGAGATGGCAGTGGGGCTCAGGAGGGAATGAGGAGGGGCCAGGTGTGAGGGCACACCAGCTGGATGGCAAAGGGGCCCACGTGCCCGCCTGGGTTGGGGAGTGTCAAGGGGTCAAATTGGAGTAACTGTGTGTTTTGACATTGTGGGGACATGACACAAGGGTGCAGGAGGAAACTGTGTGTGATTCCCTTTAAGGAAGCCTATCTACAAGCGGTCACTTCTCCAGGGGTCCTGGGAGGTGGAACCCTGCGCCTTTTCCATACTCTACTTTCCTGGTCTGAATCTGGGGATTTGAACCCCAGGCTTCGCCCTAGGAAGCCCCAGCCTCTCCTTCCTCAAATGCCAAACTCAGACCTCTCCTGGTGATTAGGGAGCCCTGCCTTATCCCTTCTCGGTGGTCCTCAGGCTGTGGCAAGAATCTCATGAGCTTAATTATTTTCCTGTGGGTGTGCCCAACACTGGGGCTTTGAGAAAACCCAGATTCCTTCTCCTATAGTCGGGCTCCCACAGCTACCCACCACCCGGCTGGCTGGCTGCCCTGAAAATAAAGGTCACGGTGGGTGAGCAGAGCAGACTGTCCCAGGGAGCAGCTCTGCCACCCGCAGGGGCCAGCCAGGTCAGGGCAGGCTGCCCAGTGCTGTGGTTGGGACATCTACCATTCCCCTCCCCAGAGCCATATCCCCCAATGGGCTGTATTTGAGAGGGTGAGTTTTGTTTCAGGACTAAAGGAGGTGAGTGGGGAGTCAGCCCCCCTCTACGGAGGGAAGACCCTGTTGGAACTAGAGACTTCCTTGGCCTTTCCAGGCCCCGTGTGTCCATCCATACTGTCAGCGTGAGTCTGTCCTCTTGGGCGGCTGTAGTCTCCTCCTCCCCCCTCTGGCAGGAGCCGTCCTGGTTCCCACGGTCCCTTATTCTCAGCCTGGCCTGGTGCAGTGACTCACTCTGCTGAAGGGGGCTGGGGCTTCCTTCTCCTTACTGGGACAGGGCCTCTCCAGGGACACAGCCCCAGGGACAGAGTGGCCAAGGGCCTCCTCCTGAACCCAAGGCTGGGCAAATTCTCAGCCCTCCTCAGCCACTTTCCTGTATTCCCCCCACCTTTTCCTATACCCAGCTGTGGGCCCAGGTCAGTACCACTGGGCAGGATCTCCCAGATGTGTCCAAGCCCTCGGGATCTGGGCCTCCGGCACAGCTGAGGGTGGGGTGGGGAGGGTGGTCGTTATTCTTGCTCCAGGCTATTGCCAGCTCCCAGTTACAGGCTAAAAACTTGGACTTTGCACCCCAGGATCAAACCCTACTCTGTCACTTCCCAGCTGTGTGACCTTGGCAAGGGACTTAACCTCTTTGAGCCTCAGTTTCCTCATCTGTAAAGTGGGAATAGTAAAAACAAATCTCTAAGAATTGTTTTAAGGACTAAATGGACTAATTGATATAAAGCACTTTGTATCTGGCACATAGTAAGCACCTGATAGAGGTCTGCTGTTCTCCTGTTATTATTACAGGAGACGTTATTAGCACAGGTTTGAGTTTGGTCCTGAATAGCAAACAGTGACCTGTTTTGGCTTGTTCTGCAGCAGTGAAGACTCCACTATCTCCCATTTCTAGCCCCAGATAGAAGCCTCAATAAACATTTCCTAAGCCCCTACTGTGTGCCTACCCCTGTGCTGTGCGCTGCGGCCCAATGGTGACTCAGTCTCTGCTCTTGTGGACCCTGCAGGCAAGCAGAGGACAGACAGTCCTGACCAGTGGTCAGGCTCTTACAGCCCAGGGCAATGAGTACTGTAATGGGAGAACCTGGGCAGAGGGAGCCGGGAGAGGGCCACCAAGGCTTCCTGGGGAGTGCTATCAAAGTGGAGGTGGATCGATGGGCAGGAGTTGGCCACCTTAGTTCAGCAGAAGATGAAAGGGTCCAGGCAGAGGAAACAGCCTGTGCAAAGGCCTGGAGGTAGGATACAGCAAGACAGGCTAGAGCAACCGAACGAAGGTCAGATTCACCGTGGCTGGGGGAGTGGGGAATGCATGAAAGAAAGGCTAGGGGAGGTGGGTGGGGCCTGTGGGGTGTAGGCTGGCTGTATTGGGAATTGGGACTGTATCCCGGAGACATGGGGAGCCATGAAGGGTTTTAGCCAAAGGAGTGATATGATCTGAACAAGCACCTCGTGTCCTCCTCTGTGGAATGGGAATGGTAATAAAATGCCTACCTCCCAGCGCTGTTGTGGGGGTTCAGTGAGATAATACATTTGAAGCTCTTGGTAGTGTGCCCGGCGCACTTGTTTGCAATTACTATGATTATTTTTAATATAATTATTTTAGAAAGTCCCTAGGTGGCTAGTAAGAAGGAAAGATGAGAGGCAGGGAGAGTAGTTGGGAGGCTGGTGCCATCTCCAAGGCAGGAGATTCACTCATTCATTCAAAAATATTTCTTGAGCACTCACTGTGTGCCAGGCCCACAGGGTGCTGGGTGCAGCGGTAGAGGCAGCAGGCCAGGCCTTGTTCTTGCGACGCAATGGCCCATGGTGGGGGCATGAAGGGAAGCAGGGGACTTGGGACAGATGCGGCTGCCTGAACGTAGCTCCAGATTCAGACAGGACGGAGGGGAAGGACGCTGCCCAGTCTGGCCTGGCATGTTAGTGCCGTTGGGCTAGGGGACAGCACCCCATCTTTCCCTGTGTTCTCCAGGGACATCTGACCTCCAAGGTGAGGTGGCTTGGCCAGACCTCAGGAAAGTCCGAGGGTGGCTTTCAGGGTCTCTCCAGCCCATAGCTCCAGCGCCTCGGTTGGGTGATCTAGTCATCCCAGCTTCTCACTTGGCAGGCGTCCTCTGCTCTCCACCTTTCAGGCAATGCAGCCTCTGCTGCCACCTTCCATTTGGGAATCTGTAGAGAAGGGATGAGCTGCTAAAGTGTGAGGTCAAAGGTAGGGAACCTTGGTTTTCCCCAGTCTTTGAGGGCCCCAATTTTGTCCCTGATGACTTTTGGCATATTTGGGGCTATTGGACTATTTTGAGAGAAAAAGTGAGTGAGGAAATTAGTCTCCATTGTGTGTAGCATGGAGCCCTTTCCTCACCTCATGTTTGAGGTGAAAGCAAGTTGGGAAGTTGCCACAGCTATTGAGGAGGGAAACTGAGAGACAGGGTCACCCAGCAAGGCAAGGGCAGGCTGAGTCTTACTTCCTTCACCCCAGCCTTTGAATGACCATAATATTTGTGTTTTTAAACCAAAAAGAAAACCGACAGGGATATGTCAGTGCCACATTTTCAAGGTGTCTTTTTATTGTAAAGGTGGAAAAAAAACCCTCAGGCGGTTTTAAACTGCCATGCGGTGGGTGGGTGCTCGTCGTCAAGAAGGCGTTTTCTGAACCAATTTAGGGGCTGAAATACTGGGTGGAGGTGGAGGGAGACAGAGCTTCCAAGACGGGCTTTATATTTGGAATGGGGCTGGGGGCTGGGGGTGAGCTCCCATGGCCCAGGGTACAAGTAGAGATACTTGGCAGGACTTAGAAGAAGGGGTTCCCATAGGGTTGGCCGGGATGACCTTCTAACCTAGAGAAAGACAGGGCTTGGACCAGAAGACTGTTAATATCCCTCCCCACTCAGGGAACGTCATCTGTGTGGACTCCCAGGTACCTAAGGGTAAAACTGACGTTGAGTCCCGTTCTCCTGCCTGTGTGTTGTGTGACCCGGGGTGAGTTATTTACCCTCTCTGGGCCTCATACTTTCTCATTATAAAACAGGTCAGTGTCTTCTTCTGAGGATGTGGGCAGGTTAAAATCTCACACGCAGTGCCCAGGAAATGGCAGATAGAGGTATTAGTACCAGGAGGGAAAAAATACATCTGAGAAAAGTGTGTTCAGTGTGTGGAACAGCCATGGGGCACGGAGCGCTCAGAGGAGGGAAGGGTGCTTTAGAGGATCAAACCAGGCTCTGAGGTGAGCAGGGGTGGGCGAGACAGGGGTGAGGCAAGAGTGTGTCTGGTGCTTTTGGGGCCCCAGCAAACTCAGAGGCAGGAGCATAGGCTGCGAAGAAGAGTGGGCCTGTTGTCACGGCTGTTGCTGGGGCAGATGTGGAGTTTCTGGTGGTCGTGAAGGGTGTGCAGAGGGTAGGTGCCGGCTCGGCTCTGTGGGGCTGAATAATAACCAACGCTGAGCTCCCGGTTCTGAGCAGGGGCACTGTGCCGGCCCTTCACAAACACCAGTGCCTTTTATCTCATACCCGTCCTCCCCTTGAGGCAGGAAGTGCTGTTATCCCCACTTTACACACAGGGAAACTGAGACCCAGGGTCACACAGCTGGTTAGCAGGGATCTGCAGACTGGTTGTCTCGTTCCAGAGTCCACTCTGGGTGATGGCTGCTGTTAACTGTGAGCTCTCTGCTGGGGGTTCTACAGTTACTTCCTTCCCCCTCCCCCCCCAAGATTTGGGTGGAGCCCTTTGTACACGATCCCCTCCTGCGATAGTATCTTCAAGCATGCCCGAGATGGAGCTGATGCTACAGTGAGTCAGAGCCAGAGTGGGGTGCGGCTGGCCGGGGCATCTGCAGCGGCCGGGCCATAAGTTGGGGGCTGGGGCTGATGGAGCCTCCTGTGGAAGTTGGAGAGGCAGGGCAGCACCTGGTTGCATTCATCACAGAAAACGGGATTGTTTGGACTCTGGAAGGAGTGAATCCCCTGGCCCTTTGGGGGTGTGAATAAGTGATGTGGTCACTTTGAATGAGGACTTGACATATCCCTATAACACTAACCTCAGCCCTCTGGGGTACAGACAGACTGTACTGGGGACGGGGGCTTGGCAGCCTTCCCCCTCCCCTCCTGGGCAACACCGCACTGTCTGGCATTTCCTAGGAGGGTGAATGGAAGATCTGTCACGGCCCTGGCCAGGCCCACAGGTGAAACTTGCCCAGAGTGGGTGAGTGAGTGTCGGACCGTGACTCCAACATCCTGGTTTCCAGTCCTGGCTCTGCACCTTCCTTGCTGTGGTCTTGGGCAAGTTACTTTCTCTGGGCCTCCATTTCTCCATCTGTAAAGAGGGAGCGGTGTAGGGAAGAACACAGAGGCCCTGTGTGAGTCGGCTTCAGGCCCTGCAGAAATACCCTCTCTAAGAGTACGTTTTGCCCGCCCACAGCTGCTGGTTTTCATGGAGGTTAAGGAAACAGGATGGTTCTGTGTTGTGGTTGCTGCAGGGAGAACAGACGCCGTGGCGATGGAAGGCGCATGAGGGCCTGAGCCCCCGGGATGAGGGAGTCCCTTCCCCTTTCTGGGCCTCAGCTTCCTGATTTGAGTTGGGCCATGATAGCAAGGAAATCCTCACTTTGTCACCAGAATTGCTCCTATCAGCTCAGCGTCATTATTGTTGCTATTGTTGTTTCTTGGAGACTTATTCTGTGTTGGGCACTTTGTAAAGTGCTTACACATGGTATATCTTTTAATACCCCCAGAAGCAGAATAGATGAGTGTTATCCCCAATCTACAGAGTCCCAGAGAGGCTAAGTGACTTGCCTGAGGTCACACAGTGGGTAAAAGGGGGGGCAGGTGTCTGGCTGCAGAACCTGTATGTGTTCATCACCTTTATTCCCTCCTCTGAAAACACCAAAGGGGTACAAGCCAAAGGGGCCCGAGGTCACAGTGGGAAGGGGTGAATGGGTCCATTTTTAAAGGTGAAGACATGGAGGCCCAGGGAAGTTCTGCCCCTGCTGGGGCTGCTGTGGGAAGTAGTGAGAGATCCCCAGTGTGGCCTGATGGCTGCTGAGCCCCAGAGCCCAGCATGGCCCCAGGACTGCAGCTGTCTCCTCCTTTGCCCACCAAAGCCCAGCACCTCCTGGGCAACATCTGCTGCCTGTGTGGGCTCCTGGTGGAGAGTGCTCTGAAGTGTGGCAGTACAGGAGGGGGCTCAACTTTGTTATTACATGGCAGCCCCCCATAGGGATGAATCAGACCCTATCCCTACCCCCCAGTCAGGATGGAGATCATGACAGAAGACATGCTGTAGCGAGCCTCACACTGGCCCAGCCTCATCTGAGAGAGTCAGGGAAGGCTTCCTGGAAGAGGGGGACATTGGAGCAGGACTTTGACAGATGTGGCAAGGGAAGGCATTCCAGGGAGAGGACACAGCAGGACAGAGGCCTAGAGATGTGGCAGAACATGGCTTGGGTAGAAGGCAGAGACGAAGCTGAGAGTGTGTGGGGTCTGGGGTACAGGCCAAGGATTTGGATGCCGTCCTGCGGGCTGTGGAGAGCCAGCAAGGCTTTGGGGGAAGAGTGAGACCTAGTTAATCTGGTTCTAGAAGGGACCTGTGGCTGCTGGCCCCACATTAGTCCTGCCACGTGCTGGTGGAAGCAGGAGGCTCTCTCCCAGAGCCCCCACAGTGGCTGGACCAGGTGACTCCCCAAGGTCTCTCTAGCTCTGACAACAGTGTGGGTATTGCCATGGAAACCAGCAGGTCCCTATATGGGGACAGGCCTGGAAAGTCTCTTGGCACCAGCCACATGGATTTGGATCCTGGCTACCCCCAGAGTACAGCCGTTTTCTTCCTTCCAAAGCCTGTGTTTGGGCCAGGACCGAACTCTACAGGCTGCCAAGACGGGCCCTGCGCTGCCCACTCTGCGCTGCCCACTCTGCCGCTGACACCCGATGCCACCAGGATCTGCCCGTCTCCCGGCCAGCTTGGCTCACCCCGCCCAGTCCACTGTCCTTTACCCTGAAACACGATAAATCACGTGCTGGAGGAGGGAGGAAGCTCTAAGCTCCATTACAAGTTCCAGCGAGGCCCCAGTGGGGCATTAATCATAGAGCGCTTAGTGCTCTGATCGGTAAATAATGGGGGGGCGGTGGCAAAGGCCTTGAAGTGGCGGCCAGGCCCAGGAAAGGAGCTAAATGGAGATCCGTGTCCACCCCTGCCCCTGTGCCCCTCTCAGGGCACGTCCACCATCTGAGTTTGAGGTGATTGAGCTCTCTAACAGTGGTCATTGCCTTGATGGGCCTCAGTTTCCCCAGCTTGCAACCCAGGGCCTTTGTAGCTCCAGGGGTCCATTCTCCCAGCAGCTGTTGGCAATGCCTGACAGAGCAGCAGGTGAGGGGCTGTGGTGAAGGGCGAGGACTCTGGAACCAGCCTGCCTAGGTTTGAGGCTACCATCTGAATGTAGTGGCTGTGTGACCCTGGGCAAGTCACTTCACCTCTCTGTGCCCCACTTATATTTGCTATAAAGGAGCATCAACTTGTTAGGGTGTGGTGAGAGTAAATGAGGTTATACAGGCAGAGATCTCTGCACAAAGTAGACAGTAGCTGCTTATTATTGTTGTGTTGTTGATTATACTGTATTGTTATTATTATAAAGCTGTCACTTCCCAACTTGGGGGTGGTCTCTGAACTGGGATGTGGACAGCTAGAGTGAGGGGCCCACGTGTCATCTTCATGTCCTCAGCACATGGGACCTGGCCCAGAAATGTTTGCTGGGGGCCCCAAGCCAGCCCTGTTCCCTCCATTGCACCCACAAGCAGTTGTATGACAACTCTGGGATGGAGGCCAGCACCCCCAGAGGATGGGGAGGAGGGTGTAAGTTCCAGTCTTCAGGGCCCCTCAGCCCCAGGAGGAGAAAGGCTGCCTGTGCCCGGGAGAGACAGCTGCGGCTCTCAGCTTCTCCTGGCCTGCATCCCCTTCAGGGAAGAAGCTGGGACAGAAACTGCTCTGGGGAAGGAGGGGCTGGAGCTGCAGCACTCTGTCCCCCCCCGCCCCCCAGTGGAGCGGTAGGAGGGAGTGACTTTTCACTTGGGCCAGGGAAGAGTCGCTGGCTGCCCATCCCACACTGTGCTCCTCTGGGACCCAGGGGGAGGGCTGGAAATGGGGCCAGGCTGGGCCGGAATGAGAAACAGCTTCAAGAAGGGGGAGCTGGGTATCTGGGGGGCCGCGTCCAGCTAACAAAACAATGGCTGCTTGAGTCAGCGACTGTGGCCGTAGTTCCCAGGCAGGCCCTAAGTGGAGCAGGCCTCGGCCTAGCTCCCAACATCCTGTTCTGGGGGAGGGCAGCGCTGCGGGTCCAACCTCAGAGGCTCGACTCTGGGAAGCAATAGAGTGGCTTGTTCATCCATGGGGCTCCCCCGGCCTCAGGCACCCCTGAGTTTCTGCCCAGTGGCCTGCAGTTAATTGGGAACATTTGTTAATAGGGGTTGCTGTTACCGTCCCCACTTTACGGATGAGGAGACTGAGGCTCAGAGAAGATGGGACAACCTACCCTGAGTGCAGAGCCAGGAGGCTTGGCACATCAGAAGCCTCAGCTTCTGTCTGTAAAATGGGGACACAACAAGAGTGTGTGTGCCCCTGAATGGCTGTGAGGTAACTCTGCTTGGTGCCTACACAGCAGGTCTTCCGTCGAGCCAGGCCTCTGACCTCAGCCTGGGGGCTGTTCCTCTAGACTGTGTCCAGTTTGGTGGCAGGGCCAGGAGTGTTTGTTGTGGGTGAGCAGACATCTTGTGCTCAGGGCAGCCTGGCTGGCTGTTTCACACGACCCTTCCAGATGGTGCCCAGCTGGCCTGGATGGCATCAGTGTCCTAGGGCTGAGCGGCCCACCTCCTCCATGAGAGGGTCAGGGAAACCAAGGCAGGCCTCTCTGAAGCTCTGGAAGTGTCCACCTGAACTGCTGCATCCATTGCCATTTGCCAGTTCATCCTGCCAGATTCAGGCAGCCTGGAGCCAATGGGGAATTATTGCTCTGTGTGTCCTGGGAAAGCATCTGCCCCTCTCTCTGCATTGGTGCATCTGCTTTTCTCCTCCAGCTCAGGGCGAGACCTCCTGACTATTGTTTTCTGGCCCGTTGGCCATCCTCTCGCCTGGCCCCTCCAGGAAGTAAGCTTCTTGATTATCCACAAGGAGGTACTGATATTTTCTCTCTCAGTAGCAGGCAGCTTCCTCCATGGTGTCAGGCCATTGGCTAGAGGCCCCCCACCTAGAATCAAGTCCAACCTGACCCCTCCCGGGGCCGGCACACAGCAGGCCCATAGTTCTTTGCATGCCTCAGTTTACCCTCAGTGAAGGTGCCAGCTCAGTGGACCCAGAGCCCAGTAACTGTGGTGTTCCAAGAGGCCACACAGGCTGAACTGGGAGGGTGGAATTTGGGTTTAGGAGTCACAGGTTTGCCCTTGGGTGACCTTGAGAACATTGCCCCTTTAACCCAGAGCTTCTGAAGAAGTGTGTGTGAGGGGCAGAGTTCTCAGTTGGGGTTTTCAGGAAGCAGCAATTCAGAAGAGTTTGGTGGCCTTTTTGTCTAGGCCTCCTGCCTGTCAGACGCAATTACATTGTACCCTGCCTAGTCCCAGCTTGCTCCCTCTTCTTTAGTCCTGTCTTTGGGGCATCTCCTTGCCCCGCTTCAGCTATACAAGCTAAGGGAGCAGCAGTTGGGCCAGACAGGCATTGAAGGAAGCCACAGAGGGGCAGGCTAGATCGGGCAGGGCCTTGAGAGCCCAAGAGCAAAGTCTGGGTTTATACTGAGGGCACTGGGGATCCTTTGAAGGCCGTTGAGCTGACACCATCTGCTTCGTATGTTTTTTTAAAATAAACTTTTATTTTGGAATAATTTTAGATTTATAGGAAAGTTACAAAGATAGTTCCTGCATACCCATGGGACATTTGTCTAAACTAAGAAACCAACATTGACACTTTACTTTCAACTCCAGACTTTACTCCATGAACGTCCTTTTACTTAAACAGAATCTCCCTTTGCATTTAGTGTTTCGAAGTTTTAAAAGCTCGCTTTGGCTACTGTGGAGGGTGAGTGGGAAGGGGCCCATCCAGCCCCCGGTCTGGGAGTAATAAGCGTCGGGCTGCTTGTAGTCGGCCACTTAATTAACCAAAAGTGTGCTTACCACTCCTGGCAGTGAAACCTCACTTGCCTGGGATCATGGTTCAATAACAATAAAAAACTTGAGGCAGGAAAGTACACAAGGCCCCAGTAGCCGGTGTAGTCTCTACCTGGGACCCAACCACAGAGTTTTGCAACCTGCCACGGGCCCACCATCGACGCCTCATCCTCCTCGGAGAGCCACCTGTGGTGGGACTAAGGTTTGGTGGGCTCTGTGGGCAGGATGTGGAAGGCGTGAGAAGGTCTTTTGAAGCTCTTGCTCCATCTGACTTCCTGGGGAGAGAAAGTCAACACAATTACGGCTGGTAGTGAAATCAATATGTCAGAGTTTTAATGGGAGAGTGGGCAGAGCTGAGCTTTGGCCCTAGGAGGCAGCTGGAGTGGGCAAGGGGTGTCCTCTCAGAAAGAGTTGAGGCCAGAGGCTATTGCTCATCTCATTATAAGAGGGATAAACTGAAGTTCTTAGAGGAACCAAAACTAGCAGCCAGGTGTTGTCTGGGCCTGAACCCCTGCCTCCCCTGTGTTGCCACACGTAGAGTAGGCATCCAGCTGACCCATACTTTTCCCTTAGTTCTCCAGCACCCAGCATGGCAGTGTTGCTCTCAGTCCCTCGGCTTGAAAAGAAGCCACCGAATAGAGTCATTCACACTTTAGTCAAAATTAGTTTTCTTTCTTTAGTCAACACTCACCCCGGGCACAGGGTCTGCCCTGGAGAAGCTCATGCGTGTGCTGCCAGGATACATGAAGGTGGTGACTGCAGGTAACAAAGCAGGGGAGATTTTTTTTTTTGAGCCACGCCTTGAAGGCTGGCTAAAAACGTGCCACCCTGGCAAAGGGAACAGCATGGGGTAAGGCAAGGGGACGGAAGGCTTGGAGGTGTGGGAAGGGCACCGGCTGCTGAGGAAGCAACATTATGAAGGTGTCCAGGAGCCCTGGCGGGAAAGTGGCCACACTTGAGGAACTGCAGAGATTGGTGGGGTCGGAGCAGAGAGGTGGGCAGAGGAAAGCAGTGAGGTTGAGGCCTGCCCAGTTGGCAGGAGCCAGATCGCAAAGGCCTAGAATGCCAGGCTTGATCCTGAGGATAGCTGGCACGGGGAGCCAGAGAAAAACTTTAGTTGGTGGGGGGGGCTCACTGGTTTTGTGCTTGGAAAGGCGGCTTTCGTGGACTAGAGGGGACTGCGTGGAAGTCCAGCCCTCCTCCTGCTCTCAGGAGAATTTGTGTTTTTGAAAGAGCTACGCTGACTGAGTCTTGAAGACAGGCCAGTGCTAATGGAGGAATTTCAAGCGGTGTCATTCGGTCAGGGTAGTATTTTGGGCCTGTGGAGCTGTGACTGCCCCAGGAGACTAAGTTCGGCTGAGGCCACTCTCCAGGACCTGACAGCTGCCTGGTCCCCAAGCCCACGGTCCCCCTTCCTGGGGCCTCCAAGCCCCTCCCCCAACAGGGGAGGCATTTCCCGAGCCTGCCAGCTTCCATTTTTTGAGCCAGTCCGAAGCCTTGTGATTTCCCCTGGTGGTTGGGGAGTCAGCTTCCCCCTCAGAGCACAGATCATTCGGAGCAGACGACGGGTTACTTCTCCTTTAGAAAAAATTTTTTTTAATTTTATTTTTAGGATAAGAAAAAAAGTTGGAGGAAAGTCTTTTTAGAAAATTCCTTTGGCGTAGAATTAATGACTTGTGAACGTCAGGGCGTGCAGGCGAGAGGTGGATTCTCCGCGTGCTTCCCCTTCATCCTCTCTGCTGCCCTGGCCAACAGATCACCCGGAGCTGGGCGCCTGTCTGGCTTTTCCCAGGACCCACCACCGTGGCTGGCTGGCACCCTGCATCGCAGGGCCCATGGCAGAAAACCCCCAAAGGTGTCACGGGGCTTCCCAGGTCTCCCTTCCTTCCTTCCCACGCCTCCCAGAGCTCAGGGAGGAAAGTCATGTCCCCTGGGCAAGGTTTACAATTTTAATTTTAAAACAACTTATTGTTTACTGATACAAGTAATCCATATTCAGTGAAGAAGAATTATATAACTCCCTAGGAAAAGCGTCCCCCCACCCCAGGAAAGGCGGGACTTGGGCCTGAGACATGAGGTTGTGTCCCCGTCTACTCTTCTAAACTATGCTTGTCTCTGTCTCCTTGTGGATTTGCACAATTATCTTCTCAAAGGCACTCCCTGGAGGTCTGTTTTTTATTTTTGTGCAAATTGCAGAAGGAAATTTTGATCAGTAAGGCCACGAGAAAGGTGGGAAAGGTGGGAGCTAGTCCAGGAAGTGCCTGGGGACTACACAGTTGTCCTGCTCCTGTGAGGGGGGCTGATTTGCTACCAGAGGTGGCACTGGGCTGATGTGGATGGTGGAACTATGCATTTGGACACACCTAGCCTTGCTTTGTCCACCTGTAACGTGGGTAGATGAGGAAATGTGTGCTTGGGGAAGGCCTCAGTTTAGGAAGGCCTCAACCTGAAGTCGGAGGAGCTGCTGGAAATTTTGGGGTGGTAGTGCTGGGGTTAAAGCAGGGGGTCTGGGAGGAGGGAGCCCTATGGTTGCTGTGGAGACATAGCTGTGGCAGGAAGGACACCCCTTGGGTGTCAGCAGGTAAGTTGAAGCAAAGGATGGCCTCTGGTGGTCTGGTGTGGGCTCCTCTGCTTTGCCTGACTGTGACCGTCCAGGAAGGGCAGCTCTAAGGGTGTGAGGGTGTGTAGGCCTCACCCTGTCCTGACCTCCCTGGCCCCCTGCACACTTAACTTTATTCCCTCGCCAACCCTTCTGACCCCCACCCCCTACCCCCCCGCCCCAACTCCTCCTCTATGGTTCCCACGTACCTGAAATGTCATCTGTCTCGGGGCAGCTCTGTGACTAAAGCCAAGGTCAAAGGTCAGTCTGGGGTTGGGGGTGGGACCCTGCTTGTGTTTGGTTCTCAGCCCAGAGCTGGGCATATAAAGCAGGAGCAAGATTTTAAAGCTCTGATGCTGAGGACTGAGATCCATACAGTGCAGCCAGGGAGCTGAAGAAGGTTCTGGAGCTGAGGTCTGATGTCCTGTTTCTCTTCCAGCTGCAGCCGGAGCAGTTGGACTGCGGGGCTGCCCACCTACAGCACCCGCTGTCCATCCTGCAGCCCCTGAAGGCCACGCCCGTGTTCCGAGCCCCGGGCCTCTCCTCTGTGGCCGTGGCCAGTGTCAGCAACTACACGGTGGTCTTCCTGGGCACAGTCAGCGGGCGGCTGCTCAAGGTAGGGCTTGGGCGGGAGGCTGAAGGGGTTGGGGGATGGAGCAGCAGGCCCACCCCAGGCCAGAGCCTCTACAGGTCCAGTATTACCCTTTGTTTTATCCTATTTGCCTAGCACTTCACAGTTTACAAAGCATTCTCACATCTGTTTCTTCCCCTCTTGCTCATAACAATAAGTGCCTCCTCATGCTGAGAAGGGAACCAGTAGCTGAGGGCTGGCCCTTCTCTCAGGGTCTCTGGGATTAGGGCTTTGAGGCAGATGGGTCTGAGTTCAAGTGTCTGGGCTTTGCCTCTTGCAGGCTATTTGACCTTGGGCAACGCACTTTCTCTTTCTGGGCCTGTTTTCCCATCTCTGAAGGGCTGTATGTCCTGCCTTTCGAGACTATTGTGGGGCTTTGGCGGGGGAAGTCCACAGCCTGAAAATGGGGACTCTCATCCCATCTCCTCCTCCACCCCACCTGCCACCCTCTGAAGAAGTCCACCTCCCCCAATCAAGGTGACTGGTTTCTGGAGATAATAATACCTGGCCCAGGAGCTGGGAAGGATGAGAGGAATCCAGTTGCCACTATGGAGCAGAGTGGACTTGGCGGGGCCTGTATTGGGCCCCCAGGTGAGGGCCTGGGCTTGCCCCCCAGCCACCTCCCACTCCTTGCCTGCTGGGAAACTCAGCTGCTTGGCACGGCTCCAGCGTGCAGCAGACCCTGGCCTAATTGACTCAGATCTGATAATCCAATTCTCTCAGCTGCCCAGGCAGACGCCATGGACCAAGGCTGTGGTGGGGGTCCAAGCCTAGGCCGCCTGGCCCCAGGATCCTTGCTGGACCATGAATGGCTGTGGAAGAAATACCAGGCCTGAGGTCAGGGAGAAGGGCGGGGGCGCGTCCTCCTCAACCTTCCACGTCCCGTGGAAGGTCCTTATACAGTGGGATTTGAATCCTGGCTCCGCTGCTCACAGCTGTGTGACCTGCGGGTGGTTGTGTCTCACCCTGAATGAGCCTCAGTTTCCTTGTCTGTCATGGGGAAAATGAGCTGGACTGTCCAGGACTGTGGTCAGAGTTTACTGTGACAATGCCTGTGCATGTGGAAAGCAAGGAGTCTCCCCGCCCCTCACACATGAAGCTGTCGTTATGGGACACCCAGTTTCTGCCCAGCCTCAAAGACACATCATGAGAATCATGTCATTTAATTCTTACTCCCCTGCGAGGGAGGCAGAGCTGTGATTCCTATTTCACAGATCGGGATGCTGAGACTCTGGAAGGGAAAACAACACAGCAAGAGCTATGGTTGAATTCAGGTGCAGCTGGCCCCAGCTGGCCCAAAGTTCACACTGTCCCTAAACCCAACCTTTTCACCTGCCATCTGCTTTGTGCAGACTTTTATTTCCTGCCAGCTCTTCACCTGCTCAGGGCTGAGATCACAACACCCAGCACTGGCCCTGGAGCACAGTAGGTGCTCAATACACATTTGAAGGGGGTAGAAATGAATTGAGTGTCTTCTGGATGCATGGGGCTGGGGCTGAGGGCAGCAGACAGAACCTGGACCGCCTGGGACAGAATCTGCCGAGAGGCCTCCTGGCATCAGGAGTGTCTCATGAGCTGGGACAGCCTGTGGGAGCCCGGAGAGAAATTTCAATTCAGTGTGTGGGGGACACATGGGAAGCTTTTTTGAAGGAGACGTTGGGAGGACAGAGCTTGGCTTTGTTTGCATATGGGGCAAAAGGGGAGGAGGAGAGAGATTCCTTAAGGAAGAGCCAGGACAAAGGCCTGAAGGTGGAATCCGTGAGTTGAGTTGAGTGGGTGGAGATGAGGCTGACAGAGTATGTTGGGGTCAGATCATCAGGGCCTTGAACGCCAGCACAAGTTTATTACATAAGCAGGAGGAAGCCACTAAAGGTTTTGGAGCCCATAGAGAAGGGCTGGGAAGTAGGTGGCTCCAGGGAAGCATTGACCACTGGTCCCTGCTCAAGGCGTGGTGGGGCCTTGACAAAGCAGCATGTTGAACATGTGTGAGGCCAGTCGAAAAAGCAGTTTGATGGGACTCTGAAGGGCACTGTTGGTTCTCAGGAGGACATGCAGAGGGGCCGTCAGAGCCAGAGAAACTTCCAGGCACCAGCTAGTCCTGGCTCTCCTCCTTCCTGGACGTTGGATCCCAAATCCCAGCCCCACCTTGGACTCTGGGATCACACAGGCCAAGGCTTATATTATGACCCTGAGTGTCTTCATTTTATGAATCTTGCCAAGTCTCTCAGCCTCAGTTGCCGCATCTGTGAAATGGATGTGAGAGGGGAGGCATGAGAAATGTGGCTCCATCAGCACTTTGCGTGCATCTTCTCATTAGTGCTCGCTCCCCACAGTCCTGCAGGGCAGGTACCATCAGGAGTCTTCTTAAACTCAGGAAACTGAGGCTCAGCGAGGGGAAGTGCCTTGGACAACTTACTTGTCCTTTTGTACAGCTTGCAAATGTCAAAGCCAGAAATCAAACCCAAGCCCCTGCTCTTAGGCATGATGCCAGACAGCCTCCCAGAGAATGTTTGTAAACTGTAAAGCCTGTATGTATTCACAGGGTGGGGTGTGCTGGTGGGGGCACAGCAGAGGCTAAGTGTAGAGGCTGGACCCACTGCCCCTATATGTCTGTGATTTCCCACCAGCCCTGGAAGGGCCCAGGAGAGGATGGGGAGGCTGAGAACCCAAGCCTGAGTCAGCCTCCCTCTCCTGCCGGGGGCAGCTCCCCAGTGTTTGGCCTCCCCCTGCCATGGGCACCCTCCCAGTGCGCCATCACCCTGACAGCCACCCCCCCCCACAGATCAACCTGAATGAGAGCATGCAGGTGGTCAGCAGGCGGGTGGTGACAGTGGCCTACGGGGAGCCTGTGCACCACGTCATGCAGTTTGACCCAGCAGACCCTGGTTACCTTTATCTGATGACGTCCCACCAGGTAAGGCCAGAGCCCGGGCCTGACGAGGTCCCAGGATGACCCGAGCTCTTGCTTGCCTGGCCTTTGCACATGCTGTTCCTTCCGCCCAGAGCACGCTCTTTCCCCACCTGCTTTGCCTGCTCACCCTTCGCCTCTCAGTACACATGTCACCTGTGCAGAAAAGCCTTGTTTCCGTGTTTCCCCCTTTATAGTACCAAGCCTGTTTTCCCAGCCTCTCATGGCTCTTGCCGGCCAGGCTGGCTCCCTTGGGGAGGGGCCGGCAGCCTCACTGAGCTGCGCCCCTGCCTCTGCCTTCAGATGGCCAGGGTGAAAGTCGCTGCGTGCTCTGCGCACACTACCTGCGAGGACTGCGTGGGGGCGGCCGACGCCTACTGTGGCTGGTGCGCCCTGGAGACACGGTGAGGCTCCCAGGCAGGGGCAGGGCTGGGAGGCTGCAGCGGGGCGAGTCCCCCTGGGTCCTGACCTGTGTCTCGCCACTCCAGGTGCACCCTGCAGCAGGACTGCGCCAACTCTAGCCAGCAGCACTTCTGGACCAGTGCCAGTGAGGGCCCTGGCCGCTGTCCCACCATGACTGTCCTGCCTGCTGAGATTGATGTGCGCCAGGAGTACCCAGTGAGTTGGGGGGCCAGGATCCAGCTTGGGGGTATGGGGTGGGGCTCTTCACCCAAGCCCACAGAGGTGGGGGCTCCTGCCCATAGTGTCCCAGGGACCTGAAGACAAAAACAGTAATACAGTGGGAATGACTGGGCTTCCTGAGCATTTACCAAGTGCCAGAACATGCTGTGTGCATGGTGTTCACCTCCATCAGGCCTCAGATAACTCTAAAGTGGATACTCTTAACATCCCCATGTTATAGATGAGGAAACTGAGGCACAGAGAGGTAAACTGACTTGCTCCGGGTCATTGAGCTAGGGTGTAGCAGAGATGGGATTTGAACTCAAGGGGGCAGGCTCCAGAGTCCCAGGAAGGAAGAACCCCCCACCCCCACCTGACCTTCCTGCCTTTTCCCGACCCCAGAACAAGGGAGGGAGGGGATGGAGGGGCCACCAAGTACCAGGCTGCTGTTTCTCTTTCTCAGAAACAGATGAATCTGCAGCGTGGGGGCAAGTGGCTCCCCCCTTGCTTGTGCCCAGGAGGGCCTAGAGCTGCCACTGCCCCCTCCCCACCCATAGCAGGCGGCATCAGGGCGGGGATGATTCTGCCAAGTGGCTAGACTGAGGGACAGGCGGCCTGGGGCCCACCCAGCCCTGCCCTCAGTGACTGCTCTGAGGCTGGGTGTCCTCATCTATCACCTGTGGGGTGATGATGGTTCTGATAGGCCAAGTGGGGCCTGCGCCTCCTCTGTGCCCCCGCCACATTATTACGTATCACAGAGTCCTTCACACGCCTGATGTCAACAAGCAGGGCGTAGGTTTATCCATCCATCCACTCATCTAGTATATTGTTGAGTACTTACTTTGTGCCAAGAGCAGTTCTAGCCTTGGGGTCCATCAGTGAACAAGACAGACAAACCCTTGGCCCTTGAGGGGCTGACATGCTCCCGAGGGAGAGAGAATAAGCAAGATAAAATGTCAAGATGGTGATAAGTACAATGGAGAAAAAGAAAGCAGAACAGAGGGGGTGGAATCGAGTGGGGGCGTTTTGACATTTTAGACCGGGTCAGCATGGGAGGCTCACTGCAAAGGTGGCATTTGAGCAAAGATATGAATTGCGTGAGCCAAACTGAGTATCTGGGCAGAGGGTACTGCCAGTGCAAAGTCCCTGAGGTGAGAACAAAATTGGTAGATTTGAGAGCATCTTAGGGGTTGGGGTCAGAGAGGTTACGGGCCAGATCGCAGCGCCTCCTTGGCTTCTGTAAGATCAGTTTCATTTTGCAGATGGGGAAACTGAGGCCCGGGGGGGGGTCACGTGTAGGCTGCAGTCCAGAGTCCTAGCCACCTGTTCGCCCAGGGTTCCTAGGCTGGGGGCAGTGCTGTGAGGGAAGGGCCGCCCCCAGCTAAGGGTCCCTTGCCTCTAGGGCATGATCCTCCAGATTTCCGGCAGCCTGCCCAGCCTCAGTGGCATGGAGATGGCCTGTGACTATGGCAACAACATTCGCACTGTGGCCCGCGTGCCAGGCCCTGCCTTTGGCCACCAGATCGCCTACTGCAACCTCCTGCCGAAGGACCAGTTCCCACCCTTCCCACCCCACCAAGGTAGGCTCTCCACGCAATGGGCTGTGGGGACAGCCATGTGGGGGCCCTCAGATGCCCGGCCCTGGTGGGGTGTAAGGGTGGATCTCAGGCCTCCTATGTCAGTGGAGATCTCCTGCCCCCTCGTCTTTCTTTCCTTGGCTCCCCTCATCCATTGCAGACCATGTAACCGTGGAGATGTCCGTGAGGGTCAACCGGCGGAACATTGTCAAGGCCAATTTCACCATCTACGACTGCAGCCGCGTCGGCCAAGTGTACCCCCACACAGCGTGAGTGGGTCGGGGGCCTTGCTTCCGGGTGGTGGGAGGAGGTCTTCGCTCCTGGGGAGGCCTTTGGGAGAAAGGTGATAGTGTCCTAGAAGCAGACAAGACCCTCAGTTGTTCACTCGCCAGCTCATTTATTTAGGCAGCAATCTCTTCATCACATAAAGGCCTGGCCTCTGTGAGCTCCTAGGCTGGTAGGGGCAGAGAGAAGTGCTTTCATTATACTTAATTTAGTATCCTAAAGGCCCCGCTTGCCTGTTTCCTCCTTGCATACCTCTTGCAGTGTGGAGCTCACTACCCTACAAAGTGCCCAACCCCTCCTGTCAGCTCTGATGATGAGAAAGACTTTCTTCCCTTGTGCTAGGGTCTGCCCCCGGGTCACAGTTATTGGGGGCAGGGATGAAGTGAGAGGTAGGGAGCTGAGTATCTGAGGGGCCTTCTGTCTTCCAGGTGCACCAGCTGCCTGTCGGCCCAGTGGTCCTGTTTTTGGTGCATCCAGCAGCACGCCTGCGTCTCCAATCAGTCTCGCTGTGAGGCCTCACCAAATCCCACGGTAAGCCGGGCTTGGGGAATGCCCTCTGCTTCCACTGTTTCATTACCTTTTGTTTTTCATTTAATATGTTGAGAACCTTTCCCTGTCATTTAATTTTCTTTTTTGGCACCAGATTTCAAAGCTGTGCTGGGCTCATCACATAATAGTGCATTTCACTAATTCCCTGTTATTGGACATAGTGATCACTTCCTATTTCTTTTTTGTGTTCTGATACCGCCAGGGCACTATGCACGTCCTTGGTTATTCGCCGGAGACCAATTCTTAGAAATGGCATTTTGGGGTGATGGCGTGGCCAACTTTTTTTTGCGCCTTTAGCTCAGTGTGCTGCAGACAGCCCGAGTCAGTTTGTGCTTCCACCTTTCCACTCATCAGGCCAATGCTGGCTAGGTTTCAATTTTACCTGCAACATCTTCAGCAACCCTGGGGGGTCAGGAAGTATCAGACTTGGGCCTTGAATCCAAGCCTCTCTGTTTGGACCACATGTTCTCCCCTTTTCCGAAAATCAGGAGCTGGGCTGAAAGGCCCCCTTGGCACTGGGGACCCTGGGGCAGGGAACGCCGGGCTCTCCCTGTGTGGAGAGGGCAAGCTAGTGTCAGGAACCACACGTTCCCAGGTCCTTTTGCTCATTGTAGTCCCTTGGGCTCCACAGGGTGATTCTGCACTGGCTGGGGCAGGCCCTCCCCAGTGCTACGGGATGACTGGGTTTAATCAATTACTCCAGGGTGCAGTGAGGTGAGAGAGTAGGGAATAGGAAGAAAAATACAAACGGGAACACCACATACCTTACTGCTGGTTGTTTCTAGGGTGTGTTTTCTTGCAGGGTGGCCTCTCGCCTTTGCCCAAAGAGCCTCTAAAATCAGCCTAGCCTTGTGTCAGGGATGACCAAACAGGATTCATAAGACTTTGCCTGGGGTGGTAATGCCCAACCAGGTGGGATGGCTAGACCGGGGCGGGTGCTAGGACCCTGCTGAGCTCCTCCCCTGTCAGCTGGCTGCTGGGCTTTCTAGCCTGTAGCAGGGCTGTGAGGGGCCAGGTGAGGTACTGAGTTCCTGCCTTCAGCTCATCTCTCTAGGAAAGGGATGTTCCCACCCATTTTCCAGATAGCACAACTGAGGTAGTCAATATGACCCAGGTGCCCTGACTCCCAGCAGAAGGAAGTCACTGGGGCCCCACTCTGCACTTGCATCCCAGGAAGCAGCCCCAGCCTCTTGGCACTGGCCTTAAGAGAACCTAGTCAGGAATCCTTGAAGCCTTGTCTCCCCACCGCAGGTACCAGGTCATAGCCTGCACCTGGAATCCTCCGGTCTTAGGCCCTCCTGTTTGAGCCTCAGAAGTGCTTCGAGAATGGGGAATTCAGCAGGATCAATGTTTAACTCAAAGCAGTGAGGCAATAAATGTGGGTTTCTTCACTGGGAAGGAGGCCCGGTGGAGGCTCTGTGGCCAAACCACAGAGGAGGCTCCGAGCCTTTGTGGTGGACGCTGGGATTTCCAGTCTGGGCCAACCAGGACTCATGCTTTTGTCCTGAATCCTGTCCTTAGTCCTTATCTTCTAGCCCCCAGCCCAAGGTTGTGAGCTGGTAGGGACTCAATGAATATCAGCAGGAAGCATTTGCGCTGGCAGTCTGCCTCCTGCACTCTAAGCTAGAAGGGTGGCAGGGCAAGGGGGACCCAGCCTCAACACAGTGTGTTCACCATTTATTGAGCACCTGTTGTATGCCTGAATCTGTACTGGGCACTGGGAAAGAACCCAGTTAGACATAGTTCTGCCCTTCCCATCATGAGCCAAGACCTGCGGTGTGACTTGTGGCTGTATGATCCTGGGTAAGCTACTGAACTTCCCTGCCTGTTTCCCCATCTGTAAAATGGGGCCTGTTTCAAAGGCTGTGGTCGGGATCTGGAATTAGACCTGTAAGGCACTGACTTCATACTTGGCACATAGTAGGTGCTCATTAAAGTTTATGTAGGACAGAGAGAACTTCTCTGGGGGAGGGGACCTTTGTGCCTGGTCCTGACATGCATAGCTTACCAGCCTGGAGATATTTCTTTGGCTGTGCTTCCATAACCTGCTCCCCCCTAGGTCTGTGGTTCTGTGGGTCAAGAGTTAGGGTGGAGGCACAGAAAGGCCCTGTCTTAGAAGATTATGGTGATCTAGAAGGAGAAGAGGCACCCCCCTCCCTAGGCCTTTGCAAGGCTCAGAACTGATGCTTAATTTGCCATTTAATTTGCCTCTAGTCAGACAGCAGGCAGCTGGTCTGTACCTCCTCCTGGACCCCTCAAAAGCTGGGAGGAGGTGGTGGTCTTGGGCTTGGCCCAGGGGTTGTCCCTGGGAAGGCAGGACCTAGGGACTGAGTCTCGTGTCACTTCCCTATTTCCTTGTGGGCCCCAGAGGAAGGAAGTGAGGGCATAGAGGATATTGGGAGCAGGGTTCCAGCTTTCCTTAGGAGGCGAGGGGAGTTTGGAAGGTGGCCACATCCTCCACTTTCAGTTGTGCAAGGGTGGTGTGGCCTCCCCAATGGTGGCTTCCCTAAGGAGGTATGACTTTGGGCTGTAGAAGTGGGAGGGTTTGGCAGGTGGGAAGGTGGGCTCCCTTGGTGGGGAGCTTGGCATGGACACCTCCATGAAGCTCAGCTTCATTAGGAGCCAGTGGGGAGAGTGGTTTTGTAGGAACATGGGGGCAGTTTAGGGGGACTGGGGGGTGTGGGAAGTAGGGAGGGAACAGGTCAGGTGGGATCAGGTTCCCACTGGATGGGAACAGCAGTTCTTGAACTTAGTAGAAAATGTGGGAGAGTCTGTGAGTTCCATTGTGGGACAGGTGAGGCCCTCTGAACTGGCACGTGCTGGGCTCACATTCGGGTTTGTTGTGGCTCCCAGCATTGCTGCCCTGACATCTGTCGCCACTCCTGGTTCCCTGAACCTGCAGGCCTTGCTCCAGCAAAGGGAGAAGCCACTCAGCCTCTTTTTGAGGCATTGATGGCTTGACTTGGGATAGGACAGGCATCCTTTGGTGGCAAGTAGGGAAGCCCTCGTTCAGACTGGCTCGGTCCTAACAGAATTCACTGGCTCAGATGAGTGAAAAAATCTTGGGGGTTGGCATCATATCAGGCACAGCTGGATCCAGGGGTTCCAACAATGTGGTTAGGGACCTCCCTACCCCTTTAGGTGGGTTCGATGCTCAGTCAGGCCCTCCCTCCTGGTAGCAAGATGGGCCCAGCCAATCCAGGCCATTCCTGATCCCCCGGCAGCCCTGGGAAACAGGAAGAGCTTCTTCTCATTGGTTCTGCAGAAGTCCCATAGTTAAGTCTCACTGGCTGAACTGCGGTCACATACACTCCCAGAACCAATTGCTGAGGCCAGAGTGTCTGGGGCACCCGCCCATCCCTGGGGCTAAGGAGTAAGGTCTTCCCAAACCACAGTCCTGGGGGTTGGAGAGGTTCCCCAAAGGCCAAACCAGGCTTGGAGGCAGATGGTAGGGGATGGAGTCTGGCAGCAGATACACCAGCTGTCCCTATGGAGGGGCATCAGAGGGCAAAGCTGTGCCTGCATTCTAGCCTTGGTTCCACTCTGTAAAATGGGTACAAGTATCCAAGTGGCCATGGGTTATAAGGATCAGAGGGGAGTCATGGGGCCTTCAGAGATGGTCTCCCATCATTCCTTCTGGGGGCCTCTTGTGGGAGCTCCCCCTCCCTTGACCTTCATCCCCAGTGCCTCCTGTTGGCTACATACCCAACAGGGTGGAGAGGAGCTGGGGGGACAGAGCCACTGGCTCTCCAGCCAGCTGCAAAGCAGAACTGGCAGCAACCGTGAAACCTGATTGAAAACATGTGGGTTCCATTTTATGAAATTCCATGGGGTGTACACACGAGGCAGCACAGGACAGCAGCTCTGAGGCACAGCAACAAGGGAGGGGCTGGAACCAGCTCCTACCTCCCAGCCCCACAGTATAGTCAGCTCCCCAGGCCTGGCATGTCACTTCTCCAGCTAAGGCCCCCGTGCTCTGCAGGCACTGCTCCCAGGGAAACACCTGTCTGGGCAGTATTTCTGGCCTGGTGGTCAGCAAATGGTGTGGACAACTAGAGCCCTCTTGTGTTGTCTGTTCCATCTTAGGCAAACTACTTGGCTTCTCTTTGCCTCAATTTCCTACTCTGTAAAGTGGGTGTAATGAGTACCTACCTCATAGGGTTGCTTGGAGGAAGATTTGGTGAATTAATACAGGGCCAAGTGCTAAGAACCGTCCAGGTATAGTGAGGGCTGTGTGACAAACAGCTGCTACTGTCATTAGCATGACCATTAGTTATTGGCATTGACGTCCCTTTAAGGTCTGGTTTGATGCTGAGCCCTTGAGCTTCTCCTCAAGGAACTCCCTGCCTGATTGACAGTAAGGAGAAAAGACCCCAGGAAGGCCTCTAAAGTCCATGCCAACAGGCCTTTGGCCCTGGCTGGTGACCTCAAAGTGACAGATACATGGATCATCCCCAACCCAATTTGGGCAGCAGGACAGCAGAGCAGGAAGCTCCTAGGATGGAGGGCGCTGGCCCCTTGGTATGGCTGTGGCTGCTCCAGGGCCCCCAATGTGCCCCTCTCTCCGTCCCAGTAGGTCTGGCTCTTGGGGTGTGAAGAAGCAGGACATAGCCCACTGGGAACTCAAGGCAAGATGGGGGCTCCAGACTTCCTAGCTCAGGCCACCTGGTCCCTGCCCCTGGTCTCTGCCTCTCACCCTGGCCGGGGAGTCAGACAGATGGGAGTTCAAAGACCAGCTCTGCCCTCTGACCTCAGGCAGCCTCCACCTCTCTGAACCTCAGGTTTTCGCCCTCCCTCTCTCCCTTTCTTTCTTGAAGTAGTCCATGCACCACCAGCCTCAGTGGCTCCACCTTTGCCGTGGGACTCTGGGAGCTGGCCCCTCTGCCCAGGGGCTGTGACTTGTGTCCAGGCGGTGGGAAGGACTGTCCACTGGAGCCTGGTGGCACCAAGGCCCTCACAGCCCATTTTTCATGGGCCATTCAGTCGGGGCTTCTTTTTTCTAAAGCATTTTACATGCGTCATCTGAAAACCGGCATTCCAGAGCTGGCTGGAGTCTCGGAGAGTGCAGCCCCCCATTTTACAGTTGAGAAAGGTGGGGCCCAGAGATGGGGAGTGGGGCCAGCCCTCTACCTCAGCTTCCTGGCTTCCTCTGAGAGGTATGGTATGCAGTTGAACAGCCACAGAGGGATCTGGTTCCATCACGCAGGTTATTTCATCTCTCTGTGCCTCAGTTTCCTCATCTGTAAAATGGAGCCAGTAGATCCTCCTGCCCACAGGTCACCACGAGGATCAAATAAGATGGCGTGTAGGAGGCGCTGACATGTTGCCCTTGGTGCTGGTGGCTCTTATGATTTTGTTACTAGCGTTTTCTCATAACACCGGCTAACTGGCGCCTCCCCAGGGAGGCAAGACTGCATGGGCAGGCTGGGGTGGCCATGAAGCTTATCTCTTCTGAAATGCCCTGGTCACCCCCATCCCTGTGTGTTTTGACTGCAGAGCCCTCAGGACTGCCCCCAGATCCTGCCTTCACCCCTGGCACCTATGCCCACGGGTGGCTCCCAGACCATCCCAGTGCGTCTGGCCAACGCTGCCTTCTTCCAGGTAAGTGGAGGCCAGGCCCAGGTGGGAGAGGGGCTGGGAGAGTGCAGTGCCAGGTGGGGCCCCCTGCTGTGGGCCCACCACCCGTGCTTGGTTTCCTTACTCTGAATTTCTAGATTCTGTTGGAGAAAGCCCCACTCTAGTTGCATGGCGCTAAGGGAAAGGGAAGTAGGTTGTGAGGGCCAGGCCAAGGGGACAGACAGCAGGCCACCAGCAGCCTGAGGGAAACCCTGTCCAGCACCCACTGGGTTTCAAAACGCTTTGTCCAGGATCCCCAGACTCCCCTACCCGCTGAAATTCCCTTGGCAGAGCCGGGCCCCAGCCCATGGTAGTCACTGCCCATGCTATCCCCCACCCTGCCCCAAGGCTGAACTGTGACCCCTGGACACGTGTCCCCACTTGTGGCTGCCAGGTTTTCCCTGGATAATGGCCAGAGAACCCCTTTGCCAACCCATGCCCCATTGTCCAGATGGGGAAAATGAAGCCCAGAAAGGGGAAGTTGATGCCCCTGGGCCACGCGACGTTGGACTAGACTTGCAGCCTAGCCCTGGACTCCCAATTGAGTGCTCTTCCCTGCAGCCAGCCTTCCCTTCCCCCACTGCCCATCTGGGCTGGGGGAGGGGATGCCGCCCCTTTCTGGGTCCCTCCTGGAGGAGTATCCTGGGTGGGAAGCGTTGATGAGTCCTGGAAGCATGCCAGCCACCCCCCTCCCCAGCTCCTTGGGACTCGCCATCTGTCACTTCCACAGGGAAGCTGGGGCCTGCTGTCACACGTGGAGGCCACGTGCCGGGCATCTGGGATGTGTCGGGCAGCCTTGTGGTTGGGCTGGAGCTCTGTGAGGGGCAGGCAGGGACTGCCCTTGGCCCTCAAGCTCTGCCCTGCAGTGGTTAGGGCCGAGCCTCCAGGGGTCTGAGACGGTGTGGGGGGTAGTGCTGCTCCCCTGGACTGCAGGAACCTGGCATGGGGAGGCCCAACCCCTGGGTTTGGGTCCTGGCTACTTCTTTTGGGGGGCACATGTCTATCCTCACTGGGCCTCAGTGATCCCAGCCCTCCTGTCCCTGGGTCTGCTTCTAGAACACTGAGGGCAGCTGGCGGGGGCAGAGTCCCCTGTATGCGCTCTGCAGCAGCCCTGTTTGCTGAGCCTACAGCCTGGGGGTCCCCAGGACAGGCTGGACCTGCAGTCCCTACGGGGGCCGAGGCCTGAGCTCAGGGACTCAGAGGACAGACCAACCTGCCAGGACAAATGAGCTTTGAGCCCTGTCAACAGCCACTTTCCTGTGTTAGCTTCAGAGCAAAGGGGGAGAAGGGGCAGGGTACGGGGGAGGTTACTGATCTGCTTTCTCCTCAGAGTGTCACATCTGCCAATGACAGG
This sequence comes from Rhinolophus ferrumequinum, assembly GCF_004115265.2. NCBI lineage: Eukaryota > Metazoa > Chordata > Mammalia > Chiroptera > Rhinolophidae > Rhinolophus > Rhinolophus ferrumequinum. Next base: position 41,572,777 of record NC_046300.1, read on the forward strand.
GACATAAACAGGAAGTCCTGCCACGTGGCTGGCCTAACACTCATGAAACCTGAGTTTGTTCACTCAGCAAAAATTTACTGACATTACTCCCTGGAAGCTCTGTGCTGGGCCAAGGGCAAGATGAGACTGGGGAATTGGACCCTGTTTATTCGCTCAAGAAACATTTATTGAGCACCTCCTGCATGCTAATAACAACATATATTAGGCACCCACAGTATGCCACCCACTAAAGATACGCAATCTCCAGTTTTCTCAGCAACCCTGCGGAGTAGGGAAGCCTATTTCATTGCAGTTTAGAAAACCAAGGCTCAGAGAGGACCACATGCACAGGGTTGCATAGCTAGGAAGCAGCAGAGATGGGATTCGAACACGGGCATGTATGAAGTAGAACCTGAGCTTTTTAAACTGCCATCTGCTGTCGTTGGAGATGTCAGAGGGGCTAAGACCCAGCCCCAAACCTCACCAGTGGGTGAGGGGACAGGTGGAAACAGAGCCTGGGCAGCGGGATAAGGGTAGTTCTTGACATATGGGGGGAAGGGGGCAGGCTTTAGGAGCTTAATAGTGCCCCCAGCACACACCCAAATATTTATTGCTAAATGAGTGATTGGGTGAATGATCAAATGAGGAGTGCCGGATCTGAGGGGCACCTGGGAAAACTTTGAATGTGGGATATTTGAGCAGGATTTTGAAGGTTGTGTGGAGTTTTGCTGGGTGACAAAAAGAGAGGCAAGCCTTTCAGGTGAAGAACAGACTTGGTCCAAGGCCTGAGGGCAGAACAGTCTGCCATGTCCAGGAGTGTCCTGGTGTGACCGGAGTATGGACCTTGAGGAGCAGAGGTGGGGGGGTGTTAGGGCCAAAGAGTGGGTGGGATCTCATGGGATGAACCTTGAGTGTTGGTCTTGCTAAGGAGTTAGCACTTTATGAGCTGAGGAAAAGGCCCGAGGTTAGGCCATTAAGGGATGTTGGAGAGGCTTTTAGTGGCGTGGAGAGCACAAAGCCAAAGTTCTCCTTGTGTCCCTCAAACATTGGACATGGAGGCCAGGAAGGACATACTGGAGGAGGGTACAGCCGGAAAAGGCCTGATGGTAGGATGAAGCCCACTCTTCAGGGTAGCAGTTCACGATGTCGTGATGGAGTTGGAGGGCAGTGGGCACTGACCCAACTCCCCCCATGCCACCCGCTTGTTCCCCACAGAGTGCAGCTCTTGAATGTAGTTTTGGGCAGGAGGAGATCTTTGAAGCTGTGTGGGTGAATGAATCAGCTGTACGCTGCAACCAAGTGGTGGTGAGTGGTGTGGCCACAGAGGGGGCAGGAGAAGACCTGCACAAGTCCAGATACTGCACTGCCTTCTTCCCATCTTCCCTCTTTCCTCCTTTTGGTTCCCGCATTCCCAGTAGCGCTGTCCTCATCTGTCTCCATGACATCCCCTCCCCAGGAGAGACTTGGACGCCATCCACACCCCTCATACTTTTTCCCGTCCTTTTTGCAGCTCCACACGACCCAGAAGAGCCAGGTGTTTTCACTCAGCCTACAACTAAAGGGGCAGTCAGCCAGATTCCTGGACAGCCCTGACCCCATGACAGGTTGGAGCCCCCATCCACCCCACATGGCCACCAGGAACTCAACCACAATGGGTGGGGCTAAGCCTGGGAGTGCTCCCTGCATAGATACCCACATCGCCACGCCCCAACACGCATGGACACTCAGATCCCAGCCCTGCCATTCAGTGTCTGGCCACTCAGTACTTACTTATTGAGCAGCTACTCTGGGCCAGGCGTCACGCCCTTGGGGCATCTCTATGCCAGTGGCTATGCAGCCTTGGGCATATACTTACCCTCCCCTTTCTGAGCCTCATTGTCCCCATGTGAAATGAGGGCACAGGCCCTTTGGCAGAGGGCTTGGTGAGGATTTGCTAATATGATGCACACAGTGCCTTATAAGTGTGTCTGGGGCGGTCAGCACCCCGAAATGGTGGTGGTTGTCCTCACTGTAATCATATGTTTGAATCAGCTCTCCAAGGGCTGTCTGTTCATGGGGGACTCAGACATCTCCCTGTGTGCCCACATGAAGGCCTTAGAGCCAGTCTGCACACGGGGTTTCTGGAGAGTGCTCCCTACATGCCTCCTTGGATCACTCAAGCGTCTGCGGCCTGTAGAGCCCACATTGCTCAGTGTTCCTCAGCATCCCGGAGTGTTGCTGTGGGGTAAAGACACCCACTGACACATACTCCGGCCTGGGTATGAATCCCAGCTCTGCCACGCACAGGCTGTGTGACCTTGGGCATGTCACTTTACCTCTCTGAGCCTCATCTCTTATCTGTCAAATAGGGCTAATAAACAGCTCCCATCTGATAGAATCACAGCGAGCATGAATGGTATTAATGAGACTGTAGCTGCGCTGTGCTTAGCACAGGCCCTGGGGGTGGGGGGGTGTTGGAGAAAGTACTAAGAACCTCACAGGGTCCTGGCCCTCAGAACCAGGACCTGCCTCTGGGTGGGTGCTGACCCATGTTGCCTCTGTGTCTTTCCCAGTGGAAGTCTATAACTGCGCCATGGGCAGCCCCGACTGTTCCCAGTGCTTGGGCCGGGAGGACCTAGGCCACCTGTGTGTGTGGAGTGATGGCTGCCGCCTTCGGGGGCCCCTGCAGCCCCTGCCTGGCACCTGTCCCGCCCCTGAGATCCGAACGGTAAGCACACTCCCCCCAACCATGGAAGCCTGTTGTACACACATGCCTGTACGTGCACCTGCACCGCCACCCCACCTGGGCTCATGGACCCGCAACACGTGTGCTTATTCATGCCCAGGCACATGCATGCAGTATTACCTATTGAACACCTGCTGGGTGCCAGGCCCCTGCTCAGTGCTGGAGACATAGCAATGAACAAAAGAAAGTGCCTTCCCTTATGGAACTAATGTTTTTGTTGTGGGCAGGCAGGGGGCACAGGCAATAATGCGTAAGGAAATCATTTATGTATACAAGTTGGTAAATGCTAGGGAGAAAAATAGCAGGACAGGGCATTGGGAGTTGGGTGGAGGAGATACTGGGCTGAGTGTGTCTAGTTTTATAGCGAGGGCAGGAAAACCTTGCTAACATGGTGATAATTGCGATTGCCAATTACTCCCAAGCCTCTGTTTTAATTATGAAAAGTCTCAGGGAAGGATTCTGATTGGCTTAGCCTGGATCAGGTGCCCTCCCAGGCCCAGTCAGCTCTGGCTGGAATGCAGGATTGTGTGGTCAGATGTGACCACTGGGAGTGGATCTCAGTGTCCTCAGGAGACCCCCCCCCCAAGTAGCATTGACTCTGTCCACACGCTCTGTGTCCCCAGACCCTACTGGGCTCAGTAACACACACACATACTCATTGGCAGCCCCAGTGACGGTAGCCCCAGTGCTCTCCCCTAAGTGGTGGGTCTGTAGGGCCCGGCCTTCCGCTGGGTGCCTGCGACAGTGGCGAAGAAGCCTCCAGCATCCCAGTCTCAGGTCCCCATTTGCCCCTCTCTCTGGTCACCTGGCAGATTGAGCCCCTGAGTGGCCCCTTGGACGGCGGGACCTTGCTGACCATCCGTGGCAGGAACCTGGGCCGGCGGCTCAGCGACGTGGCCCATGGAGTGTGGATTGGCAGCGTGGCCTGTGAGCCACTGGCCGACAGATACACGGTGTCAGAGGAGTAAGGAGTGGGCAATCCCTGGGGCTGTTCACGTGACTTCCAGGCCCTACCCAACCTGGCAGTGCCAACCATCTCTCTGTCCTCCCTTCTGCCCTTGGCCGTCCCACCTTCCTCGGCAGGTACCCTTCTGCTCCCCAGAAGTAGCTCCCTCCTAGGTCTCCTGGATTTTGCTCAAGCCATTCCCACCTTTCTGCTCAGGACACTACTGCTTATCCTTCAAGTGCCTGCTCCTTTGGGAAGCCCTCCCGTGTTCGCTTTGACCAGCCCAACTTCCACAGAAGCCTTGCTCTGGTGGAAAAAATGCAGTTGAGAAAGTATGGGGGCTGCTGGTGGGGTGCAAAGATCTGGGCCTGCAGCTGTGGGGCCTGGCCCAGGGGGGCTCTAGGAAACAGGAGCCGAGAGTGAATAAATTGGATTTCCTTTCGGGAGCCCATAAGTCAGGCGTCCATCCAGAAAATGTCCTCATGGTCAGAGAATTTTCAAGTGTCCTAAGAGACCATCTTGTCTAACCCCTTGTCTTATAGTTGCAGAATTGTGGGAAAGTTGTAAGGTAGGGGGTGGTCCCCAGGAAGAGCCAGGGTGATACTTAGGAGACTCAGTGGCTGTTTTCCAACTGATAGGGAACCGAGGGGGTAATGCCCTTGGGTGTGTACCAGCTGAATGCCAACCTTAGCTGTGCTTGGGAGGAGTGGGTGGCTGAGTGCAAGAATGGGGAGCTCACACACCCTGGGGTACAGTAGGGGGCATTGTTCAAAGGAAAAATGGGCAGTGCCTGCCTGGCCCCTGGGATCTACTGGCTGCTCCCCTGACCAAAGATGCCTCCCCCAGGATTGTGTGCACCACAGGGCCAGCCCCAGGGGCATTCTCCGACGTGGTGACGGTGAACGCCTCCAAGGAGGGCAAATCACGGGAGCGCTTCTCCTATGTGGTAAGGGAGGCGTCCGCCCACCGTCCCGCCCACCCCGCCAGGCGCATGCCTAGGGGGTTGGCCCGAGGCCTGACCACCTACCTTCTACTCCACAGCTGCCCCTGGTCTACTCCCTGGAGCCTGCCATGGGCCCCAAGGCTGGGGGCACCAGGGTCACCATCCACGGGAGCGACCTCCACGTGGGCTCCGAGCTCCAGGTTCTGCTGAATGACACAGAGCCCTGCACAGAGCTTGTGTAAGCCCCTTGAGCCCAGCCACCCTCCTCCAGCCCATAGAAACCAGGGGGCTGGAGGGTTGGGGGTGATATCCAAGCATTACCCCTTGGCCACCCTTTCCGCTGTCCGAGCCTCAAGTTTTCTCGTTTGGTAAGACCAGTACCAGTGAGTCGTAGGAAGTCCTCTGTGCCCAGCAAGTAGTAATCGGTGCCCCTTCAGTGACCACTGCAGTGAAAATGGTGATGATTGTGCATACTCTGAGATCCTCAGCTCTTGGTGAAGTAGCTCTGTCTATATTATGCACTTACTGTGACCCAGGCCCCACTGATGGGCATTTCTGGGGACACCAAGATGAACCCAACACATCTCAGCCCTCAGGATAGCAGATACTCCCACCGGAAATAGGAATTCCACTGGGGTTGGGACTGGAAGAAAAGTCTGGGCTTTCAAGGCCTCGGGACAGGGTCCTTACCAGGGGCACCTGTCGGGACAGGAGCTCTGGGAAGGCTTCTTGGAGGAGGTGGGACTGGGAAATTGGGAAGAACAGGCAGGGTCAGAGAGAAGGGGTGTTCGCGGTGGGGAGGACAACCCCTGCAAAGTGTGGCAGTGGGGATACAGAAACAGCAGACTTATGTACGAGGGGGCAGAAGACCAGGTTGAGGCCGATTGGAAAGGCCTTAAACCCAGGCCGAGTGCACAGGCCTGTGCCCCTGGTGATAGGGCAGGGGCAAGTAGTGGGAGCTGGGGACCCTGCTGATCATGTCTGCTGCCATCCCACAGGCGCACAGACACCAGCATTGCCTGCACGGTGCCTGGGGGGGCGCTGCCAGCCCCAGTGCCCGTGTGTGTGCGTTTTGAGCACCGGGGCTGCGTGCGTGGCAACCTCACCTTCTGGTACATGCAGAACCCGGTCATCACGGCCATCAGTCCCCGCCGCAGCCCTGTCAGGTGAGACCCAACCCCCAGCCCCCAGGCGGGTCTCACTCTCTGGGGCTGCAGCTGGGCTGATGGGGCTTGCTGTCCCCACAGCGGTGGCAGGACCATCACGGTGGCTGGTGAGCGTTTCCACATGGTGCAGAATGTATCCATGGCTGTGCACCACATTGGCCGGCAGCCCACGGTGAGGGGGGCAGGGCACTGAGGCAGGCGGGGGCGGGGGCGGGGGGGTGGCCCGCAGCCCAGACTGACCGGGCCCCACGCTGCTGCGTCTCCCCGTCTCTGTCTCTCCTTATCTCTTTGCCTCTCTGTCTGTCTCTGTCTCCTGTCTGTCTCCCCATCCCTTCTTATCTTTCCGTCTCTCCCTGTCTCCATCTCTCCCTCTGTCTCTCTGTGTCTCCTTAAACTTCAATCTCTCCCCATCTCTCCACGTCTGTCTGTCCATCCCCTGGCCTGTGGCCCTCTCCCACCAGCTCTGCAAGGTTCTCAACTCCACCCTCATCACCTGCCCATCCCCTGGGGCCCTGAGCAATGCCTCGGCACCAGTGGACTTCTTCATCAATGGGCGGGCCTACGCCGATGAGGTGGCAGTGGCTGAGGAGCTGCTAGACCCCGAGGAGACCCAGCGGGGCAGCAGGTTCCGCCTGGACTACCTCCCCGACCCACAGTTCTCCACGGCCAAGAGGGAGAAGTGGATCAAGCACCACCCTGGGGAGCCCCTCACCCTGGTCATCCATGTGAGTGCCAGCAGGTGCCAGGGAGGAGGAGTGAGTGGGACAGGCTCAGCCATGGGCCGCAGTGAGCACCCACCTCCTTTCCCGCAGAAGGAGCAGGACAGCCTAGGGCTCGAGAGCCACGAGTACCGTGTCAAGATAGGCCAAGTGGCCTGCGACATCCAGATCATCTCAGAGAGAGTCATCCACTGCTCGGTCAACGAGTCCCTAGGAACAGCCGAGGGGCAGCTGCCCATCACGGTGAGTGGGCGGGGCACTGGAGGCACAAGTGGACCTGAACGCCAGCCCCATCTACCCGAGCAGCTGCCCCCTGCCCCAGCACATGGGAGCAGAACATTTTCGTACTCAGTAACTTAGGCAAACAGAACAAAGCAGCTTTACAACCTCACTTGACAGATGAGGAAACTGAGGGGCAAGAATTTAGTGACCTGCTCAAGGTCAGTGATCGGCCCCCGCGAGGCATGATGGGGCTGGACCCTGAGAGGCCATAAGTGGACCCCTGTTCCACTGGGTGCTCCACCCTGAGTCTGGGCTGCTGGCCACCACACAGAGTCACAGAGGGGAGGGAAGCAGGAGTGGAGAGAGAACCCAGAAAGTGGGATCTTTTCTGCACTGTACCTGCTTGTATGCCACCTGAGATGGGGAGGTCACTTCCTCACAGGCACTACTTGCCACCCCAGGACAGCTTGATTGGGAAAGCTCCCTTTCACCCACACCCCAGCTCAAATTCTGCCCTTTGAATCCTCAGACACCACCTGCTCCCCTGCTCCCAGGACAAACCAACAGACACTTGGGGACAGCAGCCAGGTCCTGTGAACTGCCCTGCCTCTGGCTCCTCGGCTGCTCCTCCCAGGCTATAATTATAGCACCGCCCCCTGTACTCAGTTTCCCCTCTGTGCCAGGCCCAGGACTAAGGGATGACAAGCATCATCTCATTTAGCCCTCACAGTATCCCCAGGCAGTGGGTGTGGTTATCTCTGTATTATAGATGTGGCATCTGAGGCTCAGAGAAGTCAGGTGACTTGCCCCAGGCCACACAGCTAATGAGGAGAAGAGCCAAGGCATAAGCCCAGGGAAGCTATAACGCCTTCCCCCCACCTTTGTGCAGATCCAGGTAGGGAACTTCAACCAGACCATTGCTACACTACAGCTGGGTGGCAGCGAGACCGCCATCATCGTGTCCATCGTCATCTGCAGCGTCCTGCTGCTGCTTTCTGTAGTCGGTAAGAAGCCCCACCCTTGTGACACCTTGGAGGGAGGACCTGCCTCTGAAGATGGGCAGAGACAGGCATAATAGGCTGGGGGTCCAGCTGGAACAAGGCCCGGGGGTGGAAATAAGTCCCGCGCCCAAAGGTGGGGTGAGAGGTGTGCCCGGCTGTAGCCCACATGGGTGGAAGATGATGGATGTTGGGAGGATGTGCTGGGCCGTGCGCTTGAGTGCCAGACAGAAGAGTTTCGAACCTTGCTTTCCAGTCAGTAGGGAGCTACTGAAGGTATTTAAGAGAAGGTTGTTCAGGGCAGTTAACCTAGGCTATACCACTATTAAAACAATGGTTATAAATGTAATACATTCAACGTAGCAGAGAAATTGAAACCCTCATACACTGTTGGTGGGTTGGAAAATGGTGCAGCCACTTTGGAAAATACCTGGGCAGTTCCTTAAAATATTAAAGAGCTGTCATGTGACCCAGCAATTCCACTCTACCCAAGAGACGTGAAAGCACGTTCACACAAAAACTTGTGCATGAAAATGCATAGCAGCACTGGTCATAACAGTCAAAAAGCAGAATAATCCAGTGTCCATCAACTGATGAATGAACAGAATGCGGTATATCCATACAACGGAATATTATTCAGCCATAAAAAGGAATGAAGTACTGGCTCATGCTACAGCATGGATGAACCTTAACAACATGTGAAATGAAAGAAGCCAGTCACAAAAGACCACATATTCTAGGATTCCATTTATATGAAATATCCAGAATAGGTAAATCCATAGAGATAGAAAGCAGATTATTGGTTGCGAGAGTCTGGGAAAGGAGGGGTAGGGAGCAACTGCTAGTGGTTATGAGTCTTGAGGCAGAAACAAATGTTCTAAAGGTAGGTGGTGGTGGATGCGTAACCCTGTGAACATACTAAAAACCATTGACTTGTATACTTGAAATGGATGGTTATATGGCATGTGCATTGTTACCTTAACGAAGCTGTTTTTAAAAAGTAAATATTCAATATAGAAATTTTTAGAGAAAACTGGATGAAGCTAAAAGGAAAAAAATACCCATCATTAACACCCTATATATGTTGGTATATTTCCTACCAGTCTCTTTTCTTAAAAATTTATATATATGTATAGTATATATAAATGTATATTATATATAAAATATGAAATATTTCAATATGATGTATAGTCCCTTCCCCACCCCAGAAAGTGATTATAATATACTGCTTTGTAATCTGCTTTTAAATATTTCTTAATTCACAAATAGCATCTGGTTATTGTAGAAAGAATTGAAAATGCTAAAAAAACAGAGACCAGCAAGCACCCATAATTCTCTCACCTAGGGAAAGCCACTAAAAATAGTTTATCACCACCTTACACACACTCTCTCTCTCTCTTTCTCTCGCTCTCACTCTCACTCTCTGCTTTTTATAAGAATGGGACATTGAGCTTTATTTTATTGGCTGTTCCCCAAGCCCTTTGCCCCATAGGAGTTTGTCAGCCCACTCAGGAGTGGAGGACTGAGTGCCACCTTCCCACACCTTCCCCAGAGGAGGTGGAGCTGAGACCCCAGGCAGGACCTCTCCCTCCAGGCCCAGGCTCTGTACATAGCAGGTGCCAAAAAATACTGTCCAAAGGGCTTTCAAGGCCTGACTCCCCTCTGCTGCCTACAGCCCTGTTCGTCTTCTGCACCAAGAGCCGCCGTGCCGAGCGCTACTGGCAGAAGACGCTGCTGCAGATGGAGGAGATGGAATCTCAGATCCGAGAGGAAATCCGTAAAGGTAGCCGGTGGGGACCGTGCAGGAGTGTGGGCCTCGGCTTTCCCAACTGGGGAATGAGTTTGAGATCCGCTCACTGCCACCTGCCTGTCACCAGGCTTTGCTGAGCTGCAGACGGACATGACAGATCTGACCAAGGAGCTGAACCGCAGCCAGGGCATCCCTTTCCTGGAGTATAAGCACTTTGTGACCCGCACCTTCTTCCCTAAGGTCAGCCTGTGCCCCCACCAGCCACCACAGGGACTCCTGGGCCTGTCTAGGCTGTGCAGCTCTGGAGGGCACTTATGCATCTGGGAAAACTTGGCTAGTGCAGTGTGGGCTCCTTAAGCAATGCAAACCCTCCACACCCACTCACAGGGCCTGTCAGGGGAGGCCCTTTCTCCCCCCACTTTCCGTCTCTACTCACTTGATGTTTAACTGTCCGTATGGAAACCAGCTGCCAGCCTCACTCCTCCTAGGGTGCCAACCCTGCCTCTCCCCTCACTGAGGGGGCAGTAGAGGCAGCCCAGGTGCTCCCAGGCCCCATGTGCCCTGCCAGCATCTCATCTCTGGGTCCTTTCCTAGCCAGGCTTCCTTGGTCTACATGTCCCCTCCTCCTGCCCGCTGGACTCTGCTCCATCCTTTCCATGCCTCTTTCTGTTCCAGGGGCTGCGGCCCTGTCCCCACCTTCCCTGACCTGTCCAGAGCATTTGTGCCAGTGGCCAGTGCCCTCTTGCACTGTCCACACTGTTCTCCATACAGCAGCCAAACAAGCCCATGTCGTGGTTCCTCTCTGCCAGCCTCTCTGCCTCAGTTTCCCTTATTCTACACTGTGCTACTTTTGCTTCCTTTTAAGCCTTGTGCCCTCTTGTATTAGCACACCTTGGCTCTGCTGGTTCCACTCCTCCGTTTCCTCCAGGAAGCCCCCTGACACACCCCTCCCCACTCCTCTGGAATCCTGTGGCTCCCTGGGCACGGCCCACTGTCTCTTCTTCCTTTATAAGATGTCCCTTTGCCTTCGTTGAGCGGCCCTTGCATGACAGTCAAGAGAGTCTGCAGCCCCACTGAGATGCGGGGGGTCTGCCTCCACAGTGTTCCTCCCTCTACGAAGAGCGTTACATACTGCCCTCCCAGACCCTCAACTCACAGGGCAGCTCCCCAGTGCAGGAGACCCACCCGCTGCTGGGAGAGTGGAAGGTGAGTACCCACAACTCCCCTGCACACACACACTGGGCTGCCTCAGGGCCACCCCGCCCCTTTCTGGCCCCACTCCGGGGCCAAAATCTCCATTGATCCCAATCTCCGGGGGCTGGGAGGCACCTGCCATGGGATAGTAGTGAGCCCTCCATCCCAGGAGGCATTGAAGCAGCCCTTCAGGGTGTTGTTATAAATGCGGACCCCCAGGCCAGGTAGAGAGGGGAGAGGATTGGGCCTCCCTGGACATCCCACTCTACCTGCTGCTTAGAGCCTAGAAGGTGAGACAGTCCCACACATGGCAACACTGGGTTAACTCCAGGCACCCTTGCTCTTCTCTGTGCCCCACTTTTCAATGCAACTGAGCCATTGTTCCAATCACAGGGAATTAGGAAGCATCCACTATTAAAAGGTAGTGAGCTCCCTATCCCTGGAGTCATTCAAGGAGCCATTCATGGCATTATAAGTGCTAACTCCTAGACCAGGTAGAGGCACTGGACCCCTGAGCCCCTGTGAAAACTGCATCACCAATCGCTTCCACAGATCCCTGAGAGCTGCCGGCCCAACATGGAAGAGGGGATCAGCCTGTTTTCCTCGCTTCTGAACAACAAACACTTCCTCATTGTCTTCGTCCACGCACTGGAGCAGCAGAAAGACTTCGCCGTACGCGACAGGTCAGGCTGCCAGGCTGTGGGAGCGGGACAGGGGCTCATCTGAGGCCACAGCGCTGGTCCTGGCTGGGGCAGTTTACAAATCACCACATTCTCTGGGCAGTTGTCTGGCCCCCAGCATCAGGTCCTGGGGGTCCTCCCCTTCCTGGGCCGGGATTCCTCCTGCACAGGCACACCAGTGATGACGTGGCCCCAGAGCCCCCACTTGGTGGTCCCCAGATCCCAGAGCCATGAGAAACGGCTGGAGCTGACGCCCCGTGACCACCCACAGGTGCAGCCTGGCCTCCCTGCTGACCATCGCGCTCCATAGCAAGCTCGAATATTACACGAGCATCATGAAGGAGCTGCTGGTGGACCTCATCGACGCCTCGGCCGCCAAGAACCCTAAGCTCATGCTGCGGCGCACGGAGTCCGTGGTCGAGAAGATGCTCACCAACTGGATGTCCATCTGCATGTACAGCTGTCTGCGGGTGAGGCGGGTGCAGCGGGTGCAGCGGTGCCTCCCACACTGCAGGGGCCTCCCCCTCTGAGCCGTCGTAATAGGTCGGACTTTGTTTTATCCTCCCACCAGCATTTCCAGGAGGGTTATCCTTTGTGCAGATGTGGACAGAGGGACTCAGAGGAGGGTGGGTACAGGCCCAGAGGATCCATTATACAGACGAGGAACTGAGGCTTGGAGGAGGCTGGCTTCCTGCGAGGGCCCAGAGCCAGCTCAGGGAGGAACAGAGGCCACGTCAGGGCCTTGTTATGGAAGATTGTTTTCTCAGTCATCAAACCTTCCCTGGTGTGGCTTTGGGCCGCCGCTCCGGGTTTGGGAGTATTAGACCTGGGCCTGGCCCTTGAGGCTCTTCCAGCGTTAGGGGAGAGAGACGTGGAAACAAATTAAAATACTGCGAAGCTCAGCCATCGAGGCCTCAGACCTGGCTGGAGGGTTCAAGGTGGCTTCCTGGAGAGGGTGACTCCAAACGGAGGCCTCAGGACTTAGTGGAACGAGCCAGGTGGGGAGGGTGTTCTAATGACAGCGTGGACAAAGGCCAGGAGAAGGGGATGTTTATAAAAGGAACTGAAGGAAGTCTGGCGACTTTCTGATGAGAGATGAGGCTAGAAAAGCCAGTGGGGCTACATAGTCAAGGCCTTCTGCACTCTGCCAAAGGGACCCGATTCGGGCTTTTCTGCAGAACGCAAGTTGCTCAGCCCCTGGTCCTGTCCCAGTGTCCAGTGCCCTGCAGTGGTAGAGGCCAGGGAGTCATCTGGGATCGTGCAAGAAAGACACAGGCCTGGGTGGAGCCCAGAACCAGGGCCTCAGATGTCCTGGGTTTGAGTCCTGTCTTTGGCATAAACCAGCTGTGTGACCCTGAACAAGGCATTGCTCTCTCTGGACCTTGGTTTCTATCTATCGGGTGGGGCCTCTGTCCCTGGGCTTGGCGCTTATTAGGGCCAGGTAGTCTAGAGGAGCCCTGTGGATCCTCTCGGGGTGAGTGGGGGAGTGTGGTGGAATAGGGGAGGCTGGTCCTAGGGAGGGATCACCAGGACGCCCCAGTATTATTGGTCTCCACTGTCTGCCTTCTGAGTCATCAGGAAAGACCCAGCTGCAACAGGAACCAGAGGGGCTACAGTGGACTCTGGACCCAGCTCCCTTGGCCTCTTTGTGTGGCCTCAGCCAGGCTTTCCCTCTGAGCCTCTGTTTCCTCCAGAAAATGGGGCATCACTGGCTTCCCCCCACCCCCAGAACTGGAGAACTAGATCAGGAATAAGAGCTGGCATGTTGCCTTCATAATCTTTGCCAAATTTGCCTGATACTATTATATGCTTATTTTTTCCCTTAAATCAGCCTTCTGTGTTTACCTAAATATCCGCTATCAATGGAACACCTGGGTCACTTGCTATAAAATGACCATAAAGTCAGCTCATGGCTATGGATGGCAGCAGAGTCCCTTTCTGGCTGTGTGCACTTTATGAAAGGGCCAGGGTATCTGAGGCCCCAGTCAAGTCCAAGACTCTCCACACTCACCAGGCTGTGATCTGGATTATTGGAGGCCATGTCTGTGTTCTGGTTCCACCTGAACTCACCTGGTGAGGCTTAGCAGAAAGAGTCATAGGCTTGGGAGTCAGCTGATCCAGGATTTGAATCCAGCGCTGCCACTTCCCAGCTGGGTGACCCTAGGCTGGTGGCTTGCCCTCTCTGAGCCTCGGCAGTATGTGGAAGAGTTGTTGGGAAGATGAAATGAATGTGCCCAGCCACAGTTGGCAGTGTTCGACCTTAGAGTCCATGGAGACACCCAGGGAGTTGGGACGACAGGGATGGCACCAGATCCAAAAGGAGGATATTAAACAGACAGCCATGGAGGCTTTGGTGGAAAGGGGTGGTGAAAGTGTTCCAGGTGGGGGCTGCAGCACAGCCACAGGCTTAGGCGCTGAAATATGGAGGGTGAGCAGGGAGGTGGTAGGGGCTGGGATGTGCAGGCGGGGCCTCAGCCCCTGACAGCCCGTGTCCACCCCAGGAGACCGTGGGGGAGCCATTCTTCCTGCTCCTGTGTGCCATCAAGCAGCAGATCAACAAGGGTTCTATAGACGCCATCACGGGCAAGGCCCGCTACACACTCAACGAGGAGTGGCTGCTGCGGGAGAACATTGAGGCCAAGCCCCGGGTGAGCTGGGTGGGGCGAGGGCAGCTGGGCAGCAAGGTGGCACCATCTCCCGGGCTGGCTGGGAGGGGGTCCTCGCATGCCTGAAGGCTCCAACCTTGCCCCGGCCTCCCCAAGCAGGTTGTCACCCCACCTGGGCCCAGGGTAGTGATGTGGGGACTTGCTGACCTTCTGCCCCCTCTCGTGCAGAACCTGAACGTGTCCTTCCAGGGCTGTGGCATGGACTCGCTGAGCGTGCGGGCCATGGACACCGACACGCTGACACAGGTGAAGGAGAAGATCCTGGAGGCCTTCTGCAAGAATGTGCCCTACTCCCAGTGGCCTCGCGCCGAGGACGTCGACCTTGGTGGGCAGGGGTGGGGTGGCACAGCTTGGCATGGGGCTGCTTTGATGGAACCAGCCCCTATCTTGGTCATACACTCTTTTCATTCAGCAAAAGTGCGTTCATTTTGGCGCCGGGGACATGGCTGGTCAGACAAGGTGCCCATCGGCAAGGAGCTCCTCTTCTAGTAGGGACACAGGCCCTGCAGCGTAAGCAGGCTGCGGGCAACAGCAAGCAGTGCTCAGGAAAGGCTTTTCCAAGAAGGGGATGTTGGAGTGAGTTTTGAAGGATGCACAGGATTCTGGTTTGGTCAAGAAGCGAGGGCCGTTCACCTTACGATCAGCAGCCTTTCCCGAGCACTTGGTCTGTGCCAGGCCCCATTGTAAGCACGAGGCTATGATGGTGAACAGGCTGGCACAGCGACTGTCCATTCAGAGCAGGGGACTTCAGGTGGCTCTCCAGGGCTGGCATGCAGGAGAGAGTGGGCTAGGAGATGAGGCTGGGCTGGCGCTCAGTCACCCAGATCCTGGAGGGGCAGAGTCGGCACTTGTGCTTCACCTGGAGGACAGCGGGGAGCCCCGTAAGGGGTGTGAGCCTTTCACAGGTGGCAGCTTTTCTTTAATCAGCAATAGTAACAGAGCCCCGAGCACGAGGACCTTTCCAGAACTCCTGCTCTGTGCTGACGACTGGGACACCCTGTTCCCCACTTATCTCCCCTCCCCTTTTATAGAGGCTCAGGGAGAGGCGTGGCATGCCCCAGGTTCCACAGAGGTAGCAAGCGGCCTCTACCTGTGTGGCCAGGCTGGTGCTGCCCCCCGGGCTGGCTCCCTTCCCCTGGCCCTGACACCCTGCTCCCTGTCCCCAGAGTGGTTCGCTTCGAGCACGCAGAGCTACATCCTCCGGGACCTGGATGACACCTCCGTGATGGAGGATGGCCGCAAGAAACTCAACACTCTGGCCCACTACAAGGTGGGGTCCCCAGCCCCACCAAACCCCATTCCCAGCCTCCCTAACCCTCCCTCTGACCTCATCTTCTCCCCTCCTATCAGATCCCTGAAGGTGCCTCGCTGGCCATGAGCCTCACAGACAAGAAGGACAACACGTTGGGCCGAGGTAGTGCCGGTGGACTTGGGGAGGGTGTCTGGGGCCCCTTCTGAGTGATCCTAGTGGGGAAACGGAGGCTTCAAGAGGCAAGGCTGGACTGGGCTGTGGCCTCCTTGGTCGGGGCAGGGGCCAGGCCAGGCCTCTCTGCCCCAGTACCGCTTGGGCAGAGCCTTTGGGCCGGCCCTGTGATGAGGCTTCAGGCTGATTTCCTTCGGGCAGTCACAGCGGCCCCAGGAGGGCGGGATGTGGTTCCAGTAGGTTTGGGCAGCTGCCAGGGCAGAGGGGAAGGCTGGCATGCCCATCAAGGATTTGGGGCTGTGCTGCTGCCTCAAGTCCCACGATCCACACCCTCAGATGCCCCAGGCCCGGCTGGCTAACTGCCAGGCCTGGGGTCCTCGGCTCCTGTGGGTTTCAGGGTCTCCTCCTGAGGTCAGGAGCAGGATCTTGGGTCTCTCCCAGCAGCTTGTGAGGTCGGGGTTGGCAGAGGCTCTGGCTGAAGGGTGGAATGAGTGAGGGCAGCCATCCCGGGGGCCTCTCCCATCTCCATGTGTGACCATCTCTGTTTCTCCATTGCTCTCCCCATTTTTCTTAAAACTTTGTGTATCTTTCTGTCTCTCAACGCCTCTACCTTTATCTTTGTCTCATTTTCTGTGTCTCTCTGGGTCTCTCTCTCTTATCTCTGTATTTTTCTCTTTGCCTCTCTCTCCATCTCCTTTTCTCCATGTGTCTCTTTAGAACTCTATTTCTATTGGTTTCTCTCTCTCTTCCCACCTCCTCCTCTCTGTTTATTTATTGTGTGTGTTTTTCCTCTCTCAGTAAAAGACTTGGACACCGAGAAGTATTTCCATTTGGTGAGTGCCCAGCCTCCAGCCCTGGGGGCATCCGCCCATCACGGGGTGTGGACTTGGCTTCCTACCACACGGGGCCTCTGGGGAGCGCTCCCAGTCCCTGGGAAAGACTAGGGGTGGGGGAGCGGGTATGGGACCCAGAATCAGAGGGAGCCTGGGCATCTGTACACACACAGTGTATGCAGACCAAGTGCCTGTAGGAAAAGGACAGGACTGCCCCCAGGACGGCCAGGGATGGTGCCCGGTGCTGGCACTGACCACCACCCCGGTCGCCCAGGTGCTGCCCACGGACGAGCTGGCAGAGCCTAAGAAGTCCCACCGGCAGAGCCACCGCAAGAAGGTGCTACCAGAGATCTACTTGACTCGCCTGCTGTCCACCAAGGTAGGCCAGGCCTCATCTCCACATCTTGGGAGGGTCAGCTGTGTACACTCACCTGGGTGGGGGTGAGAGCTCTTCCTCTGTGGGGCCAGATGGGCTCCCAGAGCAAGCGGCTGAGGGCTTAGGGTCCTGCCCAAGGGGGGTTTTGCTCACAACCATGAAAGGTGCTGGACAGACGACTTCTGTGTTAGCCAGTGTAACCGAGAGGGCAGCAGAAGCCCCAGAGGAGTCAGTGATGTCCCCAAGGTCACACGGCTCAGGTGGCAATTGGCACCTTAAAGACCACACCCTGGCCCCACCAATTTCCCCCTCTATGCCCTAGTCCTTTCAACATCCCTGTAAGATAGGTTTCACTAACCTGTTTCACAGATGGAAAAACAGGCTCAGAGAGGTTAGGAGACCAGCCTGATGCCACATGGCTTCCACATTCACCAGCCCCAGCACTGTGGGCTCCTTGGAGCCACCAGAGGTGCCCACTTACCCTCTATACGTGGTCTGGACTGACGGCAGCCACTCTGCTCCCCTGTAGGGCACGCTGCAGAAATTTCTGGATGACCTGTTCAAGGCCATTCTGAGTATCCGTGAAGACAAGCCCCCGCTGGCCGTCAAGTACTTTTTCGACTTCCTGGAGGAGCAGGCTGAGAAGAGGGGGATCTCGGATCCCGACACCCTTCACATCTGGAAGACCAACAGGTGGGTGGTGCATAGGTGGGGAGGGCTGTGCAGCTTCCATGTATCATTAGGGGCAGCAGTAGTGTAGGGGTTCAGAGCCCAGTCTCTCAGTCCACCTGCCTGGATTCAGTCCTTACTCTGCTGTGTGATCTTAGCTAAGTAACTTAATCTCTCTGTGCTTTAAGTTACCCCCAGCTGTACAATCAGGGCAATAAAAGTAATCTAAAGTATAAGAATTAACTAGAATACATCCATGCTGTCTGGGGTGGCAGAGCGCCTAGAAGCCAGGTTTTCTACGTGGAGTGGGGCAGGAATGTTGCCCTACCATCATTCTCCCTCCACCCTCCTCAGGAAGCCACTGTCAGCTTCATGTTACAAATGAGAAAACTGAGGCTCACAGAGAAGTGCCTGCTCAAGGTCACGCAGCCCTCGCAATGGCAGAGCCAGGCTCAAAGCCGTGTAGTCTGATTCTCATACCCAGTTTGTAGCCTTCCTTTGAGGCATGTCTTAGCTTTTTGGGGTCACAGATCCCAACAAGAAGTTGTTGAAAACCTCAGCCTGACCCTCAGAAACAATACCACGGGTCCAGAAGGTTCTGTGCAGTTACAAGGGCTTCTCAGGGCTCTGGGGGGGTCCATAAGCTCTGGGCTGCTGAGTCACTGGAAGGCCGCAGAGTGGGGTTGTTACCAACCCTCTGGCCTCCTGAAGCCAAAGCTTAGGATCCAGACCCCACCCTCCTTGCCTACTCAGTTGTCCAGCTAATGGCGGACTTCCTGCTGCCGTGCAAAGCTAAGGGAGGATCTGTGGACTGCCAGGCAGGGTGGGGGTTCTTCTAATGAGAACCAGGACCTGGCTTGAGGCTCCTGCAAGAGGCTCTGTGAGGGGTGAGGGTGGGGGTGGGCAGTGAGGATGGACTCAGGTCCCCACGCCCCAGCTAGGCCTGCAACTCTGCCTCCGCCTTCTGCCCTTCTCCACACAGCAAACCTTGCTCCTAGCCGCTCTGCCACCCTGGTCAGCAGGGATGGTTATCAGCCCCATTTGTGGAGGAGCAAACAGGTTTCCAGAGGTTCCATCTCATGACAAGATTCAACTGGCCTCGAAGGGTAAAGCCAGCCTGTCTTCTGGCCCTGGCCACCCCACCTTTGAGCTGGGCTCAGTTTCTCTGTTGCCTCCATCCCACAGCCTTCCTCTTCGGTTTTGGGTGAACATCCTGAAAAACCCCCAGTTTGTCTTTGACATCGACAAGACGGACCATATCGACGCCTGCCTGTCGGTCATCGCACAGGCCTTCATTGACGCCTGCTCCATCTCTGACCTTCAGCTAGGCAAGGTCAGCTGCTCTCGGGGCCGGGCTGCCAGGGTGGCACTGAGATCTTTCTGGGGGGGGGAACTGCAGGAGCTCAGGGCTGGGGGACGTGGGATGAATGGGGACATTCTGACAAGGAGAGAGACTCACACGCTGGCCCCTATAGTCAGAAACTCTGCATCACTGCAGATAAGCTGCACCTGCCTCAGGAGTGCCCAGCCTCAGCTCAGGACATTTAGGTCATAGCGCCAGGCCTGAGAAGCCAGTGGGATTGTGGACAACCTGCTTGGTGAGGCATCGTGTCATCCGAAAATCAGCCAGGCTCCAAGCAGCATTCCTGATGGTCAAGAGCCATCTGAGCGGGCTCTGTGAAGGGGTGGGGAGAGGGCCGACCAAGAGCTCTGAGATAGACCCAGGAGGGAGCTCTCCGAAGCATCTTTCTGCCGAGAGAGGAGCCAGCAGGCTTCAGAGGGTGGAGAGGAGAGAGAGTGCTGGTTGCTGTGAGCATTGAGATGGCAGGGCAGGATGGTGGCTACAGGGCCCTGCGTTTAGCCCATGACTTTCAGCGACAGGCCGCGAGAGGTAGAAAATGCCCTCCCTTCCCCTCACTATCTCGGAAGGCAGGATGCCTGTGACAGACAAAGAGCTGGGAGTGTACTTGGCATGTTTCACTTTTGGGCGTTGGAAACATGTGGTGGGAAATATTCCACTGAGCCAGCAATCAGGCTTCCAGAAATCTTCGCCACCAAGACCCATAACCCTAAGCGAGGATGTAAACAAAACAGCCTGCGTGTGACAAAGAGCTGGCACAAAGCCCATGCACTTTTCCCCCTAAAAGAAGTAGGTCCCCTTTCAGGTCATCACCCTGACAGTGCCGTAGAAAACAGGACAGGGAGGAGGGACTGAGGAGCTCCTGGTCACTGATGGGACCATTAGTGTGGCCGTGGGGACCAGGGCTTATCCAGAAAAAGACAAATCTGTCTAGTCTCTTATTCCCTCACTCCTCTCGACCCAGGATTCGCCAACCAACAAGCTCCTCTATGCCAAGGAGATCCCTGAGTACCGGAAAATCGTGCAGCGCTACTACAAGCAGATCCATGACATGACGCCACTCAGCGAGCAGGAGATGAACGCGCACCTGGCGGAGGAGTCGCGGGTATGGCCGGGCCGCAGGGAGTCCAGGACTCGCCTGTGACGGGCTGGGCCCAAGTCTGATCGTCGGATTAACCACCCTCCCAACTCCTTCCTTCTCTGTCCTTGTAGAAATACCAGAACGAGTTCAATACCAATGTGGCCATGGCAGAGATTTATAAATATGCCAAGAGGTATCGCCCGCAGGTGGGTACCCCTGGTGTGAGGCACCCCCCATTTCAGCCCTGCTCACCTCCACTCTGCTCAGGAAAACCCAGGAAGAGGTTTCCGCTTCACTATTCACATCCCAGGATGTTTTCACTGGCGGCAGGTTGCCAGTGGTGGAAACCCAGGCAGGGTATTCTCCCCAAGATCTGTGGGGGGAACCCACTGGGGCCCAGGGCTGTGATCCAACTGCTCGTCTGCTTCACCCTCAGATTATGACTGCCCTGGAGGCAAACCCCACAGCCCGGAGGACCCAGCTGCAGCACAAGTTCGAGCAGGTGGTGGCTCTGATGGAGGACAATATCTACGAGTGCTACAGCGAGGCCTGAGCCTGCGGACGCGGTGCTGGGGCGCAGCAGGGCACCCGGCCCTCAGCTTCATTTGGTCCCCAGTGCCTGTCACCCCGGCTGGGTAATGACTAAGCAAAGTCAGTTTTGGAAGGGGGAACGAGGGGCCTCTCTGAGCCAGGCAGAGGAACCCTGGCCCCTTGGCACTCTGTCCCCTCCCGCCGGCCCCTAGACCCAGCCTCTGGGACAGAGACTTGAATGGCACAGCCAGTCTCTGGTAAGGCTCCCAGTGTCCACCAGCGCGGCCTGGATGGTGCCCCCACTCGCTCTGTCACAGCCCGCTGCTGAGAGCCCGGCCCGACGCGGCCCACCAAACGAAGAAAGAGGCCACCTGGCTGCAGCCGGAAACACTACCTCATCCATTCTGACAGAGAGGAGGCCTCCTTGAACCAGCCCTCGACTGGGTTCTGCTTTAACCACCAAAACATTGTCTCCATTTCCCCTCACCCAGAGAGGACCCTGGGCACACAACAGTTTCAAGCAGTGTCAGAGTTTTGTTGCTTAAACAACTAGTGGTGGAGTGGGCAGCGCCCACTGCCCATGGGGAGTCTCCGTGGGCTTTGGCCAGAGCCAGGGAGGGTGGAGACAAGGAGACGGGGACAGGTGTGGGCAGTTCTGGTCTAGAGGCGGGGAGAGGGGCTAAATTGCACCAAGGCTGTAGCTGGGCTACTTGATCTTGCTGGAAGTGTTCCTAACGATAGCACCACTTTTTGATTTTTTAAGAAAGCTTTTATATATTAAACTTATCACACGCCAACTGTGAATAGCTGCCGCTTGTGCAGAGGACCTGGGGAGGGGAACCGAGGGGCTCCCAACACAACACTGGAAATGACTGTTCCAGAGGACAGCCAGACCTGGCAGAGACCCCCCCCCCAACCCCCTGAGAAAATCACCCATTCTGTTCCCGTCACAAGCGCCCCTCTGGCTGACCTGGACCCCTGCAGCAGACCTAGCCAGTGCAGGGCCTGGCTCGGGGCCTCAGGGGCTGGAAGGGGGTGGCCAGGATACTCTGGAACCTTCTTTATAATAAAAGCCTGATGGGAAAACCTGCTGTGGGCTCCAGCCTTTATTCTGAGATGGACAAGGAAAAGAAGTGCGTGTAGCAGGAGGAAGGGGAGCCTAGCTCAGAACCTGCCTCAGCCTTCTGAGGCTGGCGGTGGTGGAGGGTTTAATGGGACAATGCAGCAGCCTGCTTGCCATGAGCCTGGCTTACACCTGACATTCTAAGGGCTCTGAGGGCGCCCATGTGACCTCCAGGAAGAAATCATAGCTCCTAACCCGCTTACCTTTATTTATAAACAAGCCTGTGAGGAACATAATACTGTCCCCATTTTACAGATGTAGAAATAGCACCACGAGGAATTTCCCCGGGTCACAGCCAGGAAACGGCAGAGTGGGGGCGTAAACCAGGTTGTCTGGGCCTTCATTGCTGTTTCCTGCGTCCTCCAGGCCAGAGCCTCCACAGCAGCCCCCAAAGTGTGTGGGGAAGTCAAAGGTAACCACCCTGGAAAGAGAGATTACATTTACACACTCTGAATTTTTTACCTCAAAAAATATGTATCATTAACCCCATTTTTCAGATGAGGAAACAGAGGCAGTCTCCCCAAGGTCAGTGTAACCCTGGACTATTTCTAGTAAGGCAGGCTGTTCCCCACTACAGCCCATGAGGGTGGTTAACCTAACCTGAGGTCAGCAAATGCCCAGAGACCCCCAGCCCACCCAGCGGACTCTGGGCCTGAGCTGAGGGTAAAGTGCATCCCCGACCCTCCTGAAAAGGTCATTAGTAAGCAAAGCCACCTCCAAATTAGTAGCAACTCAGGTTAGTTTTGTCCCTTTATGAAGGAAAAATAAGCACGCACATTTATCAAGGGTAAGAACTAGGACAAAAATTCATACAATTTAAAATCCCACAAATGCCAGTTTTAGAATTGATGAGAACAGAAAAGTGAGAAAAGTAAACAATATTTAACTTTAAAAATAGCCTTTTGCTGTAGTGGCTTCTGGGTGGAAAAATTCTTTATCTTCAAATTTTCTATTCTGAGCACTGGTTCCTGCTTATTAAGCAGCAGATTTTCTAATTTAAGTTATTGACATGTTTGATAGGGATTTTTTTTTTTTTTTGGTGTGATTCTAGACTGAATACGTTTCCTGCAGAAATGTCAGGAAGTACAAGAAGCATAAAGAAAATAAAAGCTACCCTAACGCACCTATGATTAGTATTTCAGAGAATGCTATTCCAAATCCTGTGCTTGCCTGGTCTGGGGGCTAAGGAGTCAAAGCAGGACCAGGATCTACACACCATTTTGTAACCTGCCTTTTCCCTCATGTGACAATCTGCGAGGAACATCTTTCTATGTCATTAAATATTCCACAGCCTGTTTTAA
The DNA here is from genome assembly GCF_004115265.2 of Rhinolophus ferrumequinum. Lineage (NCBI taxonomy): Eukaryota > Metazoa > Chordata > Mammalia > Chiroptera > Rhinolophidae > Rhinolophus > Rhinolophus ferrumequinum. The sequence continues at coordinate 41,595,462 of NC_046300.1, forward strand.
TGCCTGATTAACATGCAGTTCCTTCTTGAAGTTTAGAAATGCTTTTGCCAATGGAGGAAATCTCTAGATTCTGGGGTCATTTCTCAGCACAGACGCGGCCAACGTCTGTGAACCACCCCGTCTTTGAGGTCCTGAAGACTTGCCTTGCAGTTATGGGTGTTTCTTCATTCTGTGAGGGTCACGGGAAGTGGGGGCCTTTGGCGAAGTGTCCTCACACAGCAGAGGAGACTTGCCCGAGTCTCATGGGTGCCAGATGCTGTCCAGTCTCTGCCAGACCAGGGATCCTGGACTGCCCCCATCTCCTGGAGGTGAGATGCTCAGTGATGCTATCCCAGACCCAGCCTGGGTGCCTCCCACAGTCCCTGGCCAAGTCCTGAAAGGAGCAGACCCTGAACCAGACACCGCCCCCACCCGGGGGAAGAACCAGCCCATCCCCTGCTGTCTGCTCACAGTGCCCCTTGGAACCCTGCTGGCAGCCACGTTACAGACATGCCAAGGAAGCTGTTGGCACAGCTAGACAAAGCCTCAGGTGGGATTCGAGGAGAAGAGGGTGGGGTAGAGGGAGCAGGGGAAGGAATGGAACAGTCTGATACTCTGTGCTGGGCTGCGTCAGTTGCCCTTTGTGCCCTGTCGGCTTCCTTCTTAAGTCCTGTCCAGTTTATCTCTGACTTCCTTCAAATTCACCCTGTCCTCTGCCACATCTGGCTTAGCCATCACCCTCATGTGGACCATCTCTTGGCAGCTTCCTGACCAAGCTGAGTCTTCACCCTGGGAAATGGTTGCCGTGCAGTCACCTATCTGTGAAGACCTCAAACTGTGGATTCATCATTGACTCATTCTACATCCACCCCTTCAGCAATTTCATCTACCCTGCTTCAACAGCTACCCAGATTCCACTACTTATATCCCCTTACCCCACAGTCACCCTCACGCATTGAGGACGACCATTGCAGGGGCCTCCTCGCTGGCCTGCTGTGGCCCTACACTCACTCTGCCAAGCACTGTCATCTGGTGGCTTCTTATCACAATTGAAACAAAACCCAAAGTTCTTACCCTGGGTCCTCGGGCCCTTCAGGATGTAGCCCTTGTCTGTCCTGCAGCCCTTGTTATGGTTGTCTACTGCTGCGTACCAAACCATCCCAATACTCAGTGGCTTAAAACAACAGCAATTATTTATGTGGCTCATGCACCTGTGAGCGAGATAGGGCTTGACAGGGAAGGCTTGTCCCTGTTCCACAGGGTGTCAGCTGGGGCAGCTCATCTAGAGCTAGAAGATCCTAGTCTAAGATGGTGTGCTCCCATGGTTGGCAATTTGGTGCTGGCTGGTCAGGGAGCAGAGCTGGGGCTGAAAACTGGGGTGCCTTGGTTTCTCTCCACCAGCTGTTTAGGCCGCGCCACAGCATGGTAGCTGAATTCTAAGAGCAAGTATTAAAAAACCCCACTCATTCAAGGAGTTCCAAGACGTCAGCACCATAAGAGGATGCTGAACTCATCCCTTCCCCTGAGCACACTCTAATATACATGTATTAATATATAGAGAACAGTTACACCTGTGAGACAAGTGAATGAACAGCATCTAAACAACAACAAGAGAAGGCTGGGAAGCTGGGGGAGCCGTCCAGGAGCTGCGGGAACGCTCCAGATGGGATGAGCCGGTGAGCATCATCCTTTACACCCTTCTCCGCTTCCACAGAGAGGGCCGTGGGTGCTCTGTTTGGGTGCTTTGCCCTCCTGCTGGATCACCACAGTGAGTTCCCGGCTACAGTGCCTGGAGCCTTTTGCTTCTGAACAAAGAGAGCAAGCAGGAACAACAAGGCAGTACCATACACCCCTAGCCTCCCTGCCAGGAGCCACTCCAGCCCAGTGAGCCCACATCATAGGAACTATAAGCATACCTGGCTTCCCCAAACTTCCTGACCCATTAAGCCCACACAGAGGTTGCTTCTACACAAGACCATTTTCTGTACAACAAACAAAGAGAGAGACTGTATAGAGGTGGCTGGGGAGCCACAGGCGCTTTCTGGGGACTGCAGGATTTCTGGGGTTTGAGATGCTGGTGAGTGCCACTGTTTCCATCCCATTCTACCTCCATAGGGCCTGTGGGAGCTCTAGGTGCTCTGGCCTACCTGCAAGGTTGCGGCAGCACATTCCTGCACATTTCATCCAAGTCCATTTCAGCCTCGCACAAAAGGAGCGAGCAGTATTGTATTTCCCTGCAAATAACATCTAGCTGGACAATCAGCTCTAATGCAACTTTTGGAGCAAAAATTAACATAAGACACGGTATTATATTATTATATTATATTATACTGGGTCTTATTTTAATATAAGACTGGGTCTTATATTAATTTTTGCTCCAAAAGACACATTAGAGCTGATTGTCCGGCTAGGTCTTATTTTTGGGGAAACACGGTATCAACAGGGCTTTACTACACACACCTAGCCTCCCCCACTACAGCTGCTCCAGCTGGGTAGACCAGTGCCCTGGATGACTTTGGCACCTGCTCGACTCATACCGGCCTGCCAAACCACCCGGCACACTGAGCACACACAGCTTATGCAGGGCCACTTTTTCAAGACTAGGAGAGATGGCTATTTTGTCTAATTCATATAAATAAACACAGAAAGTCAAACAAAATGAAAAGACAGAAGAATATCTCTTAAATGAAGGAACAAGAAAAATCCCCGGTTTTTTTGGGGGGGCGGAGGGAACCCTAAGGAAATGGAGGTAAGTAATTTGCCTGATAAAGAACTCAAAGAAACAGTCATGAAGATGTTCACCTAACTTGAAAGTGGAATAGAGGAACTTAGGGAAAACTTCAACATAGAATTAGAAAGTATAATAAAAAACCAAGCAGGGGCTGGCCCAGTTGCTCAGCGGTTAGAGCTCCGTGCTCCTAACTCTGAAGGCTGCCGGTTCGATTCCCACATGGGCCAGTGGGCTCTCAACCACAAGGTTGCCAGTTCAATTCCTCGAGTCCCGCAAGGGATGGTGGGCAGTGCCCCCTGCAACTAAGATTGAACACCGCACCTTGAGCTGAGCTGCCGCTGAGCTCCCAAATGGCTCAGTTGGTTGGAGTACATCCTCTCAATCATAAGGTTGCTGGTTTGACTGCCACAAGGGATGGTGGGCTGCGCCCCCTGCAACTAGTAAGAGCAACTTGACCTGGAGCTGAGCTGAGCTCTCCACAACTAAGATTGAAAGGACAACAACTTGACTTGGAAAAAAGTCCTGGAAGTATACACTGTTCCCCAATAAAGTCTTGTTCTCCTTCCCCAATAAAATCTTTTTAAAAAAACCAAGCAGACTGAAGACTACAATCATTAAAATGAAAAATACATTAGAAGGAATCAATATTAGATTAGCTGATACAGAAGAAGAGATCAGTGACCTGGAAGACAGGCTAATGGAAATCAACTAATCAAAACAGCAGAAAGAGAAAAATTTTTTTGAATGAGAATTGTTTAAGGTACCTCTGTGATAACTTCAAATGCTCAAACGTTCACATTATAGGGATCCCAGAAGGAAAAGAGAGAAAGGAACATAAACTTTATTTAAGAAAATAATGGCTGAAAACTTCCCTAACCCGGGAAAAGAAACAGACATTCCAGTCAAGGAAGCACAGAGAGTTCCAAACAAGATGAACCCAAAGAGACCACCAAGACATACTGTAATTAAAATGGCAAAAGGGACAATCTTGAAGGAAACAAGGAAAAAATAACAAATTACGTACAAAGAAAACTCCATACGGGTATCAGCTGATTTTTCAGCAGCAACTTTACAGTCCAGAAGGGAGTAGCAGGACATCTCTGAAATACGAAAAAAAAGGAAACTACAACCTAGAATAATTTACCTATCAAGGTTATCATTCAGAATTGAAGATAGTTTCCAAGACAAACAAAAACTAAAGTAATTATCACCATTAAACCAACTTTACAAGAAATGTGAAAGGTCTTCTTTAAGCAGAAAAGGAAAGCCATAACCAGAAATAAAATAATATGAGAAAGGAAAAATATCCCATAGGAAAAGCCAAATATTTAATAAATACAGCAAATCAGATGTTTAAAAAGCTACTGCAAAGGTCAAAGGAAAAAAAATTCAAGCTCAAAGTTCAATAAGTAGTAGACACACAACACCAAAAATCTAAAACATGACATCAATAACATAAAGCGTGGAGGGGGGAGTAAAAATGTAGTCGTTATAGCATATGTTTGAATTTAAATGCCTATCAGCTTAAAATAGACTGCTATAGATATAGAATGATATACTTAAGCCTCATGGTAACTACAAACCAAAAATCTACAAAAGATGTACAAAGAATAAAGAGAAAGGAACCCAAACAAAACACTAAAGAAAACAAGCAAACCACAAGGGAAGAGAGAAGAAAGGAACAAAGGAGAACTATAAAAACAACCAAAAACCAATTAAAATGGCAATAAGTACATACTTATCAATAATTACTTTAAGTATAAATGGATTAAAATCTCCAATAAAAAGACACAGGGTGGCTGAATGGATAAAAAACATAACCCATTTATATGCTGCTTACAAGAGACTCACTTTAAATCGAGAAACACAGAGAAACTGAAAGTAAAGGGATGGAAAACGATATTGCATGCTATAGAAATGAAAAGAAAGCTGGGGTAACAATACTCATATCAGACAAAATAGACTTTAAAACAAAAAATGTAAAAAAAAAAAAAGACAAAGGACATTGCATAATCTTAAAGGGATCAATCCAAGAGGATATAACAAGCGCATAAATATCTACACACCCAGTGTAGGAACTCCTAAATATATAAAACAATATTTTAATGAACATAAAGGGAGAAATCCACAGTAACATAATAATAGCAGAGGATTTTAATACTCACATCAATGGATAGATCATGCAGACAGAAAATTAAGAAGGAAAGAATGGTCTTAAATGTCACATTAGACCAGACCCACTTAATAGACATTTATAGACCATTTCATCCAAAAACTGCAGGATACATATTTTTTCAAGTGCACATGGAACATTCTCCAGGATAGATAACACATTAGGTCACAAAACAAGCTTCAATAAATTCAAGAAGATTGAAATCATATCAAGCATCTTTTCTGACCATAATGGCATGAAATTAGAAATCAACTACAGGGGAAAAAAAAAAAAAACTGGGAAAAGCATGTGGAGACTAAATAACATGCTACTAAATAACCAATAGATCAAAGAAGAAACCAAACAAGAAATCAAAAGCTGTCTTGAAACAAATGAAAATGAAAACACAACTTTTCAAAATGTATGGGATGCAGCAAAAGCAATTCTACGAGGGAAGTTCTTAGAAGAAGCTATACAGGCCTACCTCAAGAACCAAGAAAACTCCTACATTAACACTCTAACTTTACACCTAAAAGAACTAGAAAAAGAAGAAAAAGAAGAACAAAACACCCCAGAGTACACAGGAGGAAAGAAATAGGTAAGATCAGAGTAGAAATAAACAAAATAGAAATTAAGAAAATAGAAAAGATCAATAAAATTAAGAGCTGGTTCTTTGAGAAGATAAACAAAATTGACATACCTTTAGTCAAACTCATCAAGAAAAAAAGATAGAGAACCCAAATAAATAAAGTCATAAATGAAGAGGAGAAGTTACAACCAACACCACAGAAATACAAAGAATCATTAAAGAACACTACAAACAATTATATGACAACAAATTCAACAATCTAGAAGAAATGGATAAATTTCTAGAAGTATACAACCTTCCAAGACTGAACTCGGAAGAAATAAAAATCTAAACAGACTGATTACTAGCAATAAAATTGAAGCAGTGAAACAAAACAAAACAAAACTCCCAACAAATAAAAGTCTAGGACTAGGTGGTTTCACAGGAGAATTTTAACAAACATTCAAAGAAGATAATACCTATCCTTCTTAAACTATTCAAAAAATTGAAGAGGAAGGAATACTTCCAAACTCATTCTAATAAAGCCAGCATTACCCTGATACCAAAACCAGACAGAGACATTACAAAAAAAGAAAATTATAGGCCAATATCCTTGAAAAACATAGATGCAAAAATTCTCAACAAAATATTAGCAAACTGGGAGCAGCCGGTTGGCTCAGTTGGTTAGAGTGCAGTGCTCATAACACCAAGGTCACAGGTTTGATTCCTACATGGGCCAGTGAGCTGCGCCCTCCACAACTAGAGTGAAAACATCAGCTTGACTTGTTGCTGAGCTGCCGGTGGGTGGCCAGTTGGTTCAGTTGGTTAGAGAGCTGTGCTCATAACACCAAGGTCGCCAGTTCAAGCTGCACCCTCCACAACTGGATTGAAAACAACAACTTGACTTGGAGCTGATGGGTCCCGGAAAAACACAGTGTTCCCCAATAAAAAATATATATATATTACCAAACCAGATTCAACGACATATTAAAAGGATTATATACCATGACCAAGTAGGATTCATCTCAAGTGTGCAAGGATAGTTCAACATCAGTAAATCAATCAATGTGATACACATTAAGAAAATAAAGGATTAAAAACCATATAATCATCTCAGATGCAGAAAAAGTATTGGAAAAAATTCAACATCCTTTTATGATAAAAACTCTCAGCAAAGTTGCAATAGAATGAACATACCTCAACATAATAAAAGCTATATATGACAAACCCATAGCTAATATCATACTCAATGGTGAAAAACCTGAAAGCTTTTCCTCTAAGAAAAGGAAAAAGACAGGGGGCCCACTATTACCTTTTCCTATTAACACAGTGATGGAAGGCCTACTCATAGCAATCAGACAAGAAAAAGAAATAAAAGGCATTCAAATCAGAAAGGAAGAAGTAAAACTGTCATTATTTGCAGATGACATGATACTATATATAGAAAACCCTAAAGACTCCACCAAAAAACTGTTAGAACTAATAAATGAATTCAGTAAAGTTGCAGGATCGGAATCAATATACAGAATCTGTTGTGTTTCTATACACCAATAATGAACAATCAGAAAGAGAAGTCAATAAAACAATCCGATTTACAGTTGCATCGAAAAGCATAAAATACCTAGGAATAAACTTAAGCAAAGAGGTGAAAGACCTGTACTGTGAAAACTATAAAACATTGAGAAAGAAATTGAAGAAGATACAAATAAATGGAAGGATATGCCTTGCTCATAGATTGGAAGGATTAATATTGTTAAAATATCCATACTACCTAAAACAAAATATATAGGTTCAATGCAATCCCTATTAAACTACCACTGGCATTCTTCTCAGAATTAGAACAACTAATCCTAAAATTTATATGGAACCACAAAAGACCCCAAATAGATAAAGAAATCTTGAGAAAGAACAAAGTGGGAGGTATCACACTCCCTGATATCAAACCATAGTACAAAGCTACAATAATCAAAACAGCATGGTACTGGTATAAAAACAGACATATAGATCAATGGAACAGAGAGCCCAGAAATAAATCCTCGCTTATGTGGTTAGTTAATCTATGACAAAGGAGGAAAGGACATACAATGGAGTAGAGTCTCTTCAATATTTGGTATTGGGAAAACTGGACAGATACATGCAAAAAACTGAAATTTAACCATTTTCTTATGCTACATACAGACATAAACTCAAAATAGATTAAAGATTTAAATATAAGCCCAGAAACTATAAAACTCCTAGAAGAAAACATAGGCAGTAAACTCTTTGACATCACTCTTAGCAACATCTTTTTGGTAATGTCTCCTTGGGCAAGGGTAACAATAGAAAAAATAAACAAATGGGACTACATCAAACTAAAAAGATATTGTGCAGAAAAGGAAACCATTGACAAAGTGAAAAGACAACCTTTTGGGAGAAGATATTTGTAAATATATATCCAATAAGGCGTTAATATCCAAAATATATAAAGAGCTCATACAACTTAACACCAAAAAACAACCCAATTAAAAAATGGGCAGAGGACCTGAATAGACATATCTCCAAAGAGGCCAACAGACATATGAAAAGAAGCTCACCATCACTAGTCATCAGGAAAATGCAAATTAAAACCATGAGATATCACCTCACACCTGACAAAATGGCTATCATCAATAAGTCAACAAACAACAAGTGTTGGTGAGGATGTGGAGAAAAGGGAAACCTCATGCACTGTTGGTGGGGTTGTAAATTGGTGCAGCCACTATGGAAAACAGTATGGAGGTCCCTCAAAAAATTAAAACTAGGCCTGCCATATAATCCAGTAATTCCTCTTCTGGGTGTTTATCTGAAGAAAACAAAAACATTAATTCAAAAAGATATATGCACCCCTATGTTCATTGCAGCATTATTTACAATAGCCAAGATATGGAAGCAACCTAGTTGTTCATCCATAGACGAATGGATAAAAAAAGATGTACACATATACAAGGGAGTATTACTCAGCAATAATAAAGGATGAAATTTTGCCATTGTGACAACATGGATGGACCTAGAGGATATGACAAGTGGAATAAATCAGAGAAAGACAAATAGTATATGATTCCACTTATATGTGACTCTAAAACAAAACAAAATAAATGAAAAAGCAAAACCGAAACAGACCCATAGATATAGAGAAAAGCTGATGGTTGCTAAAGGGGGCGGGGGTTGGGAGATAGGAATGAAAAACACATACATACACACACGAAGTCGAGGCTGCCAGGCTCATAAGGTCTGGGCCTAGACACTGTCATGTATTTTCACTGTGTTTTATTGCTCAAGCAATCACAGAGCCCAGATTCAAAGTGCAGGGACGCAGACTCTACTCCTCCACGGGAAGAGTGTCACAGACGTTTTTAAATCACCCCAGGCTTCACATCCCATTAGTCCTCCCTCATTGGGCTGTAACCACACGGGCCTCCCTGCAGCTCCTTGAGCCTGCCAAGCATGTTCTCACCTCAGGGCCTTCGAACTGTCTCTTCCTTCTGTTGATGAGAGCAGGGCCCACAATCATGCTCAGGAACTAATTGTTGAAAGGTCTCTGACTCCTCTCAGCTCCTCTGATCTCTCTTCTCCACAGTCAAAGGGCTCTTCCTAAACACACATCAGTCTTCCCTGCCTATAATCCTCCCTGGCTCCCCACTGCCCCTAAGAGAAAGTCTACCTTCCCTAGTCTGCCTCTCCATACCTTCCTGCACCTTCCCCCATTACCCCATGGCTCATGCCACCCCTCCCCCCATGCTTCTGTCAAAACCACAAATCCCCCTTTTTCCACCACACCTCATGCTGGGCCCTCTGCCTGCAATGCCCTTCCCTTCATCTGTCTGGCAATTCTTGTTCATCCTTTATGACCAAAAGCTGCCTCCTCCAGGAGTCAGTCCCTGAGCTCAGTCTGCATTAAACTCCTCTCCGGTGCCCTTTGCGCTGTACAGTCTACTTCCCCCCAGGATGGGCGTTCCTATCTGGGCCTTGGCCCCATCAGCCAAATCCTTGGACCTCAGCCTCCACTCACACCAATTTGTGAGAAGAAAAAAATCTTTATTGATAAATAGTTTACAGTGAAATAAATAGCGTGATGATTTTTTGGGGAATAAAAACTCCAATGGGATCTTAGTCTCTCTCCACCCCCCAACCCCCCTCTAGCTCTTGGGTTCTGCCTTCTTACTGGCCCCTTTGGATGACGAGGCCTTGGTGGGCACGCCAGGCCTTCTCGGGCCCTTGGGGACCTCTGTCTTCCTGGTCAGTGGTATAGGCACGGTCTTGGACCCACTGCCCTTAGGAGGAACAGCAGCCTTGGCTTTCGGCCCTTTCCCGGCCCCCTGGGCAGCAGTCTCTTTAGGGACCTTGTTCTCCATCTTCTTTTTGGCTCGGGAAGCAGCACTACTCTTGCTCTATAAGAAAGCAAACCAAGGAGCAAGGCAATGGAGCTGGGCAGGCTGGAGCACACAGCTTGGAGCGCATTGAGCGAATGGTTGAAATCCTAGCTGTGGGTGTCTTTGGAGAAGTGACCTCACCTCTCTAAGCCTCAGTCTGTTATCTGTAAGATGGGGACAGTGACCCTCAGGGTGCTGGTGGGCCGGAGAGGAGGAGAAACTGAATTGTACTTTCTAGGAAAATAAATGACCCCCTTCCCCGGCTGACCCTTCCAGTGGCTGGGTGGGGGATCCCTAAACTGTGGCCCGTGCAGGGTAGAGACCCAGACCAGGGAAGTCAAGCAGGTACCTACCTTGGTGACTGGGGGTTTTGAACTCTGACTCCCAGCTTTGGTTTTCCTGTGGGTCTTGGCATCTGTTGGAAGGTGGGAGAGAGCATGTGGGAAGGACCCCTTTTAGGAGGAGCTGCTGGTGAGCAGGAAGGTCCGGGCCCCAGGCCTCACTCTGACACATATAGGCTATGTGATCTGGGGCAAATTGTATAGGTTATGAATCCGGGTGCCCTAGTCTGCAAACTGGGGATAACAGTATCTCCATCACAGGATGGTTGGAGAACCAACCGGATCCTGAATGACCATCCCTCACTCCAAGCCAAGCACCGGGGTAGACCCCCTGCTCTGCGCCTACCCACAACAAACGCTCCTAACAGGTTTATCAACCTCTCGTCTTTACCACATCTTCTACATGGTGGCCAGATACATTTAAAACAATATCTCAGACCCTAGCTGCTCCCTGTTCAGAGTCCTTCCAAGATCCCCCATTGTCCTCCAGATAAAGTCCAGACTCCGGGCTGCCCTTCACAGCTGCCGCTTCCCCTTCCCTGCACACACAGAACTATTTGTACTTCCTCAAAAGTTCCATCTTCTTCATGCCTCCAGACCTTAGCATAGGCTGCTCGCCTTCCTTGGACACCACCTCCAGGAAGCCTTCCCTGATTCCTCTAAGAGATGAACTAGTCTCCTCCTCCCCACCCCCCAAGCTACCATGAATTCTGTCTCTCCAGGATAAGTCTAATGCTCAGGGCACATTTCCCAGATGAGGAAATCTCCCTCCCCCAGAGCCAGTCCCTCCACCCCACCTCACATCCAGTGACTGCCATGCCCTCCTCTCACCTCCCACACACCTACCTGGGCTGCTGCTTCTGCCTTTGACCTTTGACTTCCCACGGGGCCCACTGGCACCAGGAGGAACGTTTGTGGCCTTGTCTTGCGGTTGGAGGGCCTTCCTGGCTTTGCTCACCCTTGCCTCTCTGTCCTTGGTCTGGCCCCCTTTCTTGGGGGCCTCCTGCTTGGCCTCACCAGGTCTCCGGGGGGCAGTCACAGTGGATGTCTTCCTGGGCTGGATTTTTTTTTTGTGCTTGGGAACTAACTGGCAGAGGAGAAAATAGGGTGGGATTGAGAGCCAAAGTTCTGGGTATTTCAAGCCCCTACATCCTAGGTAAGGCTCAGAGAAGAAGGCCCCATTCAAAAAGGAGGAGGATGAAGGAGGTGGTCAAGGGCGGGGCGAGGTGGGGAGAAGGCACACGACCACCTCCCAAATGCCTGCCCCTAGTGACGCAGTCGATCCTTGCATTGCACTCCAAGGGAGAGCTGCTGCCATTTAGGAGCTGGGGAACCTGAGTCCCACAGACCCCCCCAAGATGCTCTTCCTGCTTCATGAGGGCACAGGCACATCCCCCCACCCCTGTATCTGGAAGCCTCAGAGCCAGGCTTCTGGGAGCAAAGGATACACACTGTGAGCCCTGACCTCGTCTTCTAAGAGGCTAAGCTATGAACCTCCTTTGGCATCCTCCCCACCCATACTTTCTCATGGGCTGTGGCTGTGGCTCGGACTCCCCCTCCCTCTCTCCAGGAAAGCCCACCCACCTCACATCTGCAGCTCTCCAGCCTCCCGGCCTCACCTTTTATGCCCACCGGTGGAACATGGACTTCAAGGCCAGATAGCTCAGAGTTCACAGCTTAACAGCCCTCCCCATCTGTGCAACTTGGCTGTCTTCTCTGTCCCCACTGGCCTCAGTCTTCCCATCTTTACAATGGGGCCATCAGGGAAGATGTGAGTATCAGGGGGATATGAGGGCCCCTGGGAAACAGGTGGCCCCTGCCCTTCTACAGCCCACTCCTGATGATGTTGCTCCCCTGCTCCCGAGTTCTCAGGACTCCCCAATTTCCACCCAGACCAGAAATCACCCTCACTCCCAGCACACATGCATGCCTAACTCCACAGTGCCCTAACTCCATGGTACCTTGGGGCCCTTTCCGAGCCTCCCATCCCCTCAGTCCACTTTCCTGACTAGCTCCCAGGCCCTGTAGCCTAATCCAGCCACACTCCCTCCAGCGCCCCTCTCTTGGTCTCCTGCACTCCACCCAGGGCCTTGCCATGGCTTGTGTCCAAGATTTGACCCATGCCCAGGAGTTCTGTGAGGTTGGGACTTCCCGTGCTCAGCCACCGGTTACTATATGGTAGGTTGAGAATGTTCCAGTGTTCCATGACGACTGTCAAAGCAACTGCTACTTGCTGGGGTACAGCAGTGACAAGACAAAACCCATATCTGGATCCCTGAGATTTCCCTGGTGGCAGCTGACAGTCACAATGCTAGGGTTCAATTCTGTGCCAAATCTGCTCTCAGCTCTGGGTGATCCTAGACTGGGACCCTCCCCTTTGAAAGAGGAGGATGTGGTGGCTCAGGGAAAAGCCAGCTCTGGTTTAGAGCCAGAGAGCCTGGGGAGAAAACCCCAGCTGTGTGAGCTGCTAGAGCCCAAGTTGGGGCTGCCTCGTCTGTGGCTAGGAATTTTAGGAAGGGGTGTCTGCAGAAGGGAACACAGCTGAGATGGTCCCTGGTCACTGAACACACCCAACAAGGATGAAGGTGGACACAGCAGAGTGACCAGAGCCGTGTGGGAACTCGGGCAGGGCTTCGACACACACCCCGGCCTTCCGGGAAGAGACTGTCTCTGAGAAGACTCAGGAAGAACCAGAAGATAAGATGGGGAGCAAGGCCTTCCAGCAGAATGGCACACAGAGGCCAGGAAGAGAGAGCTGGAACTGACGTTCAAACCCTGGGGCAGAGTCGCTCTCTCCCTTCCCCTCGCTCCCCTCACTTCCCAGCAGGCTCACTTTGAAGCTGCCCGTGGCCCCCTTGGCCTTGGAGTTGGTAGGCCTGACGAGGAGGCCGCGTTGCATGCCAGTGTCCAGGGCCCGCTTCAGCAGATACTTGAGCCGGATGGCATCCACCGTAGGGTACTTTCGTAGGATGTAAACCTTGATGGCCACCACCGAGGTGCCCTGGCGCTGCTCTCCCGCCTGCAGTGCCTCCAACACCATGCGGAGCACAGGTGGGTGGCGGCGTGGCACTCGGACGCCGCTATGGCCCGGGCCTGTGGATGGACAGCAGGACATCACCCAGAGCCCAGTTAACCTCAGGCCCAACTGACAACAAACATGGCAGGCGAAGCATGCAACAGGCACCGGCCAGGCCCCACGGCAAGGAGCTTGGGGGAATCAAATACACCCCATTTGTGCCTCTGACCACTGGCCTGCAAGCGGCCCAAGGGCAGGGCATGCTGCTTGACTGGCCACTGTCTCCCCGAGCCTGGAGTGGGGCTCAGCACACACCAGACACTCCACGAAGGCTCACTGAAAGACTTAAATATTCTTTTTAAAAAAACAACCCTAAATCAGGTCAGTTGTCTGATCTAACTACCAGTTTAGACGGAATCCAAGAGCTCTGTGAAAGGGCCACGGGGATGTAATCAGCAAAACCCAGACTGGAAGGACCTCTCCAGGACACACAATCCTTGTTCTTCTATAAATAAATAAGGAGGAAAAGAAAAAGTGGGAGGAGTCCCCAGAGATAAAAGTTTCTGGAGACACCTTTCAACCAAATGCAAAGTGGGGTCCTTGCTCAGACTTGGAACATGATTTGAATGAGCCAACTGGAAAAAAAGGCAACTAGATAATTGTGAACACAGGAAATATTTGATCATATTATTGATTATATTGTTTCAGATATGCTAATAGTATTGCAATTATTTTGTAAGATGTTCTCATTTTTTAAAGATAAATCCTGGACTATTTATAGATGAAATGATAGCTCTGGCACTTGCTTTGGAATAGCCCAGTACATGAAATAAGAGGAGCCATAAGCTGATAACCGTTGAAGTTAGATGGGGGTGCCCAGGGCAGGGGTGGAGTGGCATCATTGAACCACTTTGTGTACTTTTATATCCGTTTGAAAGTTTTCATAATAAAATTACAAAAGAAATCCACTTTTAAGTATATGCCCAAAAGAAAATATATGTCCACATAAACATCTGTACACAAATGTTCATAGCCGCATTACAGTCAAAAAGTAGAAAGAGCCCAAATGTCCATAAACTAATGAATGGATTAAAAAAAATGTAGTATAGCCATAAAAGGGAATATCATCCAGTCAAAAGAAGGAATAAAGTGCTTCCTTGAAAACACTCCACTAAGTAAAAGAAGTTGGTCACAAAAAGTCATATATCGTATGATTTCATTTATATGAACGGTCCCAACTGGGCAAATCATAGAGACAGAAAGTAGATTAGTGTTTGCCAGGAACTGGGGGTGGGGGGGCCGGGGATGGGGAGTGACTGCTAGCGGGTACACATTCTCTTTTTGAGGTGATGAAAATATTCTAAAATTAACTGTGGAAACGGACACACACCTGTGACTATACTAAAAGCCATTGTACACTTTAAATGGGTGAATTGTATCACACATGAATTATTGAGATAGCTCAATAAACTGTTGTAAAAGAAAGTTACGAAAGAGAGTCGGCTCAAGGGGTGAGCAGGGAGATGTCAGTCACCATGAGGTGCATAAAAATGGTTTAAATATGAAACCTGATTTAAAGGTGGTGAGTAGAAATGTTGATTTCTGATCAACTTGCAAAAATTAAAGACTCAAAAAGAGAAATCAATTGGCTAAAATATATTTTAAAAAACGCATTTTAAACAAGACAAACACACCCCAAAACTCTAGATCTTGAGCAAAATTGCAAAGAGACTTAATCCAATTCGACCTCTGCTGCCTCCAGGCCAGGAAGAGCCCAGTGTCTGGGAATATTCATTTTGGGGCCAAAGCCTGTGAATCGGTGCAGCCCTGGGTTAGTCACCCCCAGGACCTCAGGAGTTTGCCCTCCTCTCTGGGCTCAGTCTTCTCATCTGTACAGTGGGGTGGGAGATTCCAAGGATGTCTGAGCCCTCCCAGCTGCAGTGTTAGACTGTTTCCAGAGGGGTCTTTGGGCCTGGCCTGGGGTGACAGCTCTAACCACTGTCTTGCCTCCCGCAAACCATGCTCTGTCCCAGGGAGCGCCCCCCCAAGTCTCCTCCCTCCTGAGACACTCCAGCTGGATTCAGCACCTTATTTGGCAGTTATTCAATGCCTGCAGCATTTCCAGATGTCTGGACCAAAACTCACACCTCCCCCACACCTGCCTTCCATCTTCTCCCTCCCAGGAATGGCACCTCCCCCCCTCTCTGCCCAGACACCCCAGCCAGCACCCAGGGGACACGTCCCCTCCTCTTCACCACCACACCCACTCTGTCCTTTCCTCTAGGCATCTCTCCCTTCATTCTGGCCTCTCCTCTCCATCCCCAGGGTCCCAGATTCCTAGCTGCTGCCTCTTTTCCCTTCCAATCCATTCTCGTCACTGCATCTCACATCCCTCACCTCCTGGCTGCCTTCAGTATAAGAATGGACACACCAGACCACGGCCTCGGAGGCCCAGTCTGACTGGCCCTTGCCCCCCTCTCACCACTGTTCTCTCCAACTCTGCCCCTCGCCAGAAAGACTTGCAACTCCCCACATGCTCCATCAGCATTCCCACCTCTGGCTCTTTGCCCAGGCTCTTCCCTTGGAGCGCTCTTTCTCCTCCATGCTCACCCAGGCAGCTTTCAATCAATGTTCAAGGCTCAAACAGCATCATGATTTAAACACCTGCCCTGACTTCCCAAGCCAGAGCTAGCAGCTCTTCCCTATGCTTCTGAGACCCCTGGAACCCACGCCCTCCACCTCTGAAGGAGCCTTTACAAATACTCAGACCCTTCCCCTGCTCCACCGCCCTCTTTCCCCAGGGTGAGGCTAATCCCTCCTTCAGGGGTCACCTGCTCTAGGAAGTCCTTGACCTCCCAGAGTGGGTCAGGGGAATTCTCTGGGCTCCTACAGCCCTCTGGGTTCCCACCATTAAAGCACAGGCCACATCATCAAATGGCATCCATTAATGAGGCAGGCTTGCCCATTAATGCCCAGAGTGGGAGTTCATGTAGGGAATGAACAGGGTCTGTTTACCTCAGTGGATCCCATAGCCAGAGAAACCAAGAGAAATAAGACATTGTTTGTTGATTGAAAATTGGGATGCAGCCCTAAATCCAAAGTCCAGCCCTGTAGGAAACACTCCTCACTCTGGAACCTCCAAGTAGCTGCCCTGCAGCAGCAGCTGGGCTACCAGCCCTCCCCCAACAGGAAATGGGTTCCAGCTGGGGAGGCCAGCTCTGCCTCTTACCCTGAGCTGGGCCAGCCTCAGCCTCAGGCCTTACCTGGCTCCCGCCTCTGGCATCAGCTCTTAGGTCAAATAGGCAATTGAACCCAACCGCCACTAGGATGAGTGCTGGGAGGGGAGAAGTAGGGTGGGAGAACGAAGGGTCCCAGACACCCAGGGAATGGACTTACAGGGATGAGAGAAGACCTGTGCCCCCCGCTCACCTGGCTTTTCAGTCCCAGACCACCCTGATGTGGAGACTGTGGAGACTAAGGAAGCCAAGGAGGTCGAGGAGGTTGAGCTGTCACTGGAGGCCACACTCCCAGGAGCCATTGCACAGGCAGAGGCAGACGGAGACGTGAGGCTGCCAGGCCTGCCTGCTGGTCTTATATACTAGTAGCCTGGCCCCACAACTCCAATTAGCCGCTGATTGGGCTGGGAGAGTCTGAGCTACTGATTGGGGCAGGACGCCTGGGATGGGGCCTGAAGCCCTGCCTTGTGTGCTGGCGCCTCAGCTCAGCCACCCACTCCTGTGTGACCTTGGATGAGTTGCTTGACTTCTCTGGGTCTCAACCCCTGTGGTAAAATGATGGGGGCTGGGACGCGTGGCCCCTCATGCGCCCTCTGCTCACCAGAGACTAGAGACGCTGATGGGGAATTGGGCACAGCTGGGTTGTGTGCAGACACTGAGGCCCTCCAGCAGCCCCAGCGCCTTCTACTTTTCCCTGGCCACTGCTGGCCTCAGTTTCTCAAAAAGTAGCACCTGGAGGCTGGCCAGCGGGGTTTGATTGGAGCAGAGATCTCTAGGTCAAACTGTAGCTGTCCTTTAGTTTTTAAAGAAAGAAATCTTTAAGGGACAAAAGCGGAATTTTAAAATAAAATTGATTAGCAAAAATCTCCACAATGTTCATTGGGGAAATAGACAAAAAGTATAAGTGGGCAATTCACCCAAAAGATTCATAAACACAGAAAAATATTCTCTACCTTCTTGGCATTCAGGAAAAGTCAAATTGAAACAATGATGAGATACTATTTTCCCATCAAAATGACAAAAATTGAAGACAAAGTGTTGGCGAGGATGCAGGGAGATGGATGCAGGGGCCCTAGCTGCCTCTGCCAGGGTGTAAATCGGGGTGCAGCCTACTTTGGAAAGGTTTTTCCTTGAGCCCAGCAACTTCTCTGTCCTAGAAGTGCAATAGTTGGAAAAGAAAAGAAAATAGAACTAACTTCAAAGTGAATTACTTGGGTCTGGCTAAATTCCTGCTTTATTGTAGAATACTCTGCAGCCATTTCAAATGACGCAGTGGATTGCAGCAAGGATGAGGTTGTATTTCACACCCAGTAGAATGACAGATATTTAAATGTCTATCAGTGCTGAGTGCCCAGGACATGAAGAAATGCATAACTGCTAGGAGGGTCAGTTGGTAGCGACTTTAGTAACAATTCAGTAACATCTAATACAGCTAAAGATAGACTCATGCCACATCCCACCCATTACTCTAGGAAGATCCTCACAGAAATTCTAAAGCTGACATACAAGGATGCCCACTGTAATCTTAGCAAAATTTCAAAACAACCGAAATGCCCATCAGGAGGAGAGTGGACAAATGAATTCCACTATTCACATGGTGGAATAGTATATAGCAGTGAAAATGAAGGAGCCAGAATATACTTGAGGAATATGCCCCCCACTTCTGAGAAGACAGACCTCGTGCGTGTGTGTGTGTGTGTGTGTGTGTGTGGTGAAGGCACAGAAGATTTGACAGGATTCATACCAAGGTAGTAGCAGGGGTTACCTCTGAGCAAGGCATAGGATTTGGCGGGGATGAGTTTAAAACAGATTTGCATTTTTCTTTCTGGAGTCTCTTTGTTTTCAGAATTTTACCAGGGGACTCTCCATCTCCAGAGGTCTGGATTGAGGGAGGTAGTGGCCATTAAAGTGTTTTAAAGTGCAATCAGATATCATTCCCTTGCCTAGCACTCTGTATAGTTCCCCACTGCCCAGGGGTGAAAGTTTGACCTCTTCAGTCTGGCTTTTGGAGGCTTCTTGACCCTGAAAACCCCCAGACCCACATAGTTGCTTTTGGAATGGGCTGGGTGCTGAGGCTTTACCCATTGTGTTTCCTCTGGGTGTGTGTTAGAGTGATATAAAAAATGGTCCCAATTTTTTTTACCCATGCCCATTTGCAATGTAACTTTGTAGCTCCTCCCATACTCCTTAAAGCTGTGCTGGCCTTATGACTTGCTTTGACCAATGGAATATGGTGGAAATGATGTTATGCTAATCCCATTGCCACAAGCCCTGGCTAGCCTGCCGGATGCTGAGAGGCCCATGGCCCAGTCACCTATTACTCAGCCAACAGCTGACTAACCAGCCAACTGTCCAGTGAACCACACATATTTAAATCAGACCAGTGGAGATCAACCAAGCTTGGTCTGGATCAGCAGAACTGCCTGGCTGACCCACAAAGTTGTGAGCAATAATACATGCTGTGGTTTTTCGTGTGTGTTTTTTTCAACTTTTATTTATTTTAAGTGTGTTTTTCCAGAACCCATCAGCTCCAAGTCAAGTAGTTGTTTCAATCCAGTTGTTGAGGGCGCAGCTCACAGTGGCTCATGCGGGGATTGAACCGGTAACCTTGTTAAGAGCACCACTGCTCTAACCAACTGAGCTAACCGGCCACCCCCATGTTGTGTTGTTTTCAGCCATAAGGTTATTGGAGCTGTTTGTCATGCAACATACAATAACAGATACACTTTGCCCAGAAGGCCCTTCTTTACCCCCACTTACCTTCTCTGGACTGTTTCTCACTCATTCTTTTGGTCACAGTGTAGACATCACTTCCTCAGAAAAGCCCTCCCTGACTCCCTAGGAGGTTATGGGCCCCTCCTCTGATTGCCAGCCGCCACCAGAATTGCTATCTGGGAGCCTCCAGCACCCCAAGGTACAACTCTGTCTTACTGTCTCTTGCACTAGCCCTTGAGCTCTGGTGTGGGGAGAGTGTGGGGAGAAGGGTGAGGGTGAGCAGGGCTGTATCTGTCTTGTTCCTGGTGGCATCATTGGTGTCCAGCACAGCACCTGGCACCCAGTAGCACTCATTTCTGTGGAAGCCCCAGTGTTAGAGCCCAGCTTGGCTGAGTGCAGGGAGGCCTGAAAACCATCTGTGGGAACCACGTGAGAGCAGATGAGATGAAGCAAAAAGGCACATGGAAGCTGGAGCAAACGGGGGCAGCAGTTTTGATCACATGGTGGGGCATTTCCAAGAATTGAGAAATAGAAAAAGACTCAGCAATACAAACATTCCCACGAGCTTCATCTGAAATCCTGCTCCTGGGCTATGCCAGGATAGAGGTTTGCATTTGGAGGGAAGACGTTCTAAAATGTGCTGTGTGATCTAAAAATTCTTCCAGAGAATTGCCTTTTTACAGGGAAATGATAATTGTGAGGAACAGCCTGCTGGAGAGAGGACAGGAGGCTTGGTGTACTTATGTGACTCTTTTACTGAGGCCTGAGCGGAATTTAGGTCCTGACGAAAACTTTTTTTACGGTCTTGGAACATTGAATGGGGGCCTCCTGCATGAGAACTTTCTGAGAGTTCTGAAGGTTGCACTTCTCAACTTTCTGAAGCAGTGATTGGGTGTCCATTTTGTGTAACTCTAGCCCCTGTAGCATCAGGATATTTGTGACTTTAGGTCAACAACACAGGCACAGAGGGCAGGGTAGAAATAGTAATCGCTGCCATGTTCGACATCCATGTACATATTTTACATTCACTATTTTATTTACACATGAAGAAGCTCAAGTTCAGAGAGGACCTGTGCTAGATCTTCCTGAGTCCAGACACCAGGCTACAACTTGTGAGTTAAGAAACCAGCTATAACTCCAAAACAGCAGTGGCTTAAACAAGAAACCCAGAGACCATTCACTCCTGAAACTCTTTAAGAATAAATTGTGCAGGGCTGGTAAGGAAGCATGGGAGATTCAAGCTCCTCATTTCTTGATGCCCACAGATTCTACCTCCTGATCCAAAATAGCTGCTGCAGCTCTGATCATCATGATCACATTCCAGCCATTAGGAAGGAAAGAATTCATTGGCTAGAACCTAATATCATGTCACTGCAGGTGTAAGGGATGTGGTAGATGCAGTACTGGTACTCGGTGGCGAGGTGCCAGTGATGACTTGGGATGATATTACTAAAAGAAAGAAAAGGAATACGTATCGGGGCAGTTAACGCTTGCCTCCCCCTTTCCTGAGACCCCTCCATTATTTTAATCTCTTTAATGTCTGTCTCCCACCACAGCAGGGGCTGCTCCTTTGAACTTGGTTTACATCTCTGAGAAGGGAACTCGTATTTATTGAATGCCTACTATGCACTGCATCTTTTTTATCAATAAACACTTTAGTCCCTTCAGACAATTCTACCAACTCTGATGATTCTCCCCTTTAAAGCTAAGGGGCCTGAGGACTAGAGAGATTCAGAAACTAGGTCCAAGATTGCACAGCTGGGAAAGGCTCACATTGTCTCCCTGGGGGTACCTTGGGGTGTAAGGAGTGCATGTCTCTACTGAGGGGCAGGGTAGCAGGGGTGGAAGGCTGCCATCAGACCCTGGGCCTCAGGGGTGCGGTGGAGTTCACAGTCTCTCCTCCAAGAGGCAGGATCAGGGGTGAGAGAGCTCTGTGGCCCTGAGTCTGGCCAGGTCACAGCGTAGAGACTTGTTCCCTCCAATTCATCTCTGGAGCCCCCAGCATGCCCTGGCCTGGGATTTGCTTCCTTAGATTGGGTTGAGTGGAGATACGAATGTATACAACAGGGGTTCCATAAACCTGTTGGCTGCCTGGAGAGGAGGGGAGTAATACCCTGTCCCCAGCTTAAGTCAGCAGCTTTTTGCCTGTATATATGGCAAGTGCCCCATATGTGGATGGCAAATCAATTGTAAATTAAAGAGGTGAAGAGGCTTTTTTCTCTACCAGAAAAAACAGAATGTTCTGATTTTAGAGTCAACCTTTTTCCCTCTGTTTATGAGGCTGAGACAAACACACCACTCCTCAGCATAAATGGACTGGGGACAGGGCTGCCTTCAAGGCAGGGCAGCTGAAATGCCACTGTCCCCTCCACTACCATGCCTGACCCAAAACAGCATCTGAAATGAAGAGTGAGACCTGCGAGAACAACCATGGGAACCTTCTTCCTTGCGTCCCCGGTGGGGGAGAAAGGCCTGATCTAGCGGACATCACTGACTTACAGTCTGTCCTCTTTGGGCTGCTGATGGTTCTACCCACCTTGCCATCCACCCTCCTCCTTCTGGTAACAACACCCTTGGGTTTCCTTTGGGCTCCTTTCTATCTCCACTCTCAGACTGTTTGGTTTATGTGTGGTTAATCTTGGGCTGCAGGGGCAATCAGGTGACCCATACCTGGCCAATCAGAGGATGAATCCCCATCCAAGCCTGGTGATAGGCTTAGGGGCAATCAGGTGACCCAAGTCTAGGCAATGAGAGCCCTACTTGGGACCTTCGCTGGAAATGGAAAGAGAAACCCACTTTCTGCAGGGCTTGCTGAGCTTGGAGCAGCTGGTGGACATTTCTGTCACTTCACGGAAACAGTTGGCCTGTGCATGAAGCCAACACAGAGGGAAATATAGCTAGAAAGGGAGACACAGAAGCCTGAAATAACATCATTTGAGCACCTGCATCCAGCTGTGCTTGAAGCTCTGGGCTTTTTGTTTATGGGAGCCAATAATTTTTCCCTTTTGTTTCATCCCTATTGAGTTGGATTTCCTGTCACTTGCAGCCAAGGAATCCTGACTGATATCACTCAGGGAGACAGAGTAAAGAGAGACAACTTTAGAGATCTCAGCTATTACCTGCCCAGGCCCACCATGGCACTAAGAACCTTTCATCTCAGACTCCTGCCAGGCTTTCCCAACTTGGAGGGTGAGGGTAACTCTTGGGAGGTATATCTCCACCCTGTTCTCCTTGCAGATGGGGTGCCCAGCAAGGCCAGCTCTGAGCTGAGGTCCCAGTAATGCCAAAAGTCTCCCACTGTCTGCTATGTGCCAGGAAGTGGGCTGGCCACATAGTCTGCAATCTCATCTAATTCCCTCAAGGTCCCTTTTAAGATTCCCTTTTGCAGGTACGGTAAAGAGGCTCAGAGAGGTGACAAAATTTGCTTGCAATTTCACAGGTCACCTGGGTCTCTGTGATTCCAGAGTTGGGGCTTCTCCCATTCCCAGGATGGCTCCCTCTACCCTACACCCCGAGAAGGCTCTGCTGATTGCCCAATCCAGGCATCCCAGGGTCAGGGACCAGTTTCAATCCATTCTGCACATAAAGAGCTTGAGAATGACAAAAACCACCACCATTGACACCAAATGTAGGAGCTGAGCTTTTAATGCCCCAGTTTGCCTTAGTCTCCAAGCAGAGCTGGGGAGAGCTAGAGCTTCCGGCTTTGCTTATGTGAAGAAGGAGGGGGCAGTTACTGAGGCAACTCCCCTCCCCAGAGTTCCAGCCAGCTTCACAGCAAGGACTCCCCAGAATGGAGAATGGACTGGAGCTGCTGAAGACGAGCTCACCCAGCAAGAGAGCTAGAATCTGGGATCTGTGAACATCCCCTGGGAAGGTGGGCCCGGCTGAATTTTCCACTCTTTGTTTCTAAGCTTTTGAGACCAGGGTGACATTGGAGACTCAGCTCTTTATTAAATGTGGGCAGATGAGCATGGCTTTAAGAAGCTCCATACTGGCCCAGAAATGCTGTGGCCTGAGTGTTAGGCAGGAGATCATGTGGTTTCTGGAAGTTGAGAGAAAGTCCTGTCTCTTCACAGGAAGCCACTGGGCCCAGGGCGTGGCCAGAGGTAAAATCTCGGGCCATGTCCCCAGACTCCACGCCCCCAATGTTTTTTCACGTCTGATGACTATTTTCTGCATTTCCTCAACTGTCCCTCCATGTGGCCCAACACCCAGACCTGGTCTGGCTTCGATGCCGGACTAATTTTAAAAAACCTGCTGAGGCTGGATACCTGGGGCCTTGTCCAATATACAAATGTTCATACAAATGTTCATTATCAAGAAGAGATGATCATAAGAATTAATTAATTACATTAATTGATATTATTCATAACATTAACTACAATCTGTACAGCTCCTTACTCTCTCTCTTACACACACATACACACATGCACACACACACACATCTCATTTGATCTTCACAGCAGCCCTGTATGGCAGGGACAGGGATTTGGGATTCCCATTTTATGGGGAAAGAAAATGAGGCCCAGGGCAGAATACAATTGCTCAAGGTCATCAGCCAAGGAGCGGCTGCTGCTAAGGTGGTATATATATATATGCTTTCCCTGCCCATTCATCCTTCCATTCATTTCTCCTTTCATTCCTTCCTCCCTCCATCTAGCATTTATTAAGCACCTACTCTGTGCCCCACTCTGTGCCCCACTCTGTGCTAGACACTTATCCCTAAGCTGGGACACTTTTCCAGACTGCAAGAGTGCTTGTGTTCCTGAGTGTTGAGTTGGGGGGAGGAGGGGTACAGATTCCACCATTCCCTGGGAACTCAGGACTACAACTCAGGCCGTTCTCATTGAGTGGGAAGCCTCATTTTTCTCTCATTAATTCCTTTTTTTAACTCATGGAGCCTGTGAGACCTGATTCCGACAGGCATGGCTCCTGATGGGGCAGCTGTCCCTGGGGGTGGGTGTGGGGGACGGGAGACTCCTACTGTCGGCCACAGAGTCCTTGACAGGGCTTAGGCTGGCGCCACCTGGCTGGTCTCCGTCTTGGAGGCCGTGGTGGAGGCCTCATCGTCACCCAGTGGGTTCTTGCCACAGCAGAGGGTGGTGAGCATGCAGTTCCGGAACTGGAAGAAAAGGGGCACGAGTCAGGATCAGGGTCCACCCAAAGCGTGGGTAGCAAACTGGCACGGTTGGCAAGATTTGCTTCCAACCCCCTTCCACTCTAGCCCTCAGCCTCTACTCCCGTCTCAAATCTGGCTCTCTGGAAGGAAGTTACTAAACATACCAGATATGCCAGGGACCAAATCTGAGGGGGCTTTGTCACTAATGACATCCCATAATTCCCTCTGTGTGACAAGGGCTATCTGTAAATTATGTCATTTAACTCAAGAGTTTAAGATTTCACCCTTTCTGAAGAAACTGAAGCCCTGACACGGAAGTGACTTGCCCAAGGTCACACAGCTAGAAAATAACAGAGCTGAGATTTGAATCCAATAGGCCTGACTCCAGAGACCACATTTTCTGCACTGGATCATGGATTCTACAGAGAAATCACTGGTCTATGTTAAAGGATGGCTTTATCCCTTTATCCCTCAGCACAAGACTTTTTAGTTCCTTGATGGAAACTGGCACCATCCCGTTCCCAGGCTTGGGACTCTGACCCCTTGACCTTTAAAGCAGGCTTCCAGAACCATGTGGATTAGCACTTCTCATACTTGAGTTAGCCTCAGTCATCTGGAAGGCTTGTTAGAAATGCAGGTTACTGGGGCCCACCCTGAACTGCTGAATCAGCAGCTCAAAAACCCTGAGTCAGCAGGTCAGGGTGGGCCCCAGAAATCTTCATTTCTCCCAGACGATTCTGATGCTCTGAGGGAGATAGACTCAGCTGCCCAATTTTGCAGATGGGAAGACTGAGGCCTAGTCAAGGATGTAGCTTGTCCTCTGTGGTTTGGGGGACCTGGACCCTCCCAGCCCGCCACCTGGCACCTGCTTGTTCATCATGATATAGATGACGGGGTTGTAGATGGAGGCGGACTTGGCGAAGAATGCCGGCAGTGTCATGAAGATGGGGCCAAAGTTGGAGCCCTGGTGGGTGAAGATGTAGAACGCCACACTAGCGTAGGGCAGCCAACATATGAGGAAAGCAATGACCATGATGATGACCATGCGAGTGACTTCCTTCTCAGCTTTCTGGGTGGTGGCTGACTCCTGCTGCTGGGCGGCCGCCTGCAGGGACACAAGGCCTGGTGTCCGGACTGTGGCAACTCTGGGCCAGGGGCTGGGCTCGATCCCTTCAACGTGCATGTCCCCCAGCATGGGACCTTACCTCCTTGACTGTGAAGACCAGCTGCCCATAGCAGAAGAATATGACAATCATGGGGATGGTGAAGTGGACCACAAACATGTAGATGACAAAGGACTCATTATTGACCTCCGGCTTGAGCGTGTAGTAGTCGATCCCGCATGAGCACTGCAAGCCCTCTGGGATGTACCTGAGGAACAGTGAAGGATGGGACAGGAGGGGACATAAGAGACCCACATGTGAGGAACTTGGGAACAGGCCCCAGCTGACAAGAGTGACCTGCTATGTGGCTGGCCTTGTTCTGGGCCTCAGTTTCCCTCTCTGTAAAATGGGGATAAAAAAATGTCCACTTGGCTGTGTGACTGTGAGGATCAAATCAACTGAGAGAAGGGATTCAAATGCACATTGTGAAAACAGCATTGTTTCATGCTTGTTTGGCAGCCGTGTAATAATGATACTATCCAGTCCTTGCCCAGCCTCTCACCTGGCAGCCCCTGCACACCACTGACCGGCCCAGGATTTCACCAGATCCACTGCCCAACAGTGGCTGGAGGCCAGCCCTCGAGCTATGCAGGACAGAGGCTTGGTGGGAAGAAGGGGAAAGCTCCCAAATTCTGTGTTTGAGGCAGTTTGAACAAACCGAGGTCTTACTAACAACAAGGTAAGAATATTTTCTAGCCCAAAGATGGGCACACAGGGTAACTAAGAAATCTTTGCACAGTTTCTGGATATAAGAGGCCCCTGGGCATGTGGTTAGGAAGTTTCAATGAGTGTAGAGGACGGTGATATTGGACCGACCTCAGAAAACACGGCGTGTCCACGGGCTGGCTGTGCCTACAAGGATGTAACTGGACCAGACTAGAGAAGACAGGAAAAGAGGCCGGAGAGGGTGGGCTTCAATTCAGCAAGGGGCAAAAAAATAACCCCAGGAATGCCGAGGAGGCAAGGGAAAAGAGAACGGGAATGTTCTGGAAGCAGAGGGACATGAGGTCTCTGGGAACCCGTAGAGTCACCAGTCCAGTTTCCCAAACCAGTCCTCTCTTTCCCCATCGCTCATCTCAACCCCACTTGAAGACAACGGCCTGCACACTAGACAGGACCCAGGTCCTAGGATCTGCAACGTCACCACCTACACTGGGAAGCTCAGCAGCCCTGGGTGCTAAGGCCCAAGGTCAAAGGGAGCTGCCCATGGGGCACTGGCCCAAAGAGGATTGGAATCTGGCCCTGGCTTAGGAGAGGATTAGGGGCACAGCCAAGGGGAAGGGTTGGGTGTCTTAGATTCTCCTTGACATGGGGACTCAGGAGGTGGGACCAACCCTTATAGCAACATTAGGGCCTGATCCTTTCTTCCCCTGCCCTAAACCCCGACCCCAGAAGAATTGCGAACTCGGTGCCTGGAACCAGACAGCCCCAAGTTTGAGTCCTGGCTGGGGGCCCCAAACAAGACTCCCCGAGACTCCTCCTTTCTGCTCAGGGCCATTACCTGGACCAGCCGGCTAGCGGGGGTGCGGCACAGGCCAGTGCCATGACCCAGGTGGAGGCGAGCCCCATGATGGCGTGGTTCTCCCCGAAGCGGAAGTTGCTCATGGGTTTGCATACCACCACGTACCGCTCGATGGCCAGGACCACCAAGGACCACAGGGCAACTTCACCTGCAAGGCAGTGAGCTGTTGGTCAGCACGCCACCTGCCCGGACCCCACTGTCCTTCTAAGGAGGCAGCACTCATCCTGTATGGGAGAGGCCAACTGGGAAGGCATCCTGGGGCAGCCCAGGTGAGGCCTCGGGGTAGATGGGGCTTAGACACTGTGAACAGGAAGGAAGGGGCTGCGGGCAGAGGGACCAGTATGTCGGGGGGAGTGAGTAACTTCCAGGAAGTTTAGTTCACTTAGAACTTTGGGTTCATAAGGGACACGGAAATCAGATCAGAGGTCATGATTGGACTGGGAGCCCTGGGGAGTTTTTACAGGAGAATCTGCCTTTCAGGGGCAACAGGCAGAGTCCCTGTTGAAAGGCATTGGAGAAACATGGAGTTGGAAGTCTTTCCTTCCCTCTGGAGCAGTGGCCTCTCCCCTCTAGGGAAATAAAATAACCTGGGTATATGAGAAGGACCCTCTCCTAGGAGCCAGGAAAATGGATGATCTTTGGCTCAGAGGAAGAAGGAGGAAATAATGATGGAATTCAGACATCTGTGCTACACATCACCCCCGAAAATCAGGAGGGAGGGTGGTTATAGAATTTATCAACCAAACTGTGACATTTCTGAGCGTGAAAGAGAACACTAGTAATTATTCCAGGACAGTAGTGGTAAACTGGGACTGACCCCCAGAGAAGTGTCTGCCTATATACGGCACCCCTGTCTCGCTCCTACCTTCTGGCCTGAGGCTGAACGGTCTGTGGTCACTGAAGGTGACAGCCAGAGATTCCCTGGGAATGGGGCAGAGGTAGCAACCTGGACCCATGAGGTAGAGAGAAGAAAGGCAGCAGAGCAGTCCTTGGAGCTGGTGCTAGGCTCTTCCCATCATCCTGGCTTTGTAATAACGACCTCTTTTGTCTCCTGCATACCTGAAAGACTGTGTGTCCTGGGAGAAAGTTCCCAGATCTGAGCCAGGAGACCTAGGCCCTGCCATATTCCTAATGAGTCTTCCCCACTCCATGCCTCAGTTTTCTCATCTGCTAAATGGGATCTATTATTTTGGTAGCTCTCCCATCAGATTTCTAGTCAAAGAAATATTTGAAAGCATCTTTCAAAGCAATAGATCACCGCACAGGTCTAATGCCTCTCTATGGAAGGAGTTTCTTTGAAGGGATGAGCTCCTCAACACAAACAGCATTCATGCATGGCAGAGAGGATGAAGGTGGGCAGGAAGGGAGTCAGATAGGTGCTGGGTGGGGAGGGACTGAGCCCATGGCCCAGCACAGGCAAAGTCCAGTGGCTGGGTGACTGAGAATCTGCGTCCTGCTCTGAGCTGGGGGCCCTGAGCACAGGGAACTCTGTGGTCCAGCTCTCTGCTCAGCGCCCAGCCTGGGTCTGCCCCAGCACAGCTGCTCTGAGGGAAACTGAAAATGGCCTGAGGGGCCACATAGATGGGGGCTCAGAGCTCAGCTCTGACCCTGCCACAACGTGACCCCAGCAGAGCCCGTGACTTCTCTCATCCTCAGGTTCCTTGCTGTAAAGCAAGGCCATGGCCCCACCCCAAGTGACACAAACAGTGCTCAGTGCCTGCCCTCCCCAAACGGCAGCCTAGCCCATCATCACCAAAGTGCTTGCTGATTAAGTGAGGGCTTTGGATGATGCCAACGACAGCAGAGAACCACCGCCTCTCTGCCCCCACCCCCAAGCCTGGGGCTGTCCCCAGATGCCTCCATGCCCCCCCGGCTCCTGTGCCCCTGCCCACCCACACCCCAGCTCATACCGCCCAGGGTGGCAAAGAAGCCCTCCAGATTGCATCCTGTGGGCCCAAAGATGAAGAATCCATGCAGAGAGGTGTAGAGGGTGGTGGTGAAGCCTCCAAAGACCATGAAGAGGTCAGCCACGGCCAGGTTGAGAAGGATGTAGTTGAGAGGTGTGCGTAGCTTCTTGTGCTGGACTGTGACGTACAGCGTGAGGAAGTTGATGGGGAAGCCCAGCACGATCAGCAGAAACATGTAGGCGGCCAGCATGGAGAATTGCCATGGCTCGGCCAGGTAGTACTGCGGGTATTCGAAGGGGCTACGCACCACGCCTGTCTTGTTGGAGAAGGGGACGTAGAAGTTGGGGCCCTCTGTGCCATTCATGGTTGAGGACCTTGCGCTGCCCCACAGGTGGCTCTGACCCAAGAATGCCGCTGGGGCCTGAGCTCAGCCACGCAGGGCTCCAGCTGGACGGCTCTGGGCTCCGATTGCCCCCCCAAGCCCTTATAAAGTGACCTCCCCTCCCTAAGCTCTTGGCTGAATCAGCACCTGGGCGATTGGGGGTGTTATTAATCATATTAATTCCCAGTGCTGCAACTGGGGGCCTAATTGGCTTCCCAAGAGGGGCCAAGGTGACTCCAGGTAGAAGCCTGGGGTTGGGGAGGGAAGGTGCTAGGGACCCTGGGAAAGGACAAGGTTGCCCACCCCCACGCTTCTGTCCCCCAGGAATCTCTGCCCATCTCAGCCTGGTGGCCTTGGCTGGCACTGGGACCTCCAACTCCAGGCCCGTTCCCTCTGGCATTATATGTGCTGACTTCATCTTCCTCCTGACCGGACCATGAACTCCCTAAAGGCGGAGGGTCTGGTTATTCTCAGCCTCTCATCCCTTCACTCAACCCTTTACCTGTTTCTTCTCCATCTAAGTCACCTCCTGGCTCATCCACTTGCTGGACACACACTAGCCCGTCTGGCCAGATTACGAGCTTCATGAGGCAGGGGCCACATCCTGCGAGCTTTGGCGTTCCCCATGCCAAACACATAGCCCAGTATAGCTCAGGAGCTCAGTAAGTATTAGTTGTATCGAATGGGCGTTCATTAGCTCGCTCGTTCATCAAACATTCATGTGCAAACCACTGGGGTTACAAAGATTGAAAAAGGAGGAGCCTACAGGCTCAGAGGGATTCTGAGGTGGGAAGAAGACATCCTGGCCCAGGGAAGGGAGGCTGCCTGCCTGTGGAAGTGCCAGGGAGGTGACGTTTGGGTCTTTGAGGGAGGGGAGCACTTTGCCAGGTGGCCTAGTGGGGAAGATAATGCCGACTGAAGACAAAGGCTGGGCAGAGGCCTGAGGCCGTCTGGGCTGTGGCTGCACATGGGCTGGGGACAGCTCTGATGGGTCTTAATACCAAGCTGAGGAACTTGGCTTTATCTGAAGGGCAGTGGGTAGTGGTTTGAAATCTCAGGGACAGAAAGGTGGCTCAAATGCCCCCAAAGATAGATTGGAGAAAGTGAGGATGGAGGAAGGGGACCAGAGAAAGGGGTGACCGAAGCAGGGAGAGGACAGAGGTTCTCCGGGATCCTGAAGTAAGGCCTTCTATCCAGGGGGTGGACTGTATGCCAAGCCCTGAGCTGGGCACCAGATCACTGCGCTGAGCAAGGCAGTTGTGGTCCCAGCCTCCTGGGGACTCCAGTGCAAAGGGGAGCCAGATCCTGCGAATAGGCCTGGCTAGATGCTGTGGCACACAGGACACGCCTGGGGATGTCTGGTCAGGCTGGACCGGGACTGTGGGGCTTGGATGCTGTGTGACATGTAACCCCAGGAAGGTGGGTCCCAGGCAGCGGGAAGAGCTTTGGGGGCAAATAAGAGGCCCGATGCTGACAGACTTCCCTCATCTGTAACAGGAAAGCGAAGACACCTCCCAGGAATGAAGTAGGGTAGCTGGAGTGGCTGTTGTGTGGGGTGCTTGATGACCACCATTCCGCCATAAATGTGTAGCAACACAAGTCGCTCTTGGGGACACAGTGGACAAGAAGGACCAAGTCCCTGCCCTTAGGAAGTATCATTGTGTGAGGGTGGGGAGGGCCCCACAAATAAGTAATGAAACAATAGCAAAAGTTCAGATCATGACCCACTCCCAACATAGTTATCTAGAGCAGCCCAAGAAGGCCTTTCTGAGAAGGTGCAATTTGAACTGAGAACTCAGTGATGGAAGGAGCCAGCCCTGCTAAGATCTGGTGGGGGTGGGGGTGGAGATATCCAGGCAGAAGAAACGGCAAGTGCAAAGGCCCTGAGGCTGGGAATTCAAGGCCAGCAGGGAAGTATCCCTGTCGCCCAGACTTCCATCCCTGAAGCTCTTTGTCGACCAGTCTCCTTCCAACCTGGGGCTGTCTGCTCAGAAAAGTGCCCCCTTCCCTCCAGGCCACCTGGGACTCCAGACCACTGCCTGTCCCAGGTGGTGTCTGGGCGTGCACACGGAGGGCTGCTGAAATGGGTATTGGTGGAATGAGCACAGAGGGTGGCGTGGCCGGGTGGGTGGCGTGTGACCTATTGCTGTTTAAGGCACTTGGCCCAGAAATTAGGCCCAATGTTAATGAGGTCAAGGTGGAGGGTTTGACTTTGACACAGCCCAGCCCCTGGCAGCCAGATGGAGGGAGGGTCACTGGATCCCCCGAGTCAAAACTGGTCCCCACACAGCCTCACCCTGGTTTGGCTGAGTCCTCGACCCTTGACCTCAGTGCCATGCTGTTAACCTCTTTTTGCTTATTGCAGCCTGGAAGCTTTTAATTCATGTTCTGTTCGTGGGTTTTGGTCCATAGCCCGGGCTGTCATGTGAGCCCGCGAGGCCCCTCAGAGCCCAGCTCGGGGCCTGAAGCAGGAGCAGTGTGAATCGTTTCCCCTGAACTAGAAAGAGGTGGGGTTTCTGTCTGTTTTGTTCCCTGATGTATCCCCAGGGCCTGGCACAGAGTAAGTGTTCAATAAATATTTGTGGAATGAGTGAATGGATCTAGGTTACCTCAGGAAGTACAGTGGTACCTCGGTTATCGAACATAATCTGTTCTGGAAGACCGTTTGAGTTCTGAAATGTTCGAAAACCGAGGCACGGTTTCCTTATAGAAAGTGATGCAAAATGGATTAATCCGTTCCAGACCTTTAAAATCAACCCCTAAAACTGCAAATTTAGCATGAATTTTACTATCAAATGACACCATAGATCCATAAAATTTACGGCGTTGGTAAACCGAAATGTTCGTCAATGGAGATGTTCGAAAACCGAGGTACCATTGTACTAGGCTACCTCTCGGAGTCTCCTTCTCTGTAAGAGAGTTTAATAATGCCACCCCCACAGGGTGAGGTGAGGGGGAGCTAAAGGCCCTTACTGGGGAGACGGTGCTCTGTATTCCGTAAGGCATGACAAAGAATTTTTTTAAAAAACAAAAATGCTCTTTTTTCAGAGCAACAGGCACAGGGAGTGAGCTGGAAGGTCATCGGAAGTCACCTACTCTCACCCTTCCTGCTGCATTTTGCATGTGGGGAGACTGAGGCCCACCATCAGCAGTGAGTTGCCCAGGTCACGTGACAAATCAGTGAGAGCCCCAGCTATAACCTGCCTGGTCACACCCCCCTCCAGCATCAAAGACAGCTCTCAGGGAAGATCTGTCAGTCCTTCACACTGAGGAATAAATGACAAAAAAGAAGGGGGTACTGGGTAGTGAAAAAGGACCTGGACGGAGTCACACCGGCCTGGTGCAGCAGTGGTGGCCCTGAGGGCAGGGGGTGGCACTGGGCCTGAGCCTGTGGCTCTGTGTCACCATGAGAGCTCAAGAAGTCCCACTTCTCCCCGCTCTGGGCCTCCGTTTGCTGAGCCTAGGAAACCTCAGGGACCCATAGACCTTCAGACCTCATAATTTAGGTTTCGTGGTTCTCCCTCGGTGGGCATGTGCATTTATACCTACCCTTCTGTACAGACTGAGGCTCTGCAGCCACAGCCTGGATGCAGCCCAGCCTCCTGTCTTTCCTGTGCCTCAGTTTCCTGCTCTGGTGCCTGTTAGTGATCAGTGAGTCTTGCTAAAAGTGTGGTCCTCTTCTGATTCTCGTTCAGGTATCGGCTCACAACTCAAGTCCTTGGAGGGCCCCCATACACAGAACTCTGCAAACCAGAGCTCCTACCCCCACCACGTTCATTTTCTACTATTTAATCACTATCAGCAACGGTCTTATTTGTCTCCTCAGTGGGGCTGCCCATCTCTTTCTAGCAAGTAGCGCTGGCCCAGCCTGTTCTTTGCTGCATCTGAGCTCATAGTCCAGAGTAAGTGCCCGATAAATATATGTCAAATAAATGAACAAGTGCTCCTGGCCCCTGTGCAGAGGTCTCCCTTTCCTCTGAACAATGAGGAAACAGGCTCAGAGGGTTGAGGTTCCTGAGGAGCGCTGGAATTGATGGCCCCCAGGCCATCTAACTCCTCAGCCAGAGGAGCCAGTGGCCAGGCCAATGGCCAAGCCTGAGTGTGGGTGACTTTCTGAGCCCTTGCCACCTCAGCCTCTCTCTTGGCCAGGCTGAGAACAAGCTGTGATGAGCTGTGAATGCTGGGGACCCAGGGCGGGGTGGGGGTTATGTTGGCTGTCTCTGAAGACAGACGTGGCCACCTCAGGGCTTCCCAAGCGCAGCCCCTCTGGGAGCCCAGGTGTCGGGCTCTGACTCGCCAGGGAGGATTAGGCCTTAGCAGCAGTGCACAAATAGCTCGTAAGCCTCTGCACGGAGGTGCTGCTTGGTCAGCAGCTGCTTCCACACCCTCCTTCCTCTTCCCACCTCCTCACTGGCTTCACCCCACCTGGCTGTGTCACCAGGCTGTGAGGCCTTAGACTGAGCCAAGAATATCAATGGGGAAGATGGAAATGGGGACAGACTGATTTTCCTCCCCTTCCTTCTTCTCCTCCTGCCTCCCTTTCCTTCTTCCTCCTTTCTTGCCTCCCTCCCTCCCTCTTTCTGTCCTACCCAGTGTTTGCCAAACACCTCTATGCACCAGGCCCTGGGCTGGGTGCTGGGGACACTGAGATGAATCCTGCCCAGACCCTGCCCTCAAGGAGCTCCTGGTCTCAGGGGGCAGCAGGGAAAAACGAATAACCATGAGAGGTGGGAATTTGCTCCCAGCACCAGTGCTGCGGGAACCCAGCTGAGCAAGTTGTGGACCAGGAGGGAACGTGGGAGACCCCCAGCTTCAGCAGGCGCTAACAGGGCCAAGGCCCAGGGAAGGAGGGGCCAGATCGTATGGAGGCACTGGAGGCGCTGGGGACCTGGGATGGCGTGGCCGGGAGGGACAGAGGGAGGACTAGGAGTCGGTCTCTGCCTGGCTGGCATCGGGGGCACTGATGGTTACAAGCAAGGGTGGAGCATCATCAGGGTCGCATTTTAGGAAGATATTCTGGAGTCTGGGTGGGGGAATATCATGGAGTAAGTGCCTGGCCCAGGGTGAGAGCCCTGCACCATGGTGGCCTCCTTGCTGGGGCTCCTACCTGCCCTGAGGTCAGGGCTGGTACAAGTGGAAGGTCACGTGGTATCTTCAGTTGGCAGCAACCTTGGAGAAGGGTCACCTGCCCACTCAGAGTCCCAAGAGGCTCCTGGCTTTGGTAGCCTTGCTGGGGATAGGTGGGGACATTCAGCTGGCTGAGAGTCAGGCCCACCTAAAGTCTGGCTTGGGGTTCTTTCTGGGCACCCAGGCCCCATCCCCCGTTTCCTTGCTTTCTCCGTCTGAGAATGTGGGAACAATGTTGAGGACCTGGAGACAAGAGGTCAGGATCAAGTGCAGCCTGAACCACTTCCAAGTTGTGTGGTGTCTGGTAGCCACTCTTCTCTCTGGGCCTCAGTCTTCTCTTAGTGAAATGGGTACCTCAAGATCCCTGTGGGACCTTCCTCATAGTATGCAGGGGTTGTCAGATCATCAGACAAAGACTGAACCTCAGTGTCAGAGGCCTGAACCCGTGTCATAGCTGGAGGGGGCTCTTTTGTATGCACCAGGAAACTGAGCCTTGGAGAGAGGACTGGACATGGTCTAGATGCCCTCCAGGTCGGGACAAGAGAGCAGAACATAGTACCTGGCTGTGAGTTTTGTCTTGGCTCAATAAATATTTGTTGAATAAAAGAAAAGAGTGCATTGCTGAGCCTCAGTTTCATCATCTGTAAAATGGGCATCCTTGGGGGCTGTTGAGGATGAAATAAGATGATACCTGGAAAGTGCTTAGCACAGGGGCTGGCACTCAGCAAGCACTTGACTTAATGGGAACTACGGTCATTGTTTCTCAAGACTCAGGCCTCCAGAGCTCAGCTTCCCCATGGCAGCAGAACCTGGCACGGCATACCCTCATTTTTGTGTTATTTGGCTGAAAGGATGCCTGCTGGAGTCTCATCTGGGCCCCCTCCCGCCTCCCCCCGCCTCTAGCCGTAGACCATCTGATCTGTCACTGTGATTGACGCCTGCCTGTTGGGTGGCTGGGGCTGTTTTCTCTCTCTCCCCCCCTTTTCCCCAGCCATATGCAAATGATTTCGGTTCAAGTAATGCGCTAATGGAAATCCTAACACATTAATAAATGTTTAGCAAGAGAGAGCATGCATGATCGTAAGTAATTAGACACTCAACGGAGGAGTTCTGTTGGCACAACTGTCTGGCTCCCTTTCTCCATCATCTCCAAAGAGAGATGCAGATGGAGGCAGGGAGGTGGGGTGGGGCAGGGCCTCAGCTCTGGCACTCACCACTGGCTGGCCTCTGCAGCCGCTCCCCTCTTCATCCCTCCAATGAGGACCTTGCTTGCGATCTGCCCACTTCACAGGTGCCCCATAAGGTACTACTAATCACGAGGGTGGTTTTCTACACGTTCTCTGACAGCCCATTTCCCTTCCTCCTGCTTCAAGACTTTGAATACAGCCCTTGCTTGCTCCCTCCTGGGCAGGTCGAGTGCAGGGTAAAGGGAGAGGGGCCTCAGGGATGGACAGATGAGGGGCTTCCCACCCAGAGCCAGGTGAGCTTCCTGGGCCCCAGCACCTCCACCTGCGCCCGTGGCTGTAGAACGGAAATCGTAACCCTTCCTCATAGGGCTGGTGTGAGAACTGAGACAACGTGACATGCCCTCTCCCTCCCCAGCTCCTGTTTGCTACCCACCCATGCCCTTGAGCTCCAAATCAGACACTGTTCATGCTCAGGGGAGGGGACCGTAGTGGAACCTCAATTGGAACCCACTCGCTTCAGGACCTGGAAGGAAGGAGAAAGCCTCAGGTTGGGTTTAGGCTTCTTTGGAGCTAGGAAAGGTGGTGGAGGAGGGGCCCTGGCCCAGGTGGGAAGTGGAGGGTGGACTCCAGAACCTCTGGGGAGGGGCCCTCTTGCCATCTTCTTTGCAGCCAGGTATCTTATTTCTTGTAAAGAAGGAGCCCCGTTAAACCAAATTATATTAATAGACCCCATACCCCTACTTGCTCCCATATTGTCATTTCGATTAGATTAAATTTTAAGCGAATGCAAACGTAATGTTCCTCTCAGATCAAATTAGAAACAGGTGCACTTTTGCATAAGGAAATTAAGTTGCAGACAATATGAAGATTTGCTAAAATGTGGACACTGATGAAAATAAGTAGCCCTTTTATTTGTAATTATTGAGGCAATCTGTTCCCAAAGTGTACATGTTAATGGTCTGACAGATCTGTGGACTCCAGCAGGCTGCCATGAACAACTCAGAGCCATTCTGAAAGTACCAGATTTTTTTTCTTAGAAAATATATGTACATTCTCTTCTCCATCTCCTGGTGCTATTTACAAGGTACAAAATGCCATAAACAGGAATTCCGTGGTTACACACGTCCCCTCCCTAAAATACAAGCTTCATCTGGGCAGAAGACACATTCTGACAGTTGAACTCTCTTCTTTCTACGCTGCCTACAAGGTGGCCCGGAGGGAGAGGGCGGTCCCCGCAGCGCAAGTCAGGGGCTGGGGTCGTCCACACGTCGCCGGCAGTAGGGGCAGCAGGTGTGCTGAAGCACCAGCAGCTCGTAGTCCTCCGAGTGGAACATCTGAGGAAACACGGCCATGACCCGGGGCGGCAGCCTTGTGGGCATGAGCCCCGGGCCTGGCATGGACTGTTGCCCTTCCAGGCAGAGCTAGCTGGCTTGACAGTGAGTCAGGGCTAGCACACCAGATCCAGTACTCCTCTGTCCAAGGACTGGGAGTGGAGGGGAGAAGGGTCTGAAGCCCCGTTTTCTAAATGAAGTTCAAAGGCGAATCACACTTGTCCAGCCCTCCAGGATTAAGGTCAGGTACCGAGAGCCCAGGGTCAGGGGCAAGTCTGCTCCAGACAGCACATGGGATGCAAGCGAGAGGAGGGAGGGCCTAAAGAAAGCTAAGCCTCTTCTCCCTGAACAGCCAAGGCCAAGGCTGTCCAGGGATCACTTGCTCCTCCCAGATGCCCAGCCTCCCCAAGGGGACATTCGGGAAATGGAAAAGCAGAAGGAAGAAACCAGGAGCCTTGCATGAGCTGCAGGCAGTGGGCAAAGTACCTGGAAGCAGGAGGGGCACATGGTGATGGAGGCGTCGGGCAGGAGCGAGCGGAAGTACTGCCACTGCAGGGGCGGTGGCCAGCGCTTGATGAGGACGTCACGACGGCTCATGGAGCGCAGCACCGACCGGCTCACCACCACAGGCACGAACTCCGAGCCGCCCTGCTGCAGGGCGGGCGGGCGGGAAGCACAGGGCACCAGAGCCCTCACTCAGCCACAGCGACAGGTTCATTTGGCTCGGAATTTGGGCGAGTGGCCAGGGTGGATCCCAAAGCTTCCCCTGGCAGAGCATGTAGCCCGTTGGCCATCTCTGGTCACAAGAAGCCCCCCAACAGGACACCAAGGAGCGTGTACAGCAGGGACCTGACACCGCCCTCCCAACAGGCTCCGCTGGCCTCAGCAGCCCCTCACTCACGGGGCCACCCTTACCTCAAAGCTCAGCTTTGCTGTGAATGGGTCATCTCCCATGGAGTCCATGGTCTCGTCCAGTCTCAGAGTCTGGAAATCTGGAGGGGTCTGGTCAAGGATAGAACCTGAGGCCGCGCAGGAAACAGGCCTCGCCCTCCACCCAATGTGCTGACTCACGGGAGCTCCGTCCGGGCCTTGTGTGTCTCCCTATGGCTCTGGGGCAGGGTGGCAGGGACCACAGGACAGGTCTCCAGATGGAGGAATGGAGGGAACACAGGCCAGGAAGCAGACAGCCCTGATCACAGAGGGTGGGGCCAGGCCCCAGTGCACAGGTGGGGAAGGAGGGAAAACAGCTCTGAGGGGCTCTCCACTGCCCCACACGGACCACTCTATGGCTCTCGTGGGCCTGCCATGTGTGGGAATAGAAATGATGGGCCAGCAAATTGGCAATTCCTGGGGAAACACCTGGGAGGTGCCAGGTGGTGTGCAGGTACTTAAGATGGCCTCACAGGTCATAGCTCACGGAGAAGTGGGTGAGAGCTCCTGCGGCCAGCCAGGATAGGCTGAAAGTCCCTAGGGAGCTGCCACCTCTGCCAGACAGTGGTGGAAGAGCTGATGCGAGGGCAAGGCCGTGGGACTCCCATGAGGAAGGCCCCCCCACCCCTGGGGACCGGAGGCTCCTGGGACGGGGTCAGGTACAGGACGTGGCTCCACACGGCAGCAACAATCCAGCCTAAGCATCTGACGTGCGTGCGTGTGTGTGTGTGTGTGTGTGTGTGCAGAGGACTGGCATGTGGACATGTTTTCTGTCTCCCTTCTTCAGCTCCCTGGGTTTTCCTCTCCCTCTGCTCCTCAAAATGTGGTCTATGGGCCAGTGGCATCGGCATTACCTGGAAGCTGGTAGAAACGTAGGTTCCCAGCCCACCCAGACCTGCTGACCCAGCTGCACGTGTTAACAGGAGGGAGCGTGCAGAAGCCCTCCTCCCGTGTCCAGCAGGACAACGAACATGGTCCTGGCCACAGGGAGAAGCTGAGGTGTGGCCTTTGGCCCAAGTTGTTCCAGCAAGATGTGCCTGGGGGTTTTGGCTGACATGCTGGGAGGAGTGTCAACCCTTTCCGAGGGGTCGCAAGGCTGATGGGATGCAGCGTCTGCACAGCTGATGGGGATGGGTGGGTGCTGCCCAAGAACGACGCCACCCAGAGGACAGCAGAGCCAAAAGGACAAGGCAGGCAGCCTCCTGCCAGTGCCCAGTGAGCACGTGGACCTGGCTAAGTGTCCACCTACGGCAGGCTGCTTCA
This sequence comes from Rhinolophus ferrumequinum, assembly GCF_004115265.2. Classification (NCBI taxonomy): domain Eukaryota; kingdom Metazoa; phylum Chordata; class Mammalia; order Chiroptera; family Rhinolophidae; genus Rhinolophus; species Rhinolophus ferrumequinum. Next base: position 41,634,519 of record NC_046300.1, read on the forward strand.
CACTCTTTTGCTTGCTCAGCCTCTCTCGTCGTGCTCTCTGTCCCTTGTACATAAAAGCGACCTGACTAGAAGAGTTGGGGCCTTGAGTACAGAGGTCATATGCCATGTTAGTTGCCCCTCAGCTCTGTGTGGCCAGAAGCATGGACAGCGCCTTTTAGGAGCCAGGGATGGGTGGGGGGCCCTCCGGGGAATGAAGCACAGGTAAAGGCCAAGGTCCTGTCTCCTCACCCACATGCCACTTCTGGACCTGTGGGCACGCGCTGTCCCATCCTGCACCTTTCACTCTGGCCAGCTCTGCCTGTGTCTGGCCTGTGTCCCTGCCACCATGTGGGCCTCTCCAATTGCTCAGCGACTGCCTGCCGTGCCCTTGCCCCAGCTGGCCCAACCATCCTACCAGGCGTCCCGCCGCCTCCTCGCACCCAGGCCCTGTGCACACACACAGGCCCAGCCCGGTGCCAGGGTACTGTTGCTGGTGATCTCTTGCCATTTGTTCTCGTGCTTGTGTCTTGGTGTCTCCAGGTCAATGAGGGAGACGGCTTCTTCGTCAGTGATCCCCTCCTCCAGGTAGAACTCCACCAGGTGCAGCACCTCTGGAGGGCACAGGGTACGGAGATGGCAACCCGGTGGCAGCTAGGGGCTGCTTGCTCTTGCCAGGCAGCATGAGAGAAGGTGGGGGGATCACAGAGGCCTCCCCCCTCAGAAGCAGGCTTTTCTGAAAGCAAGCACACGCAGCAGGGCCCCCTCTTGCCCGCACCATGTCTGGGGGCAGCGGGGAATGGGGTGGGGGTGTCCATGTGTGTGTGTGGGGTGAGAACTGGGAGCCTTAGCCCCTCCTTCTTCCCCCTAATAGCTGGGTGGGCTCCTCTCCAAGGGAAGAGGCAAGGCCTCTGCCCAGCTACGGGCAGGGGCTTCTGATCCTGTATCAACGTAGAAGGAGCTGGGACTTGAGGACCCACCTCAGTCTCCCAGACCAAATGCCCACCCAGCAGCCTCCATTTCTGGAGCACTTACGTTATGCAAAGCCCCACACCACGTTCTGAGGAGTGGGTGCTTCAGGTTTGCGCAGCACTGTGGGTCCTGTCTCTGGGAACTCTGAATGACTTTGTGTCAGGCAGGGTGGGTGTCACACTGCCCCCATTTTACAAATCAGGACACGTGTGTCCAATAAGCAGTGGAGTGAGCCCAGCCATCCAATGGTGCCCATCTGTACATGCCGGACTCACCGTAGGAAGAGGCGGAGAAGACGAAGGGCTGGCGGCAGTTGATGCAAACATTGCCCAGGTTGTTTAGCAACGGGTTGTTGGTGGAACAGCGGTAGCACAAAGGCACCAGCTCCTACAGAAAACACAAGCACCAGACTGGGCCTGGGTGCCCAGAGGAAAGGCCAGCTGGGTGCGTGGGGAGGGGGCACTGGGCCTGGGGCTCTGTGCTCTGTGAAGCAGAGTAAGGTCCTACAGAGACGCTGGAGGCGTGTCGCTTGGGGCTCGCAGTCACAGGCAGGGCTCAGCAGCACTGTTCTGGCAGGAATGACAATAACCATGGCCACATTTACTGGCCACTTACCATGCTCCAGGTGCTGTGCTAAGCACATCACCTGCGCTGGCTCATACATCCTCACAGCCACCTGTGGGAAAGCTATTATGCACATTCCCCGTCTGATAGAGGAGGAAACCGAGGCTCAGAAGGATTGAGACATAGCCAGCAAAGGTGGAGCTGGGATCTGAAGTCATGTGAGTCTGATGCCAAATCTCTGCTCTGAGCTTGAAGGAGGGGACTGTGAAAGATAGTAGCTGGTTGGGTTAGAGGAAAGAAGGCTGGGGCACAGACTGGGCTGCAGATACATGGGTTGGATTTACTGGACAGCAATAACCTGGTTCCAGAAAGAAGGTGGGCTAGGGCAGGGGCTCCTAGGTTGAGGTGAAGGCAGAGCTACCTGGACACGGAGCAGTGGAGAGAGGCTAGGGGCAGAGCAGTGTGGGCTGGCCACAGCATGCACGGAGCCTTGGGAGGGCTAGGAAGCCAGGGAGGGCAAGGCTGTGGGACTCAGGGGGGCTGGAGGCTGCAGCCGGACCCCTAAGGGAGTTTCGGCGGGGTGCTGAGTAAAGACCAGAGGAGGCGGAGAGGGGAGAGTGGAAGGAGTTGGCAAGTCAGGGCCGAGGCAGGGGAGGGGGCACAGAGCCCTGAAAGCACGGTAGCCCTCTTTCAAATGGAACTCAGGCCGGACAAGAAAGCATCAGGAGACGTCCAAAGAGGAGGTCGGAGAGAAGGAGAAGCCTCTAGCCCAAGGGAGCCATGCCCTCACCTCGCTGTCATGGAAGGGCTTGGAGCGGATGGTCAGGCTGCCCAGCTCGATGGACTTCTGGAACCTGGCGGGGACCTGCAGGCCCTGTAGCTTGTCATAGGCGTGCCGGGCCAGCTTGTAGGCGCCCAGGGCCTTGCTTTGCTTGGCTAGAGTGAAGAGTGTGTTCCTGCCGATGACAGGGTTAAGGACAGCAAAGGCCACACGGGGCCCGAGAGCTGGCAATGCCCACCCTTGGCGTGAGCCTGTGCTGGAACACAGCCCGGGCTGGGGCCAGGAGGGCATGGGCAGGAGCCTGAGGACTGCTTTGTTCATTTGTGGGATGTGAGTGTGTTTCTCGGATATCAAGCCTTGAGGATTTTTTTCATAGATAAAGACAATGCAGTTTCCATTAATATTTTAACCTTGTCTAGGTTGTCTAGGCCTGCTGATGGCTCATCTTGTACCCTGACCAGGATAAAATGACTCTCCCCACCTAGCCCAGCCTGCCAGCTAGGCCCTAGAATGCCCAGCACAAGTGCCCTCCTGCTCCAGCTCTGTCAGATAGAGCCTGGTCCCAGACTGCCCGGGGAGCCGCCCTCAGGTCTAGCTCCTAGAGCACTTCCCTCTGCCTGCACTTCCCCAAGAGTCACAGCAAATTCTAAGTGTCAGCCTCATCTGCTGAGGCCTTCCTCGGAGCTCCTCCGTCTGAGACTCACAAGCCTTTGGGTTCAATCTCAGGTCACCTCAAATGCTGGCTGTGCCCAGGCCCGGCCTGCCCTTCCTCCCCACCCCACCTGTGAATGCCCGTCCCCACTTCCCCCTGGCAAGCCTCAGCTAACCACTGAGGCACAAGTCCCATGCCTCCACCCCATTTTCCTGCCCGAGGTTCCTGCTCCTCACACCCCCAGTGGGGAGGTGAGTTTCCTTGTCTGTGTCTCCACTCTGACTCCTCAAAGCCAAGGACTGTGTCAGGAGCCATTTCCAGGTCCCCAGCAGACAGCATAGGGTGAAGTTCAAGACAGGGGTTCAATCAAATTCTGCTGACTTGAATGGAACTTGCTGGAAAGGTTGGGTGCAGGTGCTGAGACCCCAGCAGGTGTGGTCAATGAAGGCATGGCTTGATTTGGGGGTTCCCCTTAAATGTAAATGATGGGCCTGGAAAAAGAAAAGGGCCTGGGACCTTTTAGAGATGCCACCTTTTAGAGATTTGCACCTCTGAGCCATCTCCTGGGAGGCCTTTTTCTTTACTGAAAGAAGGTCGGGTTGGGGCTGGGAAGGGGCTGAAAGAAGGCTGAGATTTAGAAGAGAACGGGATAATTATGACCTGTATGATTTGGGGGACCTTAAAGATTTGAGTCATTTCCTGGTAGTTTCTGGCAGCACAGGCCCTCAGCCCCTTCTCAGCTGACAGTCCCTCTGTGGCCTTCACCAGCCAGAGAAGGAAAGAGGCCGCTGTCTATCCAGGCTAGCTGCCTGGGACAGGCTTCATCTCCTCCCGCATACCACATTCCCTTCACCTCCGTGCCCTTCCGTGAGTGGGTACTCTGCTGCAATATCTACTCTACCGTCTTCCTGGTTACCGCAGCCTGCAGGATGGCGGCCAGCTCTTCAAGGCACCCTTCTCGGCCATGGCCCCAGCCTTAGCTACATCCCGCCCTTGAACATAGCACACATCCCACTGAACCCAGCCCTGACACTTGTCACCTCCCCCCCCCAGACGGCAGCTTTGTCACCTACTGCCTGGCCAGGTGCTTGGGCAGAACAAATGCCCCCAACCCGCCTCTCCAGGGAAGATTCCAAGCCCAAAGGCCTGGTGCTTCCTCCATTTCAGTCACGCCCTCATTTGTGGGTTCTGGGAGAGCTTGGACAGTGTGTTGGCCGGAGACCCAGGCTGGGTCTAGCCCAGAGAGCCCTGAAAACCAATCTTCTCTTGGCACTAGCCCCTTGGCCTTCCTGGCTGAGCCTCTTCTACAGAAAACAGCAGCAGCGGGTAAGCTCTCTCTCTTCCCTGAGGGCTGCTGGAGAAAGGGAAGGTTCTGCCAGCAAAGTGCTCTGGAAAGAACTTCTCGGGGCCATTAGACAGAGGGGTGGGACAGAGAGCGGGGGTAAGAGAGAGGATACACTTTAGAGATGCCCAAGGGGGTGTCCTTGGTCAGGCTGTGCAGCAGGAACCTGGAGATGTTGAAGAGGGTTTCGGGAAGATGGAAACTGAACGGCTCCTCCTGCAGCGAGAAAAGCAAACAGGAACTGAATTCTTCAACTGAGCTGCAGCCAGGCCAGGCCGAAAGGCAGACACCAACAATTCCAAGATACTTCAGTAAAGGAGCAGATCTGCTTAATGAGCACCTACTATACACAGGGTGCTTGATAGCCACTGTCTCACGTGGTCATTAACACAGTCCTGTGAGGGATACATTTTCATCCTCACTGTACTGATGGGCAAACCGAGGCCCAGACACATCATCTGCCCAAATCATGCGGCTGGAAAGAGGCAGAGCTGGGACTCAAACCCAGGTCCGGTTCCAAAGCCCAAGCATGTCTGTCTTCTGAGTGGCACTGCTTCTGGGGTTCGTAATGATTCCATTTCCACGAGCTCAAGTCGTCCCCAATTAGCTCTAAAAGAGAAGACCTCTGTGCAATTTAGGACATGACCACACTATAAACGTGTCTTTAATGGGAGGCAGTTAACCTTTCAGAGCATGAAATCGCACACCTCTTCTCTGCTCTCCAACTGCAGCTTGCCCATTCGATGCCCACCAAACAAGCACATGCAGTGGAGCCCCTCAGCGCTCATCCCTGTGCCCAGCACCTGGCACAGGCCCTAATTGCACAGGCGCTCAACATGTGTTAGCAGAATGAATAGGTCTTCTGTACCTCGAGGCTGCCAGAAGATCCGCACAGCAGACCACAGGGAATTTTCTATCTGAAAGGGTCCATTAAAGGTTAAGAATACTGTTTTGAAGTAATCTGGCACAGTGTGTGCAAACTGAGACTGCTTTAGATGACAATGCTTAAATCAGGCCAGCGACCCCTCCCTCTCGAGCACTTACATGGTAATAAACTGACATTTCCTGAAAGGTCTTACTAGACCAATCCTCCTCACCGAGCCACCAGGACCTAGGCCTTAATTGGTCTAAATTCACTAGGACTCACTTTACACTACACTTCAGTTCAGAGCCCAGCATTCTCTCTTTAGTTCTCACTTAAATGTCTATAGCCTCTGTTAGTTCCAAGAACCCAAGAAAACCTGAGACTGTATCCTTTTCTGGGTGAGAGCCAGGGAGAAGCCTACCTCTGGTTACACTGTACTAGCTGTGGAAGCTAAGAAATGTCCTAGAAAGAACAGGGCGCGGGGAGGAAGTTGAACACCTCAGGATGAACACCTGTCCTCTGGGAAAGAAGCCATGATCTCAGGAAAACGCTGCTGCTTTCCTTTCCAGTCTGCTCTGAATCCTAGCTGCTCTGCTGGGCCCTGAGGCCAAACCCTAAAATACCACCCACGTGCAGGCGTTTGCACATGCTGTGACCTCTGTCTGGAATGTCCTTCCTTCTCCTTTTCACTTGCCCCATTCTTACTTATCTCCATGTTCTTGGTTTAGGGGACACCTCCTCCAGAAAGTCTTCTTAGGCCTCTAAGCTTTTCTTTGAGGGAACTGTACTGCAACTACTTGTTATTAGACTAGGAACTCCTCAAGGGCAGGGACAATGTCTTGTTCACCACTGTGTCCTGTCACACAGCAGGCATTTGTTGAAGGAATGGCCCAAAGAAGCCTTACTAGAATGAACAGCCAGGGCTACCAGGTAGTATGAAGCTGTCACAAGCTCAACAGTTGCACATAGGACCTGGAGCAGAGCTCAGGTGTTACAGAGAGGAGACCCACACCCAAAGCCCACCTCCCCAGGTGTAGAGGAGGAAGAGTGAAGAGAGAGAGCTAGGCTCCAGTGTGGCTCACGCAAGTCAAGATTGAGCTGGGGCCGACTTTCAAGACTAAGTTGAGTTTGGGGTCTTTTTTTTGGGGGGGTGGCTTCTTTCCAGGTGAGCTAAGGGGCCCTGAAAGGATTGTAAGGGAAGATGAGGTCCCTTGAAACCACTGACCCTAGTGTGGGTGAGAGATGAGAAGCAGGCTGGATGGGTGGCTCAGGCAGAGCCTATCAGAGGAGCCTTTCTTGCCAGACTTTCCCCAGAGACAAACAATGTGCTGAGAGTTCAGCACAAACGAGGGACAAAGAGGTGCCCAGGTGGAAGGCCGGGCCTTCGAGATGGTCCAAGAACTGTAAATTGCTCAACCTGGGAGAGCAGACCAATGGAAACCTCTTTTGAAGCCTCTGTACCGGGCAGTAGGAGAAGCTGACATTCACCTAGGGTCACTCTGTGTCAGGCACTCTTTCAAGTGCTTTTCTAATATTAACTCATTTAATCCTCCAACGACCCCGTAAAGTAGGTACTATTATTACACCCAATTTTATAGAGAAGGAAACAGAAGCACAGAGGAAAGTAAACGACTTGCCCCAGGTCACACAGTGGAGCTGGGTGTTAGGCCAGTGTTCTGCCTTCTCAAAGTTAGAGGAGAGGGGCAGGGAGAGACTGAAAGCACAGGCTATGGAGCCAGACTGTCTGGGTTCAAGTCCTGGCTCTCCTACATACTAGCTGTGGGATGTCTCTGTCCAGCACCTCAGTTTCCTCATCTCTAAAATGGGGATGATAGTACTTACTCTACCGTGTGGCTGAAAAGCTTTGATTTCGTTAATACAATGAAGCCCTCAGCACATTGCCTCGTATGTAGTAAGTGTTCACTAAAGGTTGGTTATTGATATTATCCTCCAGGCTGATCAGCACAGGATAAGCTCACTTTGTAGAAGCTTAATCAATACTTAGAAGCTTAATATTTGTTAAGTGACTGAGGATACACAATGAGGAAGCTGATGACAATCTGTCACCTGTCCTCCATTGGAAGGAGGTAGATTTAAAATGGCTTAATCAAAAGAATCAAGGAGTAACTAAAAAGAACTATTTGGGTCTCTGGAGATCAAGCCAACACTCCTGTTTTATAGAAAAGGAAACTAAGGGCCAAAGAGAGGAAGTAAATTGCTCAACATCACACAGCAAGCCAGTGGCAGGGCCAGGGAGGGACCTCAGGTCTTGGCTTACAGCTAGGACTTTACCCATCTAGGAGAGAGAGCCCCACAGAATGTCCTGATCATTTCAGAGGCAGCCCTTTGTCTGACTAACCCAGAGTTGGCCTAAGTCCCCCAAACCTGAAGCAAGCAACTAGAAAGACCCACCCATTCTATCTCTGACTTGCTAATTCAGAAGCTCACAGCTTGCTACATGTCAAACAAGTAGCTAATCAAAGAAAATCAAATTTTGTCTCCCAGGAGGAGAGCAGGATTTCTCGGCAGGTCACCCTGCCCAGTGGGTTTACGTTCCATCCAGAGGTCTGCTGCTCTTTAACAAATGTCAGTGTGCCTAGTTTGGCAAGCGGCTCCCCCGCCAGGCACTCGTCTCCTGGCCACCTTACCGTGTACCGCTGGATGGCATGGTAGCCGTGGTACAGCTCCGCCAAGTGCTGGAAGTGGTGGAACTTGCTAAGCATCACATCCTTCTGGGCAGGATCTGTGGTGTGCAGTGGGAAGGCAGGAGGGCAGGAGGGAGAAAACAAGTCAAACTATGTCTAGAAGGGCTAGGGAATGGCACTGTTGCTGGTGCCAGTTTTCCCTCTACACCAGACCTAAGCTGGGGAGAGTGGCAAAGGGGTGCAGTAAATGGCAAAGGTGCTGTGTTTAAGGAGCTGGGGCCGTCCCAAGACAAGCAAAGTCTCAGCTTGGCAGAAAACATGGTCCGGGAAAGTCTGAGGATATTTCCTGCAGGTTCTCCCAGACCCCACACTACACCCTACAAGGTCATCCCACTGGGAGAACACCAGCTGGGGCAAGAAGGTGACCACTAGGACCCAGGGCTACCAGAGAAGCCTGGCGGGGAGCATCGGCAGGCGTTGACTTTATTCATGCTCACCTCAAGCCTCTTTCTGCTGTGCCATTCCTTATCAAAAGCGCAGACCATTGGCCAAAACAGAAAAATGCCATCCTACACCTGCTTGACATGTATCAAACTATAACCATAGCTTCTGTGAGGCTCACAGCAGACTTAGGAAGGAAGCAGGGTAAGATTACCCCCCATGCTACAGACAGGGACGTAGAGTTTGGGAAGGAAATGTGACTTGTTCCAAGTCACCTAGCTGCCTCCAATCCCAGGGTTTTCCCATTCCTGCACGTTGGCCTTGGTCAAGTAAAGACATCTCCCTGTCCCCTCCACCGCCTCCAAAACTCCCTCAGAGCATCATGGGAAGCCTTGTGAAAGAAAGCAATTTTGAAACTGTTTTCCTCCTGGAATGAGTGAGAATCTGGAGTGTGTTATTTGTAAAGTGATCTCTTTTTCATCTCATTACATATATTTTTTTAAAACCAGAGCTCACTCAGGTCCAGTTATGGGCTCCCAGGTAGCAGGGGATCAGTATGTTCTGAATTAGCAACACAGAGCAGGACTTCCCATCTGCAATCCCAGGAGGGCCCTCATCCCCTCCTGAAGCTTACGGGCGAACGGGAAAAAGATGACACACCAGATTACGCCTCTTCAAGGCAGGGTTTCGGACAATACACCCCATAAACAAGCCCAGGGCTTTAATTAAAACGTCCCAGCTTTCTCGATGTTTATCTTGGTGCCAGAGAGGGCCTGGCTGGTGTTTACTTACCTTGAGCGATATCGAGGCACTGCATGGACAGCATCCAGTAATAACAGGCAGCATCATTAAATCTGCTCTCGACCACGGCGTTGTGTGTGAGCTGCTCCAGCACCCTGACCGCTTCCCCCTGCCGCCCGGCCTTGTGGAATGCTGGGGGGGCACAAAAGCACATGCAGTTGGGGGAGTTGGAGGGAATCCTGCGGGGCTCGCAAGGGGCTGCTTGCTGGAGACATAGGACACTCGTCAGAGCATCTGTGGTACTTCGTTGCTGGGATGAGCCTCTCAGGCCGAAGGCTATAAATAACTGAGGCTACATCCTGAAAAAACTACAGTGAGATCTGCTCCTTTTTGGCTGGGAAAAGGCAACCGACTTTGGAAAGGCATGGCAGCCAGGAAAACCTGAGGGACCAAACTGCAGGGCAAAGTCTGAGGACGACACTGTTGCTCTTTATCAGTGAGGTTTTGCCCCTGCCCCACTCCAGGGCAAAGCCTTGTGACTTCTGAGGTGACATAACAGGACCTGACTTTTTAAGTTGTGCTCTGCAAGGTGGAGGTAAAGTGGCATGCCCGAGGTCACAGAACTGAGCCCAACTCAAGTCGTCAATCGGTCAACTGAGTTATTTTGATGACAATCTTGAAAAAATTTTGGCTTCACTCTAGCAACCAAACATTTGTGAAAACAAGCAAAGAAATAATCTCTCAATCGTTCCTACACCCATTTAAGAGAAATTTCCTATACCTACTATGTGCCAGACTCTTGGGTCGTTGGGAGCTGCCAGGGAAGCACTTCCAGCTGTGACATTTGCCCACATGTGAGCACTCAGCTTAGATCCAAATCTTCAGGTTTAGAGAAGGAAAAGGTCTGGCCTTTGTTCCACTCTCATTGCCAATCTCTTGTCTGAGTACCAAGTTACTATGGCGATAGATTCTTGGAAGGGCAGACACAGACAGATGGATAGGTTGATATGTTTTGCCCAAACATGCAGATACTTCAACAACTGGGTGCTCTGGAAATGCTGAAGCAGTAGAGAACACGCTGTCCTTCAAAGGGGGCTTTTAGCTGAGGAACTCCGACAGGGAGACGTTTGTTCCAAAATGTGTCTGGAGTGGCAACCGCTACCATACCACATGGAAATGAGATGCTATATGGAATATGACACACCCAACTTCAATTAGAAGAATTCCTAAAGAGGTAGCAAAACCTAGCAGAAGAATCAGGTTCCCTAGCCAGACAGATCCTGGTCCAATTCGGGCTGTGTCACTCTCTGGCTTTGTGTCTCTGCAGGGCTGCTGCAGAGATTTAAGATTAACTACACACAGATAAGGGCCCAGCCAGTGCCTGACACAGAGAAGGCAGTCACATTTTGAAATTATTATTACCAGTTAAAGCTCTATACTCCCTTTCACTCCTCTTTCAGAAACTGCCAAACCTGGTGAGCGGCCCACTTTACCAGGGGAAATGCCAAGGAGCAGAGGACACCCCATTTATCTGAGCCAGAAAGAGAATCCAAGTTTCTATTCGTGGTAGAGGAAAGTGGCAGGTGAGACAGCGCTAGACTCTGTAGGAGTCCTCTCATTTTGTCCTCACCCTGCCTTGGCTCAAATTCCCTCTCTGCCACTTCCTTGCTGTGGGACTTCAGGCAAATCCCTTTTCCTCTTCCAGCGTCAGTTTTCTTATCTACAAAATGGTACCTCCATCACAGGGCTGTTGTGAGGATTAAATGGAAAGACAGATTCGTGTGCACGGTGCTTTGCTCAGAGAGGAGATAGGACCTGCCTGAGGTCCTGAGGCAGGTGAGTCACGGACCCAGGTGTGTTCAACTCCAAAGCCCACGTTCTTTCCACTGCGTTCCTTCCCAGGTTTCACTGCTAAACACATCGAGTCCCCAGATAAAGTCATGCTTCTTAGGGCCTACAATGGGAGGGACACGGCAGCCTTCCGGGAATGTGTATCTGGGCAGGGCCTTCTGCATGGTGCCAGTCTGTGTGCCTACCTTTCTGGGCTTCCTCAAAACGATCGTTCTCGGCTAGCCACTGAGCGTAGGGCACGTAGATGTCATCCTTAAACTCGGGGTGCTTCTCGCCCAGAGCAAAGGCCTGGAGGAAGGAGCAAATGCATTCGTAATAAAGCAGCCCCCACAGCCCCCATGAAAACACGGCACTTGGCTGAATCCATTAGGGATGTCATATTTTGCCAGCCTGACAACTCAGAGGGGGAGAGTGCCTCCCCTCCACCACCCCCAGAAACGCAAAAACAAATCAGCTCTTTGAAAACAAAAGGCAATTAACAGCAATATGCAAGCAACTGGATTCACTACACAACACAGTCTGTTTCTGGACCATAGAAGCGGCACAGAATCGGAAACATTTTATTTTGAGGGTTTGCGTGGGCTCCTGTGGCGCTGCAAACAGATTTCTTTTAATTGCAGGCGACACCTAAGGAAACAGAACTGACATTATCATCATCCTGTGTATTAGCTGTCAAAGATGACGGTGGATTGGTGCTGTATGGGACCCAGTGACTGCTTATCTAAGCCCCAGAACCACCTGTCAGGCCAGGAGAATCGGAAATGAGTCACGGGGGACAGTATGTGGCAACGGGAGAAAGTTTGCCTGACATATAGCCAGGACTGAGTGGTTCCAAGATGTTCTAATTTATGCTGCTTCAGAAAGCTCCTGATAAATTCATCTTGAGAAGCCATTATTGCCTCTGTCCCTAGCCCCTCCTTTTCTCATCCGTGACCTTGTCACCTCATCAAATGGAGCGGCTCAGAGAGCAGACAGGAGTCAGACACATCACACCTAGAAAAGGTCTCACTCTGGCTCTATAAACTAGACCATGCTGGGCAGGTGAGGCGGGGTAAGGACTTAGGGCGCAGCCTCTAATCCTCTTGGGGATGAATTTCAATCCAGGGCACAGGTAGCCAGTGAGTTGGAAGGTGCGTTCAAGCCACAGACAGGGCAGCACATAGCTGCTTCTACAGCCTCACCTCAGCCATCTTTCCTGCTGACCTGGCTAATTCTTCTCACCTGTCCCTCGGGCCAGAGGAGCCTAGATCAGGAGCGGGAGTGGCAGGTAGGCAAGAAGGAGGAGGAGGAGCCTGACCCCTGAAATTGCTCTGGCAGCCTGCACCTGGAATGCGTGGGTGACATTTTCTGCCAAAATGCCACCCAGAAGGTTTAAAATGTCACACAGGTGTGTCTCCACGTCAGAGAGGCATTAGCCTGTGGCGCTGGCCAGAGGCAGCTCAGACCCACAGCAGGTACAGTCACATTAACTCTCACATCCCTGGTCTCTATCACAGGCCTGGAACAGAGCCAGCAGTCCATAAAGCTTTTCTGAATGAATGAATGAATGAATGAATGAATGAACAAATGGAAAGCTAGTACCAAAGGCCCTCTAAGACAATCTAGCTCAGAGAATTCAAGGTTAAGTCTCCTGACCGCAATGAGGTTAAGTCTCCTGACTGCAATTCATTCCCACAATGAGGGCATCTGCTCTCCATCCAAACCCCCAAAAACCCCCTGTGGCCAAGGGCTTAGGCGGGGCCCCTTAACCCACGAGGCATGCTCTACCCTCACCTCATCCCAGCGCTGGGTCTCCACGTGCAGCTGAATCAAGGACCTCAGGTCACCGATCTTCAGGTAGGTCTCAGCAGCATAGCCAGGGTTATCCAGCTTCTTAAAGTAGTGAGCGCACCTCAGCAGGGGCTCCCGCTCGGCCTTGTCCAGCTTACGGGCAATGTCGATTAACCTGGAGAGCCAAGTACAGAGGGAGGAGATGGCCTCCTGTGGCAGGAAGCGGAGTGGGCTCCTGGGTCTTCTCCAGGGCGGGCTCTGTATTGATTCGCGCCGATGTTCCCAGCGCTCAGTGTGGTGTCACAGTCCCTGGTGCTCGAGGGGGGTTATTAAATGAGTGAATACACATTCCAAAAACAGTCCTAGGGACTGGGAGAGGTTGCCTGCTAAAGGACACCATGCCCCGCCTCCCCCTCACGTGCCTTCCATAGGAGTTACTAGCCTATGCAGCAGGATCTGGGGAGTGAAATGAACATCTACTGATCACCTACTGCACCATGCAGAGCACCATGAGTTTTCACATGGGTGATCTCATTGAATCTCTACCACCCTACGAGGTGGTACTGTCATTCCCATCTTACAAATGAAAAGACTAAAGACTAGGGTGGAAGGTGAAGCAACCTGCCCAAGACTGCAGCCAGGAAGTGGCAAAGTGCTCTTCCCACCATGGTTTGGGGAATTCTCATGAGAAAGTAGAGGCAGAGGCATGACAATTCTTCAGTGAGGTGACCTCTACAGGAAGCGGCATGTGTGGGGCCTGCTCTGGGCTCTGGAAGGCAGGCCTGCAGGAAATCCTGGCTGTGCCAACTCTCCTGGCCAAGGTGCTAACCACGGGGGAGGGACCACAGGGACTGCTGGCTCACCACTTCTCCCCAGTGGTGACCGATTCTCCCACTGCTTGTGGGGACATCGGGGCTGAATGGAACATGTTTGTTCCCCCTGGTCAGGCCAGGGTTTGGAGTAAAACCAGCTCTCCCAGGAGAAAGGGGTCCTACCCAGCTTGCTTTTTGTGAGAAAGGAAAGGGAAGCAGCTGTAACAGATCCCTGTCTCAGAGACAGGCAAGCGCAGGGAGGCCTGTCAATCTGTACTTAGAATAATAATGGCATCTAAAAATAACACTGCTCAGCAGAGAAGCCACACATTTGTAGGGAAAGATGGCACAGGCAACCCCTTAGAACCCCCTCAGCCCCACCCATCAAATCAAATGTCCCTGAAGAAGAGACACTTTTACAGCCTGGAAAGGGCAAAACATGCTGAATGTTTCTTTCCTGAACTAGTTAAGTCTCTCCTCAAGGTAACCTGATACATATCAGTTGCAAAAGAAAGAGAAGTGAAAAACCAGAGGAGAGAGCGGGACTTAAATCTGCCTGGCTCTCTCCTGTACCATCCCCTTTGTGGAAAGAATAAATCGGGGGGCAAAATCTATGTCTCTTTCTTGAAGCAACTTTATTCTTGGACACACACGCCGACCACATGGTGGGGTTCACAGGGGTGACTTAGTTCTTAACCAGCCCCTTCCCCTCCCCAGGTCCTGTCTGGGCTGCCATTCCCTGTGGGCGCAGACTGAGCCCACCTCAGGAGCCGCTCCCTCACCTGCCCTCTATCAGCTGTGGCAGCGTGCGCACATATACTGCACACGCGTTCCCTCTCTCTCTCGCTCACACCCACATACGTGCACACACACATACACATACATGTATGAGCATGAAGCCCACTTCCCTGACTTCTCCCTGGGGATCTGATGCTCTAAGGGCCCCAACACTGAATCCATCCTCTGTCCGGCAGCCCCCCCCAAGCCTGCTCTCTCCTCTGTTCTCTACCTTGGCGAGTGAGTGGCACTCCCACTACCAGGCCCAGAGTTCAGAGCCAGCCTGCAACCCCCTCGCCTGGCCCCACCCCGACGACCCCATTCTGTCAATTCAGCCTCCCCGCTGCCTCGCTCATTCCCTCAGCCACCATATTTCTCCCTGGTCTACTGCACTGCCACTCATCTGGTCTCCCTTCCTGTACTTTTCACCTCCATTCTACACTCACTGCCTAAGTGGGCTTCCGACAGCACAGCCCTGATAAGGGACCCTTGCTACTTACTGACAAATCTAGATGCCTGTTTGGCACCCGAGATCCTCCCAGACCCCCTGCCCACAGTCTGCTGTCCTTCACCCACCCACACCTACACCTTTTATTCCAACCACAGCCAACCTGTTCGTTTTCTGTTGCTCTTCCGGCCTGCATGTTCTGCCCCTTCCTACCAGCTCTGTCTCTTAAAATGCATCAAGGCCTTTCACGTGACTACCTTCTAGAATACATCCATGGTTCCTCCCGTGAGAATTCACATCTCCTTTCCTGATGTGCCAGCAATTTTTCCTGTTCTTTCCCAGTTCCTTCCATTATAGGTGTTATGGGCCTTGACGTTGGCCAGGTCAGTTTGAAGCTCAGCTTCACGACATCCCAGCTATTTTGCTTTGTGTGATCACTTGGTCCTTGAGCTTTGGTTTCCTCATGTGGAAGATGGGCATGGAAACACCCACGCTTACGGTGCAGAGGGGGTAGGAGGGGAGAACCAGATGCCTGCAAGGTACCGCAGTGCCTGGCTCACAGGGAGGGCTCAGGGAATGGCAATGCCAACACCTGGGTGTCCCCCGCTCCTCACTCCCTCCCACCCTTTCCCCGCGGAATTCGCTAAGCTCCTCAAAGGCAGCAAATGCCTCATTCAATCTCTGTCTCTCCCAAAACCCTAGTTACTACCACATTCGGATTAGATATTTAGAGAAACACTATTTTTTTTCCTTGTCAGTCAAAACAAAGAGCTGACATGACATGATATGCCGCCAAACGCTTCTTGGGGCAGGGACTGAAAACCTACGTGTCAACCCAGCCATGGTCGCCGCTGATCTCGATGGCCTTGACGTGCTCTCCCGCCGAGATGTACATCTCCACAGCGGCTTTGGGCTCGTTGATATTTCTAGCCCAGTCAGCCTGTTTGGTGATTAGCATCTTTGTTTCTTTGGGGTCTCCAGATCCAAGGAAATCCTGAGGAAGCACAACAAACAAAAACATTCCGAATTAGAACTTCCTGCTGCCAGCATTACGTCAGGCTGCCGAAAGCTGGAGCAAGCAAAGGCTCCATTTGGCTGAAGCAGGCGATCAGGATGCAAGTGTGGGCCCATCCCTGCGTGGCTGACTGGGGGGGCCGTCCCAGGTGTCAGGGAGGGATGCTCATAGGCCGCCCCATAGGTGCCCCTGGGGATACCGGGACAGCGTCAAGGACTAGGGGCCTCGGCACTTCCTGCCCTTCCAACTAAGGGACATTTGTTCTTCAGCTAAACAGCACTTTCCAGACTCTTCACAGTACTGTACACAAACGGCAGTGTGGAGGGTTTATGATCAGGTTACTTTCTCTTCTCTCTCTCTCTCTCTCTCTCTCTCTCTTTCATATAGTTTGATGTATATGTGACTATTGCTATATAGTGACTCTACAATCTGATTGTACAATTTTGAATACTCAGACCTACAATATTTATTCAGATAAACAGGGATCATACCACATGCCTCAGAGTGAAGCTGAGCACGTGGTCCCTTCAACTTAGACAAAACAACTCACCGAGTCTAGGAGGGCCTCTTTGTCCCCTCCCCTCCATCACCATCACACTGGAAGTACTATTTCTATCTGTTTTCTGATTCAGGTCTGTTGCCTGAACTTAGAGCATCATCCCATTGGTTTTGCCCCCAGCTATTTCCCTAGGGCGGATAAAGCGCACAAATGTTTTTGGTTAATTACTTCTCCACTGGATAGTATCACACTGTCTGGACATCAGGTCTGCAGGAGTGGGGACAGCAGGAGGACACCGGGGATCTGAGGTGGGGAAAAAGGGGCCTGGAGAGAAGCTCTGAAGGAAGAGAGGCCTATGGATCTGGAGGCAAAGAGGTCAAAGCGTGAGGGTCCATGTTCCTCCCACCACAACAAGGGGTCTCTGAAGGGCCAGGCCCAGCTTCCTGGGATTGGCCCTAGAATGCGTGAGAAACAGCCTCAGAAAATCACCTCTTTTCAGGATAGTTTCCCAAAATATATACGTGGGAGTTTGTCATAGTTGAGGCAGCTTTGGTGCTGACATTTTTAAAGGTGGGGCTTTTCAAAAAGGGAAATTGAGAGCGCTGAGAGCCCAGATCTGCATTACTGGTAAGAAGCGGTTTGTCTTAGGAATAATGTACCCTGCAGAGAGTGCGCTGTGTCAACCTCACAAAGTACAAAAAAAGCACTGCTTTCCCCATGATTAGCACTCATCTGTCAGGAAAGTGCAGTCAAGGTATGCTAAAAACCTACTTGAACAATTAGCTCTCTCTTTTTTTTTTTTTTTCCCATTTGCTTTCAGGGTAATTGTGTAGCCCCTAAAATAATATATTAGATTGGCCTAAGGCAACCGACTATTTTAAGGGGAAGAAAGAACGTCATCTACCCAGATGCTGGGGAGCCAATAAAAGACAGGCCCACCTCGCTGGCCTTCGGTCCCTCTGGAGTTCACCCAGGGGAAAGGAAAGGGGCTTGGAAAACACCGCTAACTCTCTGAAGATGGCTAATTTGGGCCATTACAGATACAGTCTTTCTTCCCAGCAGCTACTACAACGTGTATTCTATGCCAACGCAAAGCTGGAAGCTCTGCTAACCTGGTTGGTTAGATGAGGTTAACAGCTGGGGAAAACAGGCATCGTAC